>NC_143017.1:104681541-104981541 GCF_055824585.1 Amblyomma mixtum | reverse complement strand
GTTGGCAAAAGGCGCTACTGGTGCAGAGGTTATTGTTCATAGGCGTTTAAATACACAATAAATTATAATTGCAAGTCCTCCCAACTAGTCACTATCGTCTAACACGGGCTATAGAAACAAGAAATAAAGTTTTGCGCAAATAAAGTTTGCTGCTGTACTGTTAACAGTAACTTGTTGCCTGCAATCCCCCGCGGTGGCACAGTGGTTTTGGCGTTCGGCTCCAAGGTCACGGGTTCGATCCCGGCCATGGTGGCCGTATTTCGATGGAGGCGAAATAAGAAAACGACCATGTGCTTTGTGATGTCAGCGCGCGTTAAATAACCCCACGTGGTCTAAATTAATCTTGAGTCCTCCATTAAGACACCCTCATGGCCCATGTGGCGTTCTGGGATGTTAAAACCCCGCAACCCAAAAACCTGTCCCTGGAAGAAATTGCCGCACAAAACGTGACACAGGCGGATAATTAGATTTGAAAAAAATAGATCTGGAAGAGACAGGTTCCAAATATTTTTCACGACACGAAGGGGCGCCTGTTTATTCAAAATTACGGACTGCTTTTGGAAAAGCCTTAGTATAGAATCACGCTTGTTTTCACTAAAATTCCACGATAAACTCGTGCTCGTTTGTCGGTGGTGGCGAGTCTGGCGACCTCGTCCGAGTCAGTTTTTCGTTGCTTGACGGAGTAAAAAGAACAAACAGAGACGAGGAAGAAATCGCTGTCTGGCGTGTGTAAGCGGCTGTGCGAATGCTGGTTGGTGGACGGTAGACGCGCATTTTGGACAGAATCTCAAATCAGTAACCTCGTTTCTGGGGCACTTATATGTACAACGAGTGAATGACGGAATTCGAAGCGTAATTAGACAGTTTTAGTTTTACGTACATAGAATAGAATACGCAAATCTGTCCGGGGCTGTGCTAACTGACGCGGCATCAGACATAATGATGTCGTTACATCGTCGAGTACATAACTTTCTGAGAACCATGGCCAGAAATCGCGCGAGTCACCGTCTCGCATCCTTTGCATGTTTGTGCCCCTTGGAAACTGCATATACCCACGAGGAGGACAGGCCGCACTGCAACGCACATCATCTTTTTTTCTCGAGCTTCTCGGTAAAAATATTGTCCTTGGGTGTTTCGTTTCGCTGGAATGCTGCAGTTATGTCGCTAGCCAGACATATGTCAACGAGAGCTCAATATACTGCGGAATAATCCTAAAAGTTAAATACCCAATGTCTCTTTGAGTCGACCTTTTGCTCCTGTTCGTCGGAGAAGACGAAGAGGACAATCTAATCGAAGTTCGTCCTGTGCTTTATACTGGATTTCACCACCCATCTTGGGCCATTCGGAGCTCAATCCAATAGGGAGCATACACAACGCCTGGGACCCAACGTTCGCTTGTCCGGCGGCAAATCTTTTGCCATGGGTAAGTTCCGGCCGCAAAAAGACAGGCCACTTTCAGCCATAGAAAAGCAACGTTGGCGGACAAGAAGTGAACGCAATTCTGTCCTCGTCCGTCGTTCGCCAGCACTGCCTTTCCAAGAATGATATGTGCCTACCAAATTGGTGGTGGTTACTTCGGGGTATTCTGGGGAGAGGATACTGGACGCGGGTTGTGTTACTTTTAGTTGTGGGATCACTCTTGGCGTCCAGGGAAAGGGGAAAGGGGATGTGGTGGGGTGTCCAAATTTCCCAGCAACATATCTTGCTCAAGCTCATTTCTTATACAAAGGGCTCCTTCTCATTCTGTGTCGAACCATGCTCTTTTATTTCCTTAATTTCATCTGCGACGTGCAAGACCAGGTTTCTTGGATTATGCGTCCGACACAAGATGAAGTTGCTTGAAGCTTGAAGTTGTGTGCTTGATCGGCAGTCTTCGAGGCCTCGGGCGGCCATGGGAACCGGATTTGCAAGATACCGCGTTCCGAATGGCAGCACGAAGCCCTACTGCGGCATATCTTCAACTATCAGCGCAGTTGTGTCCACTTCTTGTCTTTGTCCGTCGTCCACCAGCGCTGCCTTTCTGCCTTTTTGCCAGCACTGCCTTGAATGCCAACCAACGAGCCCAACGACATATCAATTTCAGGCGAATAAGGACTTAGTTCAGCTACACACATGTGCGACCAGATGTCATTCCTCAGTGCGCTTGTTTGGAAGGTTGAGGTCATAGTTACAGAGGCCTCCAGATCAGGAACAACGGTTTGAATAGCACAGGTGGCTGGGAAAAAGCGGAAATTTTTCGTATGCTAGACAAGCAGCCTGGAATGGAAAGATGTCTTTCGTACTTGCGTGTGCTGGCAATTCAGTAAGTTAGACACCTAAGCCACCAAAAAAGGAAGTTTTTCTCGGCTTCCATGGTTTCGCATATTTAACGGTTGTGAAAACATACGGAACTGGGCACTTGTGTGAAGGACGTTGTCGTGACAATAAGTAGAATAATGTTCCTGTAAGTGTGTCTGACGTAGCTGATTCTCAGTGAGCAAGATAGGGAATTATTTTGTTTGATGTTTATTTTGTACAGCTTATTCTTTACTGTTTATTCTGTACTGAGTCGTGACGACTCTGCTCTGAAAATGCAAAGCATGCATTTGTAAAGGTCTCATCACGCGAAAAGGTACTGTCGCATCGAGAACGAGATTTTATATATCCTGACACGCACTTCGGTAGCAGCCTATGCTCTGTGCTTGCCCCGAAAACACCATGTAGTAAAACTGGGACGCCATTAGGGGCGCGGTGTTTTATAGACAAAGAATGGGCACTGATGTAATCCTTGCTATAATTTTTCTGCTAGAGGAGCAGACCTTGTCACGAGATCATTCAACAACGGGTGAGTCAGATATCTTTCTGCCATTTCGCGTTAAATTTATTTACTTACTAACTTAAAATTGGAGCTTATACGACACTGGCTCAGCAGTGATCTCCACTGCTCTTTTCCAAGAATATTTTGTGAAGAGCGAAAAATTGTCTGTTGTCGGCCAATTTCGCGTGTAAAAAAAGGTATGCGTTTTATTGTGTTTTATTTGGCCCTTAGAGGAGCTGCCGACATCTTTGAAGAACTTTTCAACTTCATGTAAGTAGAACTGTGCTTTGCTTTTGCTTTCAGACGTGTTACTTTGAGTACCCAGCAACATGTATGCGTACCAGTCTGATGCAAGTAGCGATGAGGGATGGCCATGAACGTTTCTAGGCGTTAAAATTTGAGCGCCTATAAGCAAGTAGCCGATAAAAAGAAAATAAAAAAGCGCGTTCAGCACAGCTGGACTTCACTGCTGGCGTGTGGGCACGAGCGACGCGTGCACACTGACATGTTCGGCTTTGAGTGTTATGACAGTGTACTGCTCAAATCATCAAAAGGGATCATGCAATGTAAGCACATGTGTGAGAGTGTGAGCAGCTAGTGTTAATACCTCTTAGGTTGCATAGTTACTTCTGCATAATGCGCGCCGTCCCCTGACAAATGACACACCTACACAGATGGAATTTGTGTGCTGAAAAAGCATTCTAAAAAATTACCGCAAGCGTAATTTTTCCGACCATAATTTTTCGCAGTTGTTTTTAAAGCGGCAAATTCAAAACACTTCGCCGACACTAAACGCTGCAAGATGACCTGAACGATAGAGATGGCACATGCGGTTTGGCGAGGATTGTATGTCCGTACCGATAAAGCTTATTAGATAACCATCCTTTATGAATTTTTTTAACAAGAGAATTTCTGAATGCGTATCTCAGAAAATTTAAGTCACACCGAAGGAAGCATAGGATCTTCATTATTTTAACTGCAACTGCGTCAACGGGAATGCTAACACGACCAATGTTTCACAGCTCGGGTCTATCATTCGCGACAATTACTCGCAAAAATTGAGTCGTTTGTAATGTGTTGATTTCGGCTTAATGGGAGGAGGTAGAAAGAGGGTTGACGGCTGTTGAGTAATCTAAGCATAGGCTGCCTGAAGCGGCTTCTCTTGGCCTTACATTTTTAATGGTCCGCAGACCTTTCGTCAGCGGTCACAGCGATGTTACTAGCCACGGTTCCTGAAGCCCTCTCTGTCTGATCTAGCTTATGCGGCGCAAAAGTATTAGGATTTCCTAACGTCATTGAAGTAGAGTGGAATGCAAGTAACAGGGATTCGGCGCGTTGTCACATTTCATGGTACTACGGCGGAATTCAACCGGACGTATTGATCTCATGGAATTTGAGCAGGAGCATCAGCAGAGGCTGCCTTCCCAGGAGGTGCACAGAACGCAGTTTGACTTACAAGCACGTAAAGTGGGAATTCATTTCCACATCCCGAACATCAGTTAACCCCACTAATTATTACACGCTTTGATTGTTTTGTTTCTCGCACACGCACAGAGCTGTGGAAATTCTGAGCGTGAGTTTGTTTCTTTTCTCTTTATTTGCGGAAGCAGCAGCTGCTGGGTAAGTAAAAAGGAGTGATGGGGCTCAGGAACTGGTCTTAAGTGGGTGCGTTGTGTGGTGACCCGATGCCTTCGTTGTTTGCTGTCCCGATTAGGCTATCGTCCCTTCGGCTGTTTAGATTGGGCAGTACATGTGCTCCGACCAGGCATGGGCTACTGTTACAAAGTTTCGCGGATCGCTGCCGATCTCAACGACGTTAACTGCTGTCCAAAAACAGAGATGAAATCATTGGATCTACATGACATCTCTTTTCATCCACAGAGTGTAGCCAGATTGAGTCGCCTCTTATCAACAACAGCAATCAATCGTTTCAGCTGTTTATATTTACAGCATACTGGAAACGCGAGTGCTACACTGTAAACAGAAATGAGTAAAAAGGGGGTAGGCTGTCTTCTAGCCCACACCCTTTTATAAAAGAGTGTGCTCTAGAGGGCAGTTAATCCCTTTTTTCTCATTTATGTTTAGAGTGTACAGAATGTTGCGCAAATCAGAGAAAATCGAAAAAAAATTCTCTCGGCTTAACCGCGCGTATGTTCGGGCTCAAATTTCGCACAGAGGTTGCATTTAGTGGTCAGTTTTGTTTTATATTACATTTAGGTGGGGTACTTGCCTGATTCGGGCAGAATTATTTGGAAATCCCCATCGTCTGTGGCGACGGAGAACCAAAATCAAAAGACTTCGCAGCAATGGTACGCGTAGCGCCATCTCGCAGCCATCGGAGAAACGAGCTCTCCACCGGGGAGGGCGGTGGTATGGTGGCTAGAAGGGGAGCTCGTTTCTCCGATGGCTGCGAGATGGCGCTACGCGTACCATTGCTGCGAAGTCTTTTGATTTTGGTTCTCCGTCGCCACAGACGATGGGGATTTCCAAATAATTCTGCCCGAATCAGGCAAGTACCCCACCTAAATGTAATATAAAACAAAACTGACCACTAAATGCAACCTCTGTGCGAAATTTGAGCCCGAACATACGCGCGGTTAAACCGAGAGAATTTTTTTTCGATTTTCTCTGATTTGCGCAACAGTCTGTAGAACCTAGAGGACATGTGTTTGTTAGTGGCTATCTATTGGTAATAAAGTCAAAAATAAGAATGGAAGGAACAGATGTTGCTAGCCGCGGTATCTGCTATCGAAACCTGAAGCACCTGAGCTGCGGCTAGCGAGAATAAAAGGACAGGGAGACGGAAAGAAAGCAGGAAAAGAAACGGAGGAGCGATAGAAGAAAAGATAGGGATAGGGCGGCAATATACGCTGTGTACAAATGCAGGATACTTTTTACTCCAATGCTGGCATATTCGTATTTAGACTGTACACGTCGAGCTGAGAACTGAAGGCTCCAAGAAACAACCGCAAGACTGACCTTTCGAAGACATTTGGGGCTAATTTCAGTTCCATTCCTTACGCGAATGGTTTATTGCGGACTGGATTGCCTCACGCGTATGATACTCGTATAAGTGTGAATACCTAGTGAGGTATTTTCTGGGGCTATAAATTCCACCCGAATGCCATAAGACGCGCCTTTTGTCAGAGCGAGAATTAGCAGCGGTCCCCAAGTTCTCACACGTTCCGCTGAGAATTATTCAGAAGAGACAGGAATACAGCGGCTTCCTGTAATCACGTATACCTGCAAAAACTGAGTTGTGTGTTCAAGGTAAAACCCTTAGGAGTTCTGTAAATCGCTAGCTGCTAATAAAACACGTCTCTCATTGATTTTTACTTATCCCTGTCCTACTTAGCCCCCCGGAACGTTTCCGCCACTTGAAATATGTTATTTTTTTTCTCTTATCGACTGCGTAACCGCAACAGAGGCCAGTTATCAGTATGATGCATTACATGTACCGCCCACGTTCGTTTCTCCTCCCTATTTCAACTGTGACTATCTGTTTCTTATCTGTTTTGTAACTTCGTACGTTAGTTTTATTTACCAGAAACATTCTGGATGTTGTAAGGGTCTGGAACATGCTAATCAGCAGATTGGCGTTATCACTATCCTTTTATTTTCGGTAGACCACTGTGGTTTTCCTAGTGTTAAAGCAGGTCTTTTTTCCCATCATTTCTCGGGTTCATACCCTGTGTTTGGGCACTGGAGGTATACACTGTTTATATACTTTCCTTCTGAGGGCCGCCGCGGTAGCTCAGTGGTTATGGCGCTCGGCTGCTGACCCGGAAGACGTGGGTTCGATCCTGGCCGCGGCGGTTGAATTTCGATGGAGGCGAAATTCTAGAGGCCTGTGTTCTGTGTAATGTAAGTGCACGTTAAAAAACCCCAGGTGGTCGAAATTTCCGAAGCCCTTCTCTACGGCGTCCCTCATAGCCTGAGTCGCTTTGGGACGTTAAACCCCCATCAATTGCAACCCATAAACTTTTCTTTGGAGGGACATTTGGCAAGTTGGCCTTTATAGTGCGCGAAGCTATGTAATCTTTGTTTATACTTAAAACTTCCGGAACACAGCTTTATCAGTTTGTGACGTGAGATTCAACCAGATTTATCTGGAATGATTGCAGCCGTGCGCGATTGCTTCTACGCTGTTCGAAACTGTAGTAGGTGATTTCGGCGCTTTATCTCGAAAGTTAGCCAGCTTTAAATTGAGCTCGGCTTATACCGGCGGTGACTCCTTTATACGACGACCGCCGAGTGCACTTACTGTTATCGCTGCCGCCAAGTTGTTCAATTCCTTGTGGGAGTAAGTCCGCCCATAAAGAGTTTGTTTCATTGCTGCTTCCGTCTGCTCGTCTGTTCGCGGCGTTGGCAACACAATGGGTACATTCCCTTTTCAGTCCCGGACTGTCTGGGACTACTTGCGGACTCGAGTCCAGCTTACGATTTTCTCGGGCAGCCCGAAAGCTACGCCCACCAGTCGCAAAACTGCCCGCATCGCCATAGCAACGCGTTCGGTTTTCGCCTCTGCCAGTCCACGGACTCTTTGGGGCCGTGAGGAAGGCAGCAGACTAGAGCTGCCCGGAAAATGAAGTGCCACGCTGCAAGCCATATTGAGCTACGACTCTGTGTGCATTCTGAGTACTTTTCGTGTTCCTGGAGGGCGATATCTCTCGATAAACCTTAACACGAACTCTCTAGCTGCTCTCTGAGCCATCGTAAGACTTTTAATTCGTGTATCTTTGTTCTATTTTGTTGAAGTCCAGTACACATGGACGCGCGTTTGGAGTTGCGCGTGCGTATTGTTTTCTTGTGTCGTCAAGAAGTTCTTCGCTTTTTTTGTGACATGCTGTCTGTACGCTTACCTGAAAGCATCGCAGGTGAACCACTTGTATACTGGAGCAGCTACCGCTTATCAACGTTTTTACGAAGGCTTTCGTGTGTCTGCCTATCCGCAACTAGTCGGGCTACTTTGTGCGAACTTCGCCGCGAGCAGTAGCGGCGTGCAATACCCCGAAGGTGAGCTCTGTAATCACCTACGCTCAGCTGACAGTATGGTCTTGAAATCGGCTCAGTGATCGTAATCGAACGCACGGCGTTGCTTCTGCGTCGTGGTGGCCATGGCTTGCGGTGTCTGCTAGCAGATGACAGCGGCCTGGTACGGTAACTGAGGGGGAGCCCGGCTCCAGCGGCGTGTCCGCAAGCAGCCCCTGGCAAATAGGTCATGTGACCATGACGGTGTCACACCTGTCACCTGTCACCAAGTAGTACGTGACTGGAAAATCGAATAGGCCCAATGAGACAACATTATAGGAGTTCTGCCAAATGCTTGCCAAACCCAATCTTATCCCTTACTGTTATCTTCTCACGGTCCGGATATGCAGTGCAGACTCGGTCCGCTTTCTTCGGGGAACTGCTTCGGCTTTCCTTCAGCTGAAATCACGCCCTTTTTGCTGCTTGTCAATCGTGCATCGCAGGCAAACCGGCACGGACTACTACACGCTCGCTTTGCTGACTGTGAATGGCGCTGTAGTGGTGGCGGCAACTGCGCTGCTCGTGCACTTCGTCTCGGCAGGTGGACACCGCGTCGGCAGTGGGACGACTGATGGTGAGTGGCAACTATTTAGCCACACGAGCACGGAAATGACGTGACCTGAAACGCTATGTAAGCGAGCGTGCCGGCGGTAAATGGGGAAGAAACCCGGGAAATAAAGCAGTACGCCTAACTATACTCGCGAGATCTAGTGCCATTCTTCGGGGCCAGGCATGGCTCAGTCGTAGATGGCACAGCGGCTGTATGCATACGTGACCCATCGACGATGAATCAAAGATTACGGAGTAGGTGGCTGCATTTAACACGGTTTCAACACTCGGGAGTCACTTTCTTGACGGCTGAATTGCTCTGTCAGTCCCTGTAAGCACTAGGACCTCTCTTCCTGCTTACCGTGTGTGATATAGTGTTTGCGATTTTATGCTCTCTATAGTGGTTACGGCGCTTGGATACTAAGCCGAAGGACCCGGCTTCATTCCCGCCGCTGTGGCCGTGTTTCGATGGAGATGAAACGCAAAAGGCGCCCGTGTGTCGTTCAATGTCAGTACACGTTAAAGCTCCCCAGGTGGTCGAAATTAATTCGAAGCCTCTCTCATAGTCCGAGTCGCTTCGGGATGCTAAACCCCACATAACATACGGTACCGTACCGTGCCATACCATATCCCACCACACCATACCATACCACGCCACGCCACGCCACGCCACGCCACGCCACGCCACGCCACGCCACGCCACGCCACGCCACGCCATGCCATGCCATGCCATGCCATGCCATGCCATGCCATGCCATGCCATGCCATACCATACCATACCATACCATACCATACCATACCATACCATACCATATGCACGAAAAGTTGATTTCAGATCGGCAGGATTATGTGATATTTGGAGGTGTAGTATTAAAACACTAAAGGCAATGTTTGGTTTGGTTTATTGGGGTTTAACGCCCCAAACAACTCAGGCTATGAGGGACGCCGTAGTGAAGGACTCCGGAAATTTCGACCACCCGGGGTTCTTTAACGTGCATTGACATCGCACAGTACACGGACCTCTACAATTTCGCCTCCATCGAAATTCGGCCCCCGCGGCCGGGATCGAACCCGCGTCTTTCTGGCCACCGCGGCGGGGCACTAAAGACAATATGTTCAGCTGATATTTAATTTACGTAACATGTAGCTATGCGATGCTTTATGGTTCCTTGGAAGAGTCTTAGTAGTGTGAAAATTTTAAATAATTTTTTTGATTTCGACCTTATTTATGGACAATTCTTTATTTTGAGCCTGCATTTGAGCCTCTGCAGATTATAAACACCATGTACACTATGGAAGAAGCCATGCACGCCTTAACGAGGCCCTCATCTTCGTACCCTTGTCAGCTCGATGTGCACTATGGGACATTCTTTTTACTGAAAGGTGAACGTAGCTTTATAATAGACGGAAAGATTTTTTTCCTGAAAATTAGCAAAAATTAGGAAAAGCGGACAATTTGGCAGTGTTCAGTTGCTTGAAGAATTCAATATTCTGTGATGTGCACAATTCTGACACGACTTTTTGCCGCAAGAAAAGAGAACTGAAATACAAGACAAGAAACCCAAATCGACTCGCGCAAACAAGAAATTGACAGATGATTACAATAGTCGGTAATTTGAAATTTGAGCGCAGAGTCCATCCCTCCGCTCTTGGTGTTGCAGGTGGGGTTTCGTTCTGCTAATACCTGCCATGGTTGTCAGGCGGCGTGTTACGCCGACTACGCCGACGCCGACGCGAAACGCAGGAACGGGCGCCTAAGCCCGACCCACATGGAGCGGTCTTCTCGCGGAAAACCTGCGTACGGCCGCCCGGCGGCGGCCGCTTGGCCGCCGGCGGCCGTTCGCCGCCGACCAAGCAGTGCTAGATACGTTCGCCCGCGGTCAGCCGCTCACCGGAAGCGGCGAATGCGAGCTGTCAGCGCGGACCAATGAGGGCGCTCTCTTCCCGCATCTAGCTTCCGCCCGCACGCGGCGACAAACATGGCGGCGCCTTTCGAAGCCGGACCCCTCGCTACAGTGAACTAGAACTACCCTCGCTTTGGACTGAATTCTCGTTGTTGCTGCCTTTTTCACTGCGTTCACTGGCCGTAAATGGAGCACCGGTCTTTCGCTTCGTTTCGCCTTGCCTATAATATAACTTATAAGTGATAAATTTGCCTTCTTTTTTTATTTAGAGTGGCGATTCTCCCACTTCTAGGCTTAAGAGGAGAGCCGGTTAGTTTACAATAATGGTTCCTGTCCCGAGAACCAGGTGGCGCTACTATAGGCTGAGTCTATTTTTGCGTCTCTGCTAGCAGCAGCTGCCGGTGGCTCGGCGCGCAGGGTGAAACCGAGTGGGGGTGGAGTGGAGAGGGGAGATAGCATACGCTGAACTAAAAAGTGAGAATGCGCCCTCCAGTAAACAATGGCTTTAGAGTAAGCTTACAAATCTTTTTTTTTTGTTTTTGTCGGCAGCGGTTTGGCGGCAGCCGCCCGTTTTCCGCCTCTTGTGGTGCGGCACAGCGGCGGTGCGTCCGCGTTCCGCCGCGCCGCTCAAAATCCGCAGCGCAAGTTCGCTCCATGTGGGTCGCCCTTAAAGGGACACTGAGGAGAAATTGAAGTTGGCTTGTATCGACAGAATACCAGCTCCTGATTACAAAAACGCCACTCATACTGACAACAAAGCTCTTGTAACGTAGAAAAGAGCAAGAACCAAAATACAGGTATCGCCGCCACAGGCCCAACTCGCAAGTACAAGCGTGATGAGATCATAGAACAAAACAGTGTTGCTAGAACGAATGGTTCTAGCAACACCAGGAACCGAGAAACCATGCATCACTGAGGCGCAGCCAATGCATGCGCAAATCTCCTTCATGTCGCCAGATGGCGCCACGTGCCCGGCTGCTACGCGCGCTCCTGAAGCATCGGGACAAATCAGCGCCCGTTTTCCGGCGGTAGGCGGGCTCCCGGTATTCCGCTAGCGGTAACAAGGTACACGGTATGCTAAAGGTGTCTATTTGCGAGAACTTCGTTGACGACTTCGAGAACGAGATCCATCGTAACGCTGGCAAAACGCCAGTGCAAACGTAATCGAAGCGACTGTAGCGACGGCCGCAATAGCCGATAGATGCCTTCAACGTGCGGCCGGCGGTAGCTTTCTTTTCGGCTGCTGCTAGGCCGCACTGCTGGCAGCCAGAAATCACGGAGTCTGCGTTACGTCATGTGCACGTCATGTTTCACGTCTCTTAGTCCTCTGTCGTCATAGACGAATCCCAAGTTTGAATCAGAGCGGCGGGAAAAACTTTTTCAACTTCGAATCCAAATTTCTTAGAAATAAATGCATCTTTCGCTGCCGGCCAAGTGGCAACAAAGCCATGACATGCCGAACTATCGGATTTTACTATTAAAAAAATATTAATAGTGCTCTCCTCAGTGTCCCTTTAAGAGCTGCGTTCTATAAGAGTTGTGCATAAGCTCGTTAACGCAGAGCCGGTCGGCAGTTCTAACACAGAATAGCCAGGATGCCTCTCTCGCAGAAGTTCGAAGACGCTTTATAAAGTATGCGCAAAAAGCCTTTGCTGTAGGCTGCTGATAGCAGATTGCTGAAGGCACATCTCGGACTATGTCGTCTGCCGACAGCAGTGACCTTGTACCACCTGAGTAGTTTCTTTATTGCTTTCCTTAACGGCAGCTTGTCGGCCCAAGCAATGATGCACGGCTCAGTAATCAACACTGTTTTGCGCTTCCACAGGTGATGAGCCGCAAACTGTGAACGAGTTGTATTACCGATACGTTGTACACGCGGACCCGGCTACAACAACGACCGAAACAGCCGGTAAGAGTACAGCGAGTCTTCTGATGATGGAGGTATTTAAAATGTGGTTTTACGCTGGATGCGCTGGAGGTCCATATCACGAGGCAATGTTTATACAAGGGCACAAGCGAATATTATATTTTTATGCTGCTTTACGTTTCGGTTCTAGTTATCGGTTTTTTTTTTTCAGGCATTAAGTTTCCTCAATGTTGTTTTTTGCATTCGTGAGATTGTGCGTTTCTAGTGCTAATGTTGTCGTCTGCATCACCGAGTTTTAGCTTAAAGTTTGTTACTGTACAATCGTCTGTTGGTCTACCTATTTTTTTGCATGGCTGCCTGCCATTCACATTTTTATCGTTTTGATGATACACATTTTTATCTGATTTGATTTTTAAACAAACTCACTCTTGCCTAGACTGCCAAGAGGGAGTCAGCAATATCGAACAAATGAGCGAACGACCAAACGAACGGTCGGTCGGTCGGTAAAAAACTAAATCAAACAAACAAATGGATAAATTAATAAATTATTCTGGCTAATATTTTTTACAGATTATGGCTAACGTTGTTCCAAAACCACGGAGTAGTTAACGCCGAAGCTATCGCCTGAAGTTTTGCAGAATTTTCCCATCAGAGCTCTCCGAGCTGGGTTTTAACCAAAGCCGGTGTGAATAGAGGAGTTTTGCTTCATGACGTTTGAGATCTGTCGACTATTGTCGCAATGTCGCATGCTGTGTGTTATAATTGGTAGACAGAACCTGCTAGCATTTCCTATCATTAGATCGTCGTCGTTATCTTTCATCCGTTCGCTTTGCGCTTCCAGATGCTCGACGGCCTGTGTTGGCGTCCTTGCAATGAAATGCGATGACTCAGGAGATAGGAAGGCTCGCCTCGAAAATTTCATGAAATAGTTAGGTGCAGTTAACAAATAATAAATAGTCTTCCTTACGTGACTTACTGGCATATGATCTACTTTTCGTTCAACAGGAAGAAAACGAGCAGTTCGATCTTGTGGTCAAACTGCAGCTAGGCTCATTGAAAATAATTTGCGTGCATGGGTGAAATATGGGGCGTCGATTTTTGAAGCGAAAGCTTCACTACGCTAGGCAAAGCCAGTTTCGCGGTGGTCCCAAGTTTCACTTTGAAATGACCTGAGCTTCGAAAACGAAAGAAAGTCGCTTAACTGGCCCCCTGGGACAGTGGACACCTTAGCCGCGCTTTAAGCTACGAAACCATTGGAACGGGAGCTTCGAAAGCAAAGGAAAGGCGCATAACTGCCCCCTTGGGACAGTGGAGCCCGCAGTCGTGCTTTAAACTACGTGGCAATAGGGGCAGATGTGCCCTGCATGCGTTGGCATTGACAACGTTGCGGCAGAAACGCGGCACTGGAGCCATAGCTGTCGGCGTTCATTGTGTTATTGGCGTTTGCGCTGACGGAAAGGAAGTGCGCATAACTGGCCCCCTGGAGCAGTGTACGCCTAAATCGTGCTTTGAGGTACGTGGGGTGGTGAGAGAGAGATGTGGGCTGCATGCGTCAGCGCTGACAATGTTGTGGCAGACACACGGCACTGCAGCAATAGGCCGCTGCTTTCATTGGGTGAGCAAACTCTCGCGATCAACCATTAACTGCCACCTGCCAGAGTGGCAGGGTGGGCACGCTGCCTATCCAGTGTCCGGAATGCACTCAGCGTTACACCCGTCAAGCCGTGTATAGTTGCCCGATGCGCCATAGCTTTCGCTCTAACCAGGTTCAGCAGTAGCTGAACCGCAGCTAATTTTTTTCGTTTCCTGTGAAAAATAAATTTTCATAAATACATAGGAAGTAGGTGTAATGTTAGCTCTCTGAGTACTGAATAGTGGTAGTATTACTGCCTGCAGCATTAGATAATGTGTCCGATATATGGGGTGTTCAATTTCAGGCGCAGTAAGACTTTTAGCTGTGCGTTGATATTTATGGCTGCAAGACGAAGGTTTGTGTTTACTTCGATTGCATTGTCTTTTAGGCTTTCATGATCAGTACACTGCACTACAATTTAGCTTTTTATTTTGTCTGTTTTTCTGCCTGCTTGCATGCCAGTCTACTATTACCCGGAACACAGTAGAGTAAAACACAGTCCTTTAATTCTCCAGGTGATTCTGAGTCCACTCCAGATGCAAGGACGAAAAGCCCTTCAAAAGGAGCAGTCAGTGAAGCTTCGGCTGAAACAGAGTCTACCGGAATATCTACCAGTGCCGCCACTAAAGGAAGGCGCAACAAGAATTTTGTCTCTGAATCGAGCAGTGAACCAGCAGTAAAGAACACTTCGGCAGGAACCGTGTCCGCGACAACGCCGAAAGGAACGAGCCCAGCAATGGCTACCCCCGCGTGGTCGCGAACTGCTAGCAGAAAGCGTGGTGAGCACAACACCTTGGAGACATATGCTGACAAAACGAGCAGCATGCCAGAAAGGAGCACATCGGCTGAGTCCATGGCTGTAACAACGCCGAAGGCGACTAGCAGCGTAGCGACAACCGTCGCTGGTCCGCTGACTCGGCTTGGACTGCTTACTACGGCTGCTGAAGGCGAAGCTAGAGACGTGGAAGAGAGCTCATCGGAGAAGGGTGAGCTTTGAATCCTAGTTTGGGTGCTTTGCGGTGCATCTTGGATTAGACTACTGCTACAGAACTTGAAATTGTGCAATTTCATAGACTTTTTGGTAGCCTAATACGGAAACCACCTTTTATTGCGAAAGCAATACTAGTTGCACTTTCAGCCCGTCGCTAGCGAGGCCGGTAGCTACCATATTAGCATATTGGATTAGATTAGATTTGATTGGATTAGATTGGATTGGATTGGATTAGATTAGATTAGATTAGATTAGATTGAATTGGAATGGATTGGATTGTATAACCGATGCATCACCACAAGTCTAACCACAAGCACCACCACCAGCTACACTACCAGCTGAACCATGGCGTAGCTACGGATATTGCTTTCGCAATTACCGGGCTTAACCAAGCTAAGCCACAGCCATTTTTTTTTTGTGCGCGCTCAAGCAAAATTGGGCGCACTTTAAGCACCTGGCTTCCATTCTTGTCTGCCTGCGTGATAGGGGTGCTTCTGTGCACGGCGGGTGACTTCGCCGTCGAAGAGGACATGTTTCCACCGGACGGGCTGTGCGACCTGCTCTTCTACACCCACGTACGCGTCCTGGGCCAAGACTTCCAGGGTCGGTACAACCAGAAAAGCTGGAAGACATTCAGGAAAGCGGCACCGGCTTCTCGGAGGACAAGTTTCGGAATATCGGCCAGCTATCGGTGCGTTTATAGAGAGCTATGCGTGGCACCGTTGTTTCTTGCGATGCGAATACGAAAAAGGTCTATATGCAGGACTGGTGCTCAGCAAGCAACATCCTTGAGTGTATAGAACTGGCAAGTGCAGGTGATATGTGCAGTATGCTCTCAATGTACGATGACCCGACAGTAGGGAGCATGTATGAGCCAGTGCATCACACCTATTTTTCGTATAATTTGCTATGGTAATTCAAGGTCTGTAAAGCGAGCGTCCGCTTCAGCTTTCTTCTATGTGCTGAGCGTTACCTTCCGCGGTAACTGCTCAAAGAAAAGCGACAACCGAAAACAAAAATTCTGAGATATCTAGCTGCTTACTTGACCCTGGCACCGGTGGAGTTTTCACGCCTTTCAGGCATTAGGCCGTGAAAGTTGCGTATTAAAGCGCTTTACTTAAAGTAACTGTCTTATCGCACTGATGTATGTATAACTATCGGCAGCAGTAATACACATTTTTCCGACGCATAATGGACAGTTAGAAGCATTCTTCGACTGCCTTGACTTAAAATCGGCGATCAGCAACTACTTTTACTGACGAAAAAAGGATGCCGATAAATATTGCTGGTAAAGGCACTATATCATTTCGGCAGCAGAAGCAACAGAAGAAATTTTTTCATTGCAGCTAGACCATGGGGATGGCTGTTATATCTGGCTGCTAGTTCTATCAAGGTGACTTGCGGCTGCTCTGTTCGAGGCTCTCACTACCAGAAATGGAGAAGCAACAAGAATGCAATTCGCTGTGGCTTCAAATCAGGCTTTGCTTTGATATCTTACAGCGCAAAGCAAGCCAAACTGGCGGCTAAATCGATTGATGCTATAAGCACGTGCTCTTGAAGAAAAACAGAAAATGCAATCTAGAAAGCCGTGCGAAATGCTGTAGCAGCAGTCTAGAATACTTACTTCTGATGGCACTTAAGCCTTTTCTCGAATTACAGCCGGCGTAATATTCCATACCTCGAGTGAGTCTTATTAGTTCCAGGAATCGAATAGCTTATTTATGAAAATTTGCAGTGGCACAGGAACAAGCGCAACGTGCAACTTTTTATTCACAGCGGATGAGTGGATATAAGTTGCGCTTGTCCCGTCTCTCTTACTGTGTGCTGTCCGTTTTGGAGCTAAGTCATTTTACGAATACATTATGGTCAAGGTTTGAGGCTACGAAATCTGTAATGAACTCTTGCAGGTGCCAAACCATTCTTTCATAGGCTGCCTGCGAATCTGTACACATTACTGCGACCCCTTTCTTCTCACACAACAGGTTTACCCCCCCCCCCTAACCTGACACAAAAACTAATAACTCCGAAAATTTGGTATCAAGGCATATAAGTCCAATATTTTCGATACGGCGCCCATGGCAGCGATCCTCTTCTCAGCGTAAGCTATGTCATGCAAGCATATGGCACCAAAGAAGAATTTGACAAATGCCGCAGCCCATCGCAGAGCTAGTCACCATCTGTGCACAAGGTCAAGAAAAGTCGCTACACATGTTTCTCCGAATACCACTGGTGACTCGAATTTTTCGCAAAATACCTGACTTCAAAATAAATTTTCTTTTTTTTTTCATGAGTCTCCAAAACACAAGCATGGAAAGATGGAGAGTTATGTGAGCATTGGGTTCTTTTAAACAACGCTGCACAAACAAGACGGTAGAAGCGCATGTGCTGCGTCACTAGCCTGTGTATCTTGCCTGTGTATCGTGAATGATACAAAATGAATGCTCAGAGCACGATTGACCCCAGAGCTGAAAGTACTGCCAAAATAAGAATGCACTGTATTCCAACTGCAGTGCAGCATCACAGACGGTTACATCTCGAACTAAACTCACAAATGTCTTCCGCCTGTCGCACAGGGTCAGTTGAAGGCAAATACATTCAGAAGTTTCTGTTTAATTTATAATCAAAGACGGGTTCACACAGTTTCGCTAATAAGCGGCTACAGGTGACAACAAAAGGCAAATGGCCGTATTTCCGGGTGTTGCGAATGCAGACGGGCTGTTCTTCAAGTGGAATTTTAAGCCGACAAGTTGAACAGCCCCGACTTGCATGAAGATTTGACGGGCAATACTTAACAACCACTACTGCACAGTTCTTGCTAGCTCACTCGCTTGACTGTTGCTGCTTGGACGCAGATTATCTTCACAGCAATGCTAAAAGAGTGTCAGTTAGAATCACTAGAAATAAGAAGAACAAAGCAGAAATTGAAACTTTTTTCTGATAATGAATGATAAAGTCAAAGTTAATAAACATCACTATGTCACACCTCCCCTGAAGCGTTGCCCTCGGAAAAATCACAGTAAGGTATTACAACCTATTATTACACGTACTGATGACTATCGCTACTCCTTTTTTCCCGATGCTGTAGAAATTTGGAATCAACTACCAAGTGACGTTGTGGACCAAACAGATGTAGACAAATTTGTGATAGGTGTGAACACGTTCCTGGAAGATCGCTGTGCAAATCTGTAATTCTGTGCATTTGAGTGTTTTTTTTTAGCGAAGAGAATTGCACTTGTGTCTGTATATGTTTCCCTCCCTGTAATGACCCTCATGCAGAGGGTTAACAGTATGAATAAATAAATAAAAAATAAACAAAAATATTTGCTTATGTTTCAGTGAAGCCGATGATATGAGGAAAGAACTCGATGCCACGGGCAGACAGAAGCTCATGCAATTGCACAAGGAGAATATACGGCACCACGGCATCCTCAGGGCTACAGGAGACACTGGATCATTAATGTTTGACTTGTCTGGAAGGTTGCAACTGTTAAATGTAAGTAGAAAAAAATTATTGCGTCCCAGATCATCAGAGTTTGGAAGAAAGAAAAAGGTAGTAATATTAATGCAGCAAAGGAGTAATTTGTTATCGCTTTTCATAAAATTTAGTAAGGACTTTGCATCACACTTTACCACTTACTCACATGGAGAGTTGGTGGTAACCTCGAAGAGTAGGAAATTTAGTTGTGGCTGAAAAACTTGCAACTTTGAATACGTGCGAGGGATCGCGAAAAAGTAGCTACTTTTCACTGGCGTCCTGAAAAGTGCTAGGGCAGGTAATTCAGCGCGGATAAATGTGCGGTTTAGGACTGGTTTGTTGTCTAGCGAGAAATTATAATAAATGAAGTACATTTAATATTTTCAGTAGTCGGCGTTGCTTTGACGACGCCGCACTTGCCGTTACAGTTTTAAATCAGCTGTAGGCCTGCCAGAAATATTCGGACACGCAGTTTTCGTTGTATTGCAGGAGACAAATGAATCGCTGTCATAGATTTCCTTTTTTTAGAATACCTCCTTAAGCCTCTAAGGCTGCCGATTTTTTCCTGATTTCAGGAAAAAAAACAATCACATAAAGGTAAATGTCAATCGATGCTCAGAAATTTGGTCCATAGCTTCTCTGCTAAGTCGTTCAGTAATGCGTGGCTGTTGCCCCACTGACGCGAATGCCGCCTTGCTACAAGCCTTCACGGAAGAAGCGATACCGCGATACAAATTGAATCACGGAATGGACATGCACCTTACCAAGTGTTCATAAAAGGCACTCGCAGCTTAATGTGAGAGGCTAAGATGAGGGTGCCAGTGTTACCGCTCTCCAAGATGTCTTCTTGGCGTTGCAGCATATCGACCCCTTCACTGGTAGATATTCCTGGAAAGAGGACTGCCGTCGAAGATTAGTGGCTTTGGATTCGCTGCTACATTCATAGAGACTGTTCACGCAGGCAAACTCAGAATGATTCGTTGTTTTTCTTTGCCTCGTCATTTGGCATTTCTCTCGCAGGAGTTCAAGAAATTTCACGACGAGGTCAGCGCGTCGGTGTCAGGTGATATAAAGCGGCCCGAACTGGTACTGGGGATCCTCTTCAGTAACTATGTCAACCAGGCCGAGGTCTCTCAGCACTCCTCGGTGATCACTCAGCTTACAAGGAAAGGATCTTTCTTTGACATAGCCTCGTTTTCATAGGTAGACCATTTGCTCAGACAGTTTGTCTATGCAGATATAATTCGAATGTTTGACGGCTTGCCGAGTAAATGAAACTTTTAAATCGCTCTGAATGTCCTTGTTTAAATCTGCAACAAAATGTTTGCTATAAGCTCTGTTTGTATCGGTAATTGTTTCACGCTAGTGTTTCACGGTAATTATTTCACGTTAGTGGATGCAGGGCTACGCGCCTACATCCAGCCATGATGACCAGATCGTTGAAAGATTCTATGAAGATGTGCAATCGACAAACATAAAGTAATATCACAGTACACTGTACTGATGGGCGAATTCAATCCTAAGGTTGGCAAGAAGCAGCCCGGGGGACAGGCGGTAGACGACTAGGGCATAGGCTCCAGGAATAACAGGTGGGAATTATTAGTAGAGTTCACAGAGATAAACAATTTTCGGATCATACCTATTTCCGTAAACAAGAGAACAACAGGAAGTGGACGTGGAGGAACCCCAGTGGTGAGACTAAAAATGAAATAGACTTCATACTAACTGCTCACCCTGGTATCGTGCATGATGTGGAGGTCCTTGGAAAAGTGCGTTGTAGCGACCACAGATTGGTAAGGTGTCGAATTAGCTTAGACTTGAAGAGGGAACGGAAGAAACTAGTGAAGTGGAAGTTCATTAACGAGTCAGCGGTAAGAGGGAAAGTAGAGAAATTAAGGTTATTGCTGCAGATCAGATATTTGGCTTTAGCTGAGAACGACGATCTTAATCTTCAAGCAGTGAACTATAATCTGACAGCAATCATTACGGAGTGCGCAGTAGAAGTAGGCGGTGGGATGGTTCGACAGGATACCGGCAAGCTATCTCAGGAATCGAAAGATCTGATTAAGAAGCGTCAAGGCATCAAAACGTTTAACCTTACAGACAGAATAGAACTGGCCGAGCTATCAAAGCTAATAAATAAGCGCAAGGTAGCCAATATAAGGGAGTTTACGTGGAGAGAATCGAGCATGCTCTCAAGAATGGACGTAGCCTAAAAGCGGTGAAGGGGAACTAGGTATAGGTAAAAACCAGATGTAGGTTATGCGTTAAGAGACAAAGAGGGCAATGTCATTAGCTATATGGATAAGATAGTTAATGTAGCCGAAGAATTCTGCACAAATATATACAAAAGCGAATGCAAACAGGACGTTAACGAGGGAGCCAGCAGCAGACAGCAATGGTACATCCCGCCAGTAATGAAAGAAGTAAACAAAGTCTTAGGAGTATAATGCACAGGGGGAAAGCAGCTGGTGAGGATCAGGTAACAGCAGATCCGTTGAAGGACGGAGGGGAGATTGTGCTAGAAAAGCACTTTCAACACGCTTCCTTTCTGCCATGAGTTATTCGATTTGATTTGATTTATTGGGGTTTAACGTCCCAAAGCGACTCAGGCTATGAGGGACACCGTAGTGAAGGGCTCCGGAAATTTCGACCACACTCTTTACAGGCACTGCAGCATTTGAGACTGAGTGAGTATTTGAAAAGGCATTACATGAACTATAAATGAGTAGAACAGCACAAAATGATTCGCTCGCGAGCTCCAAAACTGTCAAGGAGATCTCCATTTACTGGAAAGGAAAATAATGCGAGAACAAGTGGCTGCTAATGACAGAAAGCACAATTAGCGCAAAAGTTATTACAGAAAAGAAAAAATATTTAAAACATATGACATTCAGACACAGCATAAGACTGCCGAGGTACTAGACTACGCTGGTTAAAAGGTGAACAGCGGCTAACAGGATCAACGGCAACACGTAATACTAATTATACATGTTATTCGTGCAAGTAAAATAAGGGCACAACAGACAATGTAGTATTACATTTATTGAATTTGCGAGGCTCTAGTCTTTCACTGTAGCTTAAAATGAAGATGAGGAATGACTAGTTTTCACAGGACTGTTATAACAAAACCGATATTAGGTATTATCTAGTCTGCTGCGTAAAGTTTCGTGATTGTTCAGTCTAACGAGTAAATAATGATAACATAATTTTTTATTTCGCAGGCAGCTTCCCATCACCATACTTGTACTCCGAACGCACGTCGGCCGGAGGGTGGGAAGCACCCCGATAATCGGCACGTTGGCCGACGAGTTAACAGGGCTAAACAGGGAACCAATGAATGCGCCAACTCTGGTGAGTGCGCAGTCATCCCAACTGTCGGCTGCTGAACTATTCAAGCGAATTCCGACTAAAGTGTCGGGTGGTTACTCCTTGCTCCTTCGAACTGGACGCGCTAACTGGATGGGTTCTGCTGCGTTGGCAAAGCACCGCGCTACGCTGCTTGGTTAATAAAAAATGTCGTGATGCGTGACGTCACTGAAATGCACAACGCTGAGTGGTTCGATCGCAGTCAGGGAACAACTGACAGGATGATGTTGGCACGTGCACTTTGCCTGAACAGCGGGCAAATTGTAATGAATAAAGCAAATATTATATTCACCAGAAACAGCTATCGCTGTGAGCTTTTTTTTGCACGTTGATGCACGAAATGTGAATAATTTTAAGTGTATTTAAATGCGTGCGCATAGCTCCGAAAGTGCGCTTTTCTATACGGGGAGCCAGAAATCGGCATAAACCCAAAAACCCTGCCGGACGGAAATTCGTTTTTTTGGGCAAAAGAAGAAAAAGAATTTTTGTCACTTAATGACGGAAATGAACTAGCCGAAGAGGGGAAGCTTCTAGTGCTGTTTTCGTTGAACGGTTACGGTGAAATTATTGCGTTCTTTGAGAACAGCCAGGTACAATTTGTGTAGAAAGCAAATAGCTCAAGAGGTTTGCTGCTAAGGAGAGTAACAGGGCTCTCTTGGCATCCGTGGATGTCATAACTTCCGGATAATAACAGATTGGGAACGCTGGCGATGCATAGATAGATACGCAGCAGGGCCCAGAAGTAAACCTTTTGGGCTGTACACTTTTGTTACTTTGTGGTTACAAAACTTCTGCGGGTGCCTGCGGAAGGAAATATACGATGTCTTTGCTTCTCTACGCAGACAGGAGCCATCTCGAGTCTCAGGACGGCCAATATTACGGACGACGTCAGAGTGCTTCTGTCCTTCACGATGCTTGTGGGCCACTTCCATTTGAATCAGAGCTTCGGCCAGCACGCCGCAACATGGCAGGTCGGGTCGTGGACCATGGAGAGCTTCCAGGAGGTTCGTCACTGAAAAAACAAACAAACATAAACCTCCATTATAGATCCGGTCTCGCCTGACACTGCGATATAAGGCTATGGTGCTCGGCTACTGACCCGAAAGACGTGGATTCGATCCCGGCCGCGGCGGCTGGAATTTCTTTGGAGGAGAAATTCTAGAGGCCCGTGTACTGTGCGATGTCAGTGCACGTTAAAGAACCCCAGGTGGTCCAAATTTCCGGAGCCCTCCACTACGGCGTCTATCATAGCCTTAGTCGCTTTGGGACGTTAAACCCCATAAACCAAACCAAACCAAACCAAACCACATTCGAGCACCGCGATGAGCGAAACAGAAACTATCAGATTTTTATGCTCTGTGAAATATTTAAATCAAATGAGCGTGCCCTTGAAAAGTTCATTTCAGTTGGCCCCTGCAGCCAGGCCGAAATAGCCAGGGCCATTGGCTCTGCAGCCGGTGGATCTCAAAGATGGCTTATCAAGAGGTGGTTTGCAATTCATTGTTTTTTTTTTGTTTGATGAGTGAGTGAGTGAGTGAAAAACATTTATTGTCCAACAGAATGAGACTACCTCATCCAGACCTCCCCTGTCCTATACCCTCAGTTGAGGGAGGAGGATCAGGAGAGATCCGGCCGCATGGGGTAGTCGCGTCAGACGCTGGCCGGGATCTCTTGTATCCCGGCGGCCTCTTCAGCCAGTCGGACGGCGGTGAGCTGGAGCTCAGGGTCCGAGCTCCAGAGCAAGGTCTCCCAGGCGTCTCTACTATTAATGTTCTTTGCCCTGCCTGGGGATTGGCTACACTCCCATATTATGTGGTCGAGGGACCCTCTCGCTCCGCACTTCTTGCACTTATCGTCTTCTATTTCAGGAATTATATGTTTGCATAGAATTGGGTGTGGGTAGACATCTGTTTGTAGACGCCTCCACGCCACCGCCTGTTGATTGTTGAGTGTTATGCTAGGCGGGGGAAAGTACCTGCGATGTTGTCTGTAATATTCTGTAACTTCCTGACAGGAAATTAGTCGCCCTTCTCTCCCGTGATCTGCGAGCGGTGGACCGTCGTGTGCAGCTCGGTGGTAGAGATCTCGAGCCACCTCGTGGGCTGCCTCGTTGCCACGGACAGATTCGTGCGCGGGGGTCCAGATTATATTCATTGTTCTATTCAATGTCGCTTGTCTTAAAATTTTGGCAGCGAGGGGAGAGACTCTCCCTCTACTAAAATTTTGGACTGCAGCTTTGCTGTTGCTTATGACGTGTTTAGCTTTGGAACCGACGCAAGCTAGTGCTATTGCGACCTCCTCCGCCGTCTCAGTGTTTGTCCCTAGGACAGTTGCGGCCGTAATGAGGCTACCCGCTCCGTTCACTACCGCGACGGTCGTGTACTGACTATGTATATCACCCGCTGCGTCTATGTAGGCGACCTCCTCCTGAGGCTTGTCACCGTAGATGCGGTCTATCACCTGTGCCCGTTTCTGTCTTCTTTCCTTGTTTATTTCTGGGTGCATGTTCTTGGGTAAGGGGGGAATCCTGAGATTGCTCCTAATCTCCATGTCGATATCCTCCCTCTGTCTAGCTCCTCTAACTGTTTTGAGTCCGACTTTGGCTAGTGTGGCTCTTCCGGCATGTGTTATGCTGAGTCTCTCTAGCTGTGATGAGTGGACTGCTTCTGCGAGCTCTGTAAGCGTGTTATGTATGCCCAGTGATAGGAGTTTTTCCGAGGATGTGCACATGGGCAGGCCTAGAAAACAAATGCAAAATGCTAGTTTATATTTCGACAATCAAGGTTCTTTTTTATTGCTACAGACAACTTTTGGATAAATCTTTCCTCGTGCGGTTTCAGCGATTTTATAGTAATTTATTACGTAGACGCCCCAGTATATATTAAAAGGAAACAAAGGCCAACTACATACAATTATTGTTATCAGTAAAAACAGATTACTGCCTCTTTACGGCGATGCTAACGTTTGTCTGGCAGCAAAAAAAAAAAAAAAAGATCGAAAGGACTGTTTTTCGTGGTCTTGAAGTAAATGGCCGTGTGATCCGAGCCCAAATCTGTATCGACGCGCGCAGTTAACTGCGAAAACGGCCGTTGGCGGTGGCACAGGTGTTTAGTTTTTTTTCTAGCTTGAAAAACTAAGTTTTTGTTGAAAGTTGTCTCTCTCATTAGAATGCCGTAGAATACGGATACATACCAACTTTATTAGTACTCACGGCTGCTTTACAAAAAATACGACATGATCATTAATATTCCCTCCAAGATGTGTCATTTTAGTGCTGGACTGCTAACTTGAGACTAAAGAGAGACAGAGAGAGAGAGCATGTGGATGTAGAGTAAAGTGTATTTCAGTAAATAAAAATTGACATCGAACGCGTTGACTTAATAAACTGTCCATTGCTGCCATGAATTAACTACCGATATCAACGCCGTTATCAGCGAACAGCGAGCGAGTTTGGGCTAATAAGGAGATATAAACCCATATATTTTATTCTTGCCCGTTGCGTTGTCTTGAGTAACTTTGGCGACCGGCTCGTGAGCGCGAGTTGGCAGGTTCGGGCCCGGCCTCGGCGGCTGCTACCCGGTGGAGACGGAGTAGAGACGGAGTAGAGACGGAAGGAAACGTCCCGGCATTTCGGCCAACGTGAAAGAACATCAGGTAGTCGACAATAATGCCGAGCATTTTATTAAGACATGCATCATAACCCGCGGTGTAGGTATGACACGTAAGAGTCTTTAACCAATCAATCATTCTTGCGATCATGTCTGCGCATTACCAAATAATTTTTCGGTCGTGCCGATTACTGCGTTAAAATGTCAAATGAAAGCTTGGTCATTGCTCGTTCAAGCTTTATTTTATAATTTGCAAAGTTGTTTTCTGGTTGTGTAATAAACCACCATCGAATTCTCGCCGATTTATCGTTTTCCCAGTGACGGCTGAAAATAAACAAAAGAGAGTGTAAGAGGGAGTTGCGGCTCAGCTAGGTATGGGTCATTTTGCAACGCCGAACAAAGGTCCGGGCCAAGCGTCCGGACTGCGAGCGAGCTTCACATCTCTGGGTTGTCGTCGCCTTTTCACCACAGTGACTCAGCATGGCTGCCGCGCTACCTCGAGGCGGAAAAGGGAGGCATCGTGCCGACTTAGGTAACACGCACGGTGGGCACATGATAGCAAGGCTTGAGGCGGTCTACATGCACTGTTTCACGGCCGCTATGATGGGCATCATGGGGCGGCGAAATCGATTCATTAATGTAGTTCACTGGAGAGGTATGGCAGAAAACAGCATACGGGCCTTAGCAGTTTGAAATGAGCTTTGTGGAGAGGCCGGGACCGCTTGATGGAGCTCAAAGCCAAACGAGCGAGTCTGGGGTATAGGAGGAAGAGGACTGGTAGAGGCGTGAAGGTGCTTCTGGTGATTCCGCTCCTGCGTTGTAAGAGAACGGGCAAGCTGGTGGCATTCTTCAGCATATGTGGCTGCTTGAGAAAGGGTCAGGGACTCGGATACATCAGGGCGATGCGGGAACGTGGTATTCATGGTACAGGTGGTGTCGAAACCTTAAAAAATAAAGAATGTAGAGGAGCCAGTTGTGCTCTGTTTGGCAATGTTGTAAGCATATGCTACGACATGGAAGGATGCGGTCCCGATTTGAGAGGTCAGATGCAATACATATGACCAGCATATCGCTCAAAGTGTAGTTGAAATGTTCAGTCATTTCATATGTTACGGGGTAATATAGGCCGTTGTAGAGCGGTGAACAGTGCGGCATTGGCGACGGAGTGCTTCGGCGGTGTGTGTGAGGAAGACACGGCTCCGGTCGCTCAGAAACCATGGCGCAGAACGAAATGATGTGGGATGAAAGACGCAACATCTTGCGCAGACGCCGATGGCAAGGATGAGGTTTCTACGTAGCGGGTGATGTGATCCACTGCCGCTGTAAACCAGCGGTGTGCAGCCAGAGTGATGAGAAGGGACCGGTGGAGATCGATGCCAGCGTGGTCGAATGGGCGCGTGGGGCAAGAGGAGGGCTGCATCGGAGCTGTGGAACGGCGAGCAGGGGTTCCGAGACGTTGACATTTCGGACAGGAGCGAACGTATTTTCGGATGAAACGGTACATTCCCCGCCAGTAGAAGCGGAGCCAAGGCGCGTGTAAGTCTTCACCACACCGTCGTGAGCACATTGGAGGTTGGCGTCGGAGGAGGCGCATAAGTCATAACGGAGTTGCCGAGGATGGGCAAGGAGCCATTTGCGCTCGTCGGGAAGGTAGTTACGGTGGTAAAGCAGGCTTCCCCGTATTTACAAGTGGCGGGCTTGACGACGTCGTAGTCCGGGCCGCCGGACGCGTAGATAGTGGGGATAGGAGAGCGAGGAGGGATCCGATCCAGAGGTTCTGGCGTTGTTCAAACGGCAAGTCAGCAATGTCAAGGGAATGGGAATCACTGGTGTCGAGAGATGTGGAGTTGAAGTCGCAGGGTGGAAGTGAGCGGGATAGGGTCTCGGCATCAGAATGCTTACGGCCAGATCGATTGAAGACTTCAATGTCGTATTCTTGTAAACATAGCGGCCAACGAACAAGACGGTCAGAGGGGTCTTTCATCACCATCATCATCAGCCTGTCTCCGCCCACTGCAAGGCAAAGGCCTCTTCCATGTCTCCAAATAACCCTGTTCTCTGCCAAAAGAGGGCATGGTGATCGGTAATGACAGAGTGGGCGACCATATAAGGTCGGAACTTTCCGGTAGCTCAAATGATCGCCAAGTATTTTTTTTCCGTTACGGAATAATTCCTTTCATCTTATGTCAAGGTGCGGCTGGCATACGCAGCATGTTCGGCGAAGCCGTGTTTCCGCTGTGCTAGAACTGCGCCGAAGCCCACACCGCTGTCATGAGCGTGGATTTCAGTGTGCTGAGTGGGGTCAAGATGGAGGAGGATCTGAGGGAACACAAGAAGGCGCCGAAGCGCGAAGGAAACCGCATCAGAGGCTGGTGTCGAAGACCAGAGAATGGGGTCGACGGCAAGCAGCTCAGCCATAGAGACAGGATGGAAGCGAAATTTTGCACGAAGCGGCGGGAATAAGAGCACAGCCCGGTGAAGCTATGCAACTCTTACAGTGATGTTTGTCGGGTGAACTCGGCGACTGCACGCAGTTTGGCAGTTTGACCTGGTCCTGCAGAAAGACTAGTTGAGCAAGTCGGCCTCATGAATTCGGAACCACAAATTAGCCATGTTGGGGAGATGGAACATGACGTTACCGAGCTTGGTGCCATCGTCCCACTTGTAGGCGCTGAAGCGTTCGTACGATGACAACAGTCGTTGACATCGTGGTCGTCGGCGCCGCTGAAGACGCTGGAATCGCGCTGCCGGAGCCCGCCGCAGCAAAGGGTGGTAGGCGAAGGGATAGGTGGTTTCTGGCTGGTGACTTCGGCCATAACGGATGTCGGAGCTAATGGCTGCGGCTACGGAGCTCCAGGATGAGAGGGGAAAGGTATACAGTAGCCTTGACCAAATGCAAGAAGGGGTTGTGGCTCAGCTGGATCTAGGTCCCTTTGTAACACCCAGCAATGGTTCAGGCCAAGCGTTCGGGCTGCGAACGAGCTTCACATCTCAGGGTCTCGTCTTGTTTTCACCGCAGTGTCTGAGTGTGGCTGCTACGCTACAAGAGAAATCTCGCACGTATAGTATAGTGCAATAATGGGACGTAAAAAAATTAAGCACACAACATGACTGCGGATAACAACAGGTTTATGCAAGCGGCGCAATAAAAAATTCAGAGGGCACTTAAGACTGCTTACGTGCTGTGAAGGCGAGAACATTAGTGTGTCATAGTGAGCGACCGACCTCGACGCAGGTTGCGCACGGAGAAATGAAAACAAGGCGCGCCCCCGAAAGATGATTCCACAAACGCTGAATCCACAAATGTCCGAATGCCTGTCGCGAGGTAGCCTTCAACCTGAATAAGAGACGTATGTTATACGTAACGAGAAATCGTGACACCGCCTGCAGCGGTGTGCGACGAACGGTTGCATCACAATTTTTATATGAAAATTGGATGGAAAGGAAAGGAAATGGCGCAGAACTGTCTCAAAATCTTGGTGGACACTTCAAATGCGCTTTAAGAAAAGAGGTAAATAGTTTAGGAAGGCATACAATTGAAGATGTATATGTCGTCGGTTCAAATTTCTGTCGCAAGCTAGCGTCCAACTTGACTAGCACATGTAAGCTATATGCAACGTGTCATGGTATAACACCACTCTGTACGCTATATGACAAACAGTTGCTCACAATTTTTGTAGGAATGTAGTCGGGAAAACTGGCGCCATATAGAGGTCGTCCAGTGAGAGATATATATGGAAGAACGACATGTGTATTATGTTCATCTGAAATGGCGGTGCTCGGATTTTGTCCTATGTCACTTTTGCCATCGTTGGGATTTTCTGCACCATCTGAGAGTGCACAACAAGCCGCCGGCTTTTCTCGTAATCGGACTAGTAATGCTTTTGTTTTAATATCTGCAGCTATTAAATGAACCATACTTTTAAGGCGGAAGCCTTTAATGTCTCATCGTTGTAAGCAGCAGTTGTCGACAGAAATGTCACGCTTTTCAGTTGGTCGAAACGGTCGTGACGTCACAGTGCGCGAATTTCAAACGGGGCCAATTATACTTTGGCTAGTAACCATGCAACCAATTGAAGGGATAGTATAGTGATGCTCCAAGTAAGTGGGATTGAGCTCAGTTAATTGCTTAATTACCCAAATTAACTTTTCTAGTCAGGCCATATAAATAAATAAAACCGAGTAGGAAATTGGTCGAGCTCGGGAATCGAACCCCGGTCTTCGGAGTGTGAGACGAGCACGCTATCCACTACGCCATGCCAGCTCGATGGTTTGGAATGAACAAAGGCGCGTCTATACTCCGTTTCATACATCATGTGCAACGCGGTGAAGGCTACGGAAGTAGTCCGCAGAAAAAAATAAAGAGCGGTGTATCCCTCCGCGCTGTTTTGTGGCCGTGCGGTCTAACGCGTCGCTCCATCTTCCTCCCTTCCCGTTACGGCGAGGTTTAGGTGTCCACCGAGATATGACAGATACATTTCCTTTCCTCAAAAACCAATTTACCGACGAGCAAGGCATATTTGTCCGCGTTTCAGATTGGTCCAAATTGTCGTCACGCCGCTGAGCTGGACGCCATTTTCTCAAAAGTAAAAGGAAGGCGGACAGAAAGAGATAACACGGCGGCCAGCGGGGACAGCGAAAACGTGAAATGGAAAAAGACGACACACGCAAAATGCAAAATCACAGATCTCGATCGATTCATTCGCAATATCATCGTTTTTTGTCACGCTGATGACAAATGTATTACCCACGAAGCCTGTCGGCAATGCATTTGTTATTTTTCGCTCACCACAAGCAACGCACTATTTTCTGTCACGGATGCAGGCTGCGCAAAAAAGAGCGCTAGCTTTGACAGCGTTGCACCTGATGTATGAAACGGAGTATAGTGAATACGGTGTCTTCGCTCACTCCCATCTTCCTCCCTTCCCTTCCGGCGAGGTTTAAGTGTCCACCGAGATATGAGAGACAGACACATTTCCTTTCCTCAAAAATCAATTTACCGACAAGCGAGGCGTAGAACCGATTGGGCGATGGCGTTCTATGGACTCCCTGGCAGCGTTGCAAGACGCTGTCGCGTTCCACTCTTAGAGGCGAAGCTTAACATCTTAACCACACATCAGTGACCGCACTTTAGATCAAAAAAGTGCCCCCCTGAATTTTGACGGGTGTCCACCGAAATATGTGAGACAGTTAGTGCGTAATTTCCTTTCCTCAAATACAATTTTCATTTTCTTCATTACGGGCCCTCTTTGTCTTTCCTTTCTTATTCAACGCTGCAGACGTGCAGGAACAACGCCACTTTTGACATGGTCGGAGACGGCACACTGCGTTACGTAGGAATAAAGGACGACGAAGTTCTTTGTTTCGAAGATAGCTTCACCATGATAGAGAAGGTAAGTTTCCTGGAAAGATTGCCGTGAAGAACTTGGGGGGTCCTCTAAAATCACTTTACCGCTATGACACGACAGCGTTAAAGGATCCCTGCGTTCGTTTGGGGTTCCCCTGGCGCACCCTTTCGCAGACATCGTCCTGCTTTATTGCACATCATCGTCCATATCAATTGGTAATGCAAAGTAGTGACCATAATTAACTAAGTGTTTTTGTTATGTAATTCTCCAACTGTGCGGTGTGAGATACTCGTACAAGGCCTCTGTTTATCCCACTGAACGAACATTCCTCAGTGGTACAGAGGCAGTGTGCCTGGTTCCCGACCTAAAGGACAGGTGTGCGATTCTGCTTAACCGACTTTTTCCTTTTCAGTGTAGCTGCTTTTCTACGTCATTACCCTCTCGAGCAATCATGATTTTCCAGTGAAGCGCGCCGATAGCAGGTTTTCCGCCGAATGGGATCTGTAATGCTAACGCGTTAATACCGATTAGGGAACGTCGATACTTGACTGCGCTGTAGTTGACGAAGTTCGCTTCACCGCTGTGCCTCCGATTTTGCTCGGCACGCAGCAGAGCGTGCAGGTGGCATGGCTCGTAAGTTGCGTTTTCCTGTGGCTGTTCAGGCAACAACAATGCGCTTGTTGTGCAGGTGTAATTTTTTGCATTTGTGCCTTGTCGGAACCACTTGCTAGGAACCAATAGGATGGCTAAGATACCCATGGCAGTCCATCAAACTCTGTTTTAAAATTTACTTTCATGACCGAGCGGCGTCCGAGTTACGGGTTAACGCAGGTAGGCGGGCTAGTTGGTGAGTTATATCGGAATGCATACTGTAACCGCGCAAACAAACAGGAAGGCGAGAAAGCAGGACAGGGCGTGGGTTGGCTCGTCCCCTTTTAATTATCTTAGATTGATAGTATAGAATGTCCTTCTTATGAGCAACGATGCGCTTAAAAAAGCAGGATGTGTTTATCTCTCAACGCTGCCACCTGTACGCACTTTCGCCGTGGATTTTGTGCGCCAGTGAATTTCCCCGGAAGTAGCAATACGAATCTCGCCCTTTGCGCGAAATTATATCTTTTTGAATAGACGCTCATTTAGACTGATGTACGTGAGTGAATACTACACTTATCGAAAATCTAAAGTGACCTGCTGGTAGTCGTGAGCGGTAAATACATTTTAAACGCCCTGTTTTATCGTACTGCCTAAGGTGTGAACAAATTTTTTTCAAAATCAGTTGCTGCGTGAGTACTTTCATGAGCATGGATTCACGAGCACGCGCATTAATTATAAGAATGTACTGGTCCGTCCAAAATATTACGGAACATGCTTCCACGTTTGAAAAATTTTTCTGGCGTTGCTTACAGAATATATGGTTTTCGGGGGTTCATGCGCGAGCGCATTAGCGACATGTGCTAACGTGTGTATGAAGTACTTCTTTATTTTCGCTAGGTAAAGCTTGACACGATTTTGATCGCCGAAATTGCTGCGTAAAATTATGGCTGACAGTGTACATATGTGCATTTTGAAATCTGCAGTAGCTTGTGGAATATAATAGGGCCAGTTCGAGTGCTGACTCTCCCCTTTCTCTTTTTCTGCGAATTCCGCAGGCGAGGCGAGTTAACTTCGATTACAAGATTATGCGAAGCTGGGCCGCTTTTGACGTCGAGTTTGAGGACTACAAGGACGTCTGCGGCAAGGGGGCGTTCCACCGACTATCTGAACTGAGCCAGTTTCTTCGAAAATTTGCGTAGAGTAGAGCCTATTGTTTCAGTGAAAGCCCATCGTGTACAAGTCACAACGGTATATATATATATATATATATATATATATATATATATATATATATATATATATATATATATATATATATATATATATATATATATATATATATATATATATATATATATATATATATACTAAGAAAAAAAAAGGTGCCTTTGCTTCTTGGCCGCCTGGTGAGCTCCGTCGTTCCTATTTGTAGACGTGAAAGTTTACTGAAAATCAAGAACAAAGTTTCAAGAACAGGTATTTTTAGCGGACCAGTCAGTTTTCAGACCTATAGTAAAATGACTTGCCTGGGGTAGGCCTCTTCCTGCTAGCTTCAGGATAATGTTGCATACTAGCGTTATTTGCTCATACTATTGCTTCCCGAAAATAATGCGGGAGCTATATTTAATGAAACGCAGTAGCACGCCTGTGAGACATACCTTTTAAGTTTTCCCGCTCCAGAAATAGCATTCACATGACGTTACTGGTGCAATGTTGGACCATCGGGCTTATTTTACACAATACAATTTGGCACAGGTGGTAAAAACTGGCTAAAAGTAACTTCCTTTCTTTTGATGCTGAAAGATATTCAATTATAAGCATATTTAAGGCTTCTGGGCGCGGCACCTTTAGTGGAATTTGGATATCAACGCACACAATCGGATTTTAAGCGTTTTAACTCAATAAAACAACTCTGTATTGTGTATCACAACCTTGCATTATTCTCACAAAGCTTTATGGCTGGCTGTCCGTGGCGCAGTGAGTGTTGACAACCTGACATCATGCACTACTTGCCTTTGAAATGTACATCATAGTTGAAGGATTAAACACTTCATCTAACGTTCCTTCTGACTCGCAGTGCCGGCGTCCTCATCTTCTGTCGCGCGTTGTGACTGCGGGCACCGAGCACTGGTCGCTGTCTTGGTACTTTTATGATGTCTCCTCTAACTCCGTAAGAGGCCTCTTTACTGGCGATACGATGATAGCACTGCATTCACACGAGAGCAAATCCTTTCATGTTACGCTTTATGACGCAGGAGTGGTGGCGATGATACAGTTTCAAGGGTCGGCGCGCCCAGTGCAGGCATTCCGTTAATTGCCCGCTTCTTCTGTCTCGCAAAATTATTCCGAGGCATCTAGCAATCGTCTCAACTATCTTCCTGCCACTCCCAGGCCCGCCTCGACAGTTGACCAGCTGACTCTGTCCTCGATAACTGTATTCTGCATTCGTCCCGTTATCTTTTGTGCCCGCGCTTGTCGTCTGTGTCTCTAGGACTCTGATCTGGGAGAGGCCACGAGGTGGAAACCGGCTTAGCACAGCCTTATGCTGCCTCTGTTTCCTCGAGTGGAGGATGCTGCGGATGTGCAAATTTTAGTTGGAAACCAACATTATAAAGTGAAGGCCTTACTTACCCCACTGAACGAAATCCTATCTGTGAGTTTGTGTGTGATAACACTCGATGGTACCCATAAAAGATGGCGTCCAGATGCAGACGGTCGGCGCATCCGAATACAATCTGATGCGGCAGCTGGTGGGGGAGGGGAGCGCGGCTTAGAGGTAGAATTGCAAGCTGCGTGGCATCGGGTTACATTACGCAGCGGCGCGCGGAGAAGAAGGGGTGCAACGGTTCTGGGGCAGCGACATTGAACAGCAAGATAGAGGCAAGACGTCATCGGCTTTGTGGCAAAGCGATCCCTCTGCCACGTTAGTTCACCGTGAGGGCGATTCCTCTGCGCAAGGGAGCACAGACAGTGATTCGAGCCAGGTCTTTGTAAAAAAGTGATTTACTCTCACATTGTTGATGCCGCGGCAGTGGGGTCGGGCGTCGTTGAGGCAGAGACTCAGGTGGTCTTCGCGGCAGGTGTCAAGAGAAGGTCTAGGCGGTCGAACCCTCCTTAAATAGGCTCCCCCGCGTAGCCTTGTCTCCCCCCCCCCTCCCCCTCACTCGTGAGAGGGAGGGTAGTCGAGGGTACCCGCGGTGAGTGAGCGGCGCGGGATGTGAGTGGGCCCGCGAGAGGGCCGTAAGCAGTCATGGCGCAACCGCAAGCAGTCATGGCGGCCGGTTGTGTGTGATCGTGTGCTATGGGCAGTGAACGACTGCGTTCACGAAGTGAGCGGGCGGGCTTTCGCCTTCCTGCACTTGAGCATCTAAAGTGTCTGCCGATTTTTTTTGTTGGAATTGTTTCGAACAGCTCTAAACAATAAATAGAGAAAACGTCGTTGAGAATGACATGGTTACACTGGTTACGATCGAGATGTTTAATGGTTACGCTGTAGGCCAATACAATCTGCAACATACCGCCAATAAACACCGTCAAAAGAGAGCTCGCAAATGTTCTGTCTGTAAACTGAAAGTGATGTAACGACCGCCTCATTTCACTGCCAGGCATGAGAACGCGTAAGTCGATCTTTCCGCGTAGCAGATCTATCGCATTCAGTAGGCAAGCACGCGTCCAGGAGACTTTTCTCCCCTATAAAGTAGAGTCAAACCTCGTTATAGCGAAGTGGTGTATACAGAAATGAATATTACAAAAAATGATTATACCCCTTCGAATCTCCCATACAAGCCCATGTATTTGATATCTAGTTTATATGAAGGGAAATTTTCCTGCAGCTGGATATAACGAACCTCCCTGAACATTGCTGCCCAACTCGCGCTGGTGCTGGCCTTGAGTCTGCAGCCAGCCTCACCTTCAATGTAAAAAAAAAAAACATATCCTGAAGTCATCTACCTAGTTTGGCAACACTAGCGGATAAGAAGAAAGTTTTCCGGTAGTAAGAGCGAAAAACTAGAATGTTTATTAATCAGCACAAGTGTCTAAATATCGCAACGTTCAGAAATTCATTAATACTTTATTCACGCATTGATTGCAGGCGTTTTCAAAACGATGCTGCTGAGCCGCACGGAAGTCGTTAGTTGCAGCTTAGACCTAAAGAAACAGAAAATAACACAAATTATAAAAAGGCCTGTGTAGACAACCTCTGCAATGCCTTTCTGTATTAATGTTATAATAGATGGCGTTCGACGTGACGCGCTCGCACTGCGTGCAGGCTATGCCGATGGCTTAGTGTTCATTCCGTTAAATCACATCATCATTATTGAGAACGAAGTGCTCTAGGAGAAAAGAATGCCTTGCCTCGCTAAGTCTTTAGAGAATGATGAGGATTTCGTAATCAAGATTCTGGCAGCTGCCTCAGAATGAACTAGAACGTTTTGGCGGGCTAGTTGGTCAATTATCCTGTGTCGACCAGCGCGAACACAGACAAGCAGAGGAGACACACAATCGCACAAGAGAGAGTGTTCGTTTGTTTCCTTGTCTCTTGCGCTTGTCTGTGTTCACGCTGTTCGATACAGGGTACCACAGGTTCTTACAATTAACTGGTTTTAATGTCCCCTGGTACTTAGCTCATTATGCATACATTGTATCCTTTTTTAACATTAAGAACCGCGTGACACATGAGACGCTTGTCTTCGACGAAAAATAACTACTGTCGCTATATGGGTAGAAAACTATTTTGGCTCAGGCATGGATGTCGAGCGCTTTATAACCTATGGTAAGGGAGAAGTGCTTCAGGATCGTTTCCCCTAAGACTTTGTACTCCTATCACACCTGTCATCGCCACAGCTCCAACATACAAACATACATCTTGCAGCTGAATAGTTCATTGCAGGTGGCGTGCTGTTTCACTGAGTTAGAATTATTGCCCTTAGATGTAGCGGTGCCAAACACGTATACTTTAAGGTTATTGATTTTTTTTTGTTTTGTTGTGACACCTTTTTTTCACGCTCAGAGTACAGCCCTTCCAGCCACTTACCGATTTAGGCTGAACTATGAACCGAAGGCATCGGATTAGCGTCATGAATCGACTAGCTTGTCTCCGGCAAGTCTTGATCAGGCAAGTTTTCCTCGGACGAGTCATACTCCGGACTTTCATCTGATATGAACGAAAGGCTTGCTGCATTGAAAAAAAAGAGTAATCCGTCTTACACCGATGAGTACATGCAGGCTCATGCGACGGAGAATTGATTGAAGAAATTGCGGGCGATGATGACTTGTTGAAGGAATGGGTTGCCTAATAGTAGTGCCACCGTTGCTTGGTTGTTGTTCGAGTGCTGCTAGCTGTATGCCTATCTTGAGCATCATGGCTTTTTAGGTTGCAGATTCTGCCCTGCCCGGCGTTCCTTGCGTCAAATAATTTGCTACTTACGCGTGTCATCTTTGGTTTGCATGCTGACGATATTTCTGACGATATTTTTTTACTATTTCGATCACTCTTTTGAATTCTGAAAAGTGTTCGCTGAAACATCTGGCATATAGAGCCTACATGGTATACTGAGTAAGAAGCCCGGACTAGCTCTGGCCGCAGCAGCAAATACTTAATAATGGCTCAACACGTTCTTGATCAATGCGTGCTGGCAACGCAGAGACAAGAGGTTACTCAATGCTACTGTTGTACGTGAAAAAGATGACGAGGGACGCTTATCAAAAGTTCCTAATCCGCCATGGCCAACAATTCTGGACACAAGCATTTTTGAACGGGAAAGAGCTCACGAACAGAATTCTCTCATGTACTGTAAGATTTCACTATAACAATAAATATGTCCGCAGATCTCTTGTTGAGAGGCTTGCATTTTTTGCTATTAACGTTTCTGCTACCGTCAAGGGCGTTCCCCATTGGTTTTCTATGGCAGTCTTAACTGCTCGATGCGAGCGTTGGAAAACATTTAAAAGAAAGATTTGGTACACATCGGAAGAATGGACCATTACCTTCAATGTTTCCATAACAGGACCAACATTCTTAGAAATTGCTAAGGTAATTAGTGAGTTCAATCAGGCATAGCTTCGAGCCTAGAAAAAAAAAATCGACTTCTTCGGGAGAAGGCCCTGCCAAGCGTCATAAGCCCCAGAAGTCACGCTGCCCGGCTTGGAGTTAGCAGCTACTTTGGTTCCAAGCAGTAAAGCCTAAAAAATTTCGATGAGCTCTACACGTTTGACAAGAGGCGGTATCTTCGCACCGTGGCTCTTCAATACTGGACTACTTTGGTGTAACTCAGGCCTTGTTAGGAAGCTTGCGGCACTTGCAGAGCTGTGACGTCCTATACTTGTGACGTATAAGTTAGGCACAGGAAGCTCATGATGCGCATGCAATGATTCCCTCAGACCAGTTATTGAGGACCTTGGTCTTGTAAGAATACCGATATCGGATTTATTCACAATCTGTCTTCTTTTTGATAAGCAAGAAGCTATACATGTAAAAGATACATTTATTGTCGACGTTTCGACCGCGGTGCGCTTCTTCAGGACTGCAGTCTTCAGAAGACCACACCACGGTCGAAACGTCGGCAATAAATGTGTCTTTGAGAAGTGCCTACTTCACTCAAATTTTTCGCTGCGGAAGCCAACGGAACCTACTTTCATAACATATATATATATACAGGGTGTCCCAGCTAAATGTAACCAAGCTTTTAAAAAACACGGGGTGTCCTAGCCGTCTGAAACCAAATGAGGGTTGTTTAGAGTCGCGTGACCTAGTCTGCAGTATTTTTTTCGTTCTTCAAGGTTGACTAATAAGTTAAGCTTAATTAACTAACTTTTTAATTATTGACTTGAGGAACAAAGTGTCAATGGAAAAGTTGTAGATCGCTTTGAGAAACAGCTTACTGCGACATTTTCAGCAAATTAATATTTACGTAAAGTAGTTTTTTTACCGGCCTGTAACCATAACCCGCACAATAAGAAAATGCTTCCACATGACAACTGTGCCACTTCAACGTCCCAAGACGTGCCTTAAAGAATAAAATCCATTTTTTCTGAAGTCCTCCCCTCGATGAGACTTTGGGTGCACATTGGGGCAGAGAAGTGAGCGAGCAGTTGGTCACGTGACAACTTTCTTTTAAGGCCAATAAATGAAGCTACGTAAATCCTAACTTGACGGAAACAGCACTACTAGCGGTTTTTCGAGGTGATCTAAAACTTTTGCACTGACACTTTCTTCCTGAAGTTAATAATTAAAAAGTTAGCTAATTAAACTTAACTAATTAATTAACTTTGAAGAGCGAAAAAAATACTCAAGACTAGGCCACGCGACTGTGAACAACCCTGAGTTGGTTTCACTGGACTAGGACACTCCGCCTTTTTTAAAAGTTTGGTTACATTTAGCTGGGACACCCGGTATATATTCTGAATGCAGAGCTAGGCTTAGATTTTGCTAAGCTTGTTCGTAGTTAAGTAAAACCCTCTGACTATGACCCTTGCTTCTGAAACTCTCTCAGAGTGTGTACAGGATGAACTCTAGCCATTTCTTGGACAGGCCTACGCTAGACTCACTCCTCGTTGTAGCCTCTTGAATTGATGCTTTCGGCAACGGTGTACAGTGGTGTTCCGTCGAATTGTCTCGCGTGCCTTCTGTTTCTCGCTCCAACGCAGGACCTCGCCGAGCTGTAACAAAAAGGCAAATGCCGAGCTACTTGCTTAGCTGTAGCGCTAGTGACTTCGCACTGCACGGTGTGCTTTAACCTACAGTACGGAACATGATCGTTCACCGCTTACGAGACTGGTCTGCCACATGCGGCATTGCACTCACAGAAAGACGAATGCAAAGGGCGACGCAGAAAAATTTTTCATTTCGCGATGTGTACGGTACACTGTTTTATAAGGACAGCATCTCGTGTTGAAATTCTGATTCTGTAGAAGAGACATGAGTGATGGGAGAGGGAAGGAAACGTAGGCTGTCAATTTTCGCTTTAACATCGGAGGACTACAATGTATCACGCGTGCAAGAGTAGCAGGAGTTATATCATGACATGACACCGCTGAATGTTGTTTTGGGTGGAGCTGAAACTGCACAAAGTTCATAAGGACATAAGTTTTACGTTGAAATCTCACACCTTCAGCGTCATAAATTGCGATCAGGAGTAGAGTAGAACAATACTGGAAAAGTTAAGGACATCTTCTGGTGATTGTTGTTTGACGCACGACATTTACCAACATTCTGAGTCAGTCGGCTGGATGAAAGGCGATCTTCAGCGTCTTAGGAGGAGTGGCGCGATTTCTCAAGTTACCATGCCACGAAGAACTGCTCGTTATAGACAACTGTCTGTGCACCAGGGTGCGGGAGTTACATTACAGTGTCGTTCTTCAGTGGTTACCTGCCCACAACGTCATGTTGGGTAATGTTTGCTCTCGCACTGCAGCTAATTAAGCGGCGTGCATTGACTAACTCGAACATATGCCAGTTCCCTTTCCAGAGATTCACGAGGTGAAGGTTGCAGTAGCTATTGCATGACCGTTCAGAACGAAATTAGCGTTGCTATATGCGGCGACGGCGACGGCCTTTCGCCTTTGTGATCCCATTTGGGACTTGCGCTTGCTGAACTCCATAACTGTCGTGATCGCATTTCGCTACAGCGAGTTTGGCTTGACGTAGCTGATAAAGCACTCTTGTTGAAAACGGCAATTGAAGACGACGGTACGCCTGCAAGTCAAACAGTTTTGCGTCCTCGCAAAGGTTGGCGAAATCCAGCAAGCATGCTTCCCTGTATCCAGAGATACAAGAAAGCATCGAGCAAACATTCCAGGTTTATATAATTAGAAATAAAAATCGATATTTGAGCTTCGACTCTGTTCATTCAAAGTTCTTGCAGCGGAGCATAGCATGTGCTAGTTTGCTCCATAGCGTTAAGAGATCGAATACGCACGAAGCCGGGCTCAGCTTAACAGCGCAGTTACAAAGACGCGCTGATGGGAAATAAATAACACTGATGGGTGGACAAAGAACGAAATTTCCCCAGTGACAATTTCGTGCTTTCATAAAGCGACGCGTGCGTTAATTGAAGTCGCACGCAGGTGCGATGTTCCATTTGCCTTCACGGCTCCCCGAAAATTGACTGGCCTGTGCCACAGTGTTGAATATTGACTAGAGACAAGGAGAACGTTCAAAGTACGACATAAGTGATAAGAAGATGCTTGAGGAGCGCGTTTCGAGTATTATGTTCTCATACGGCAGCTGCTATATTCGCCAGTCTAGCTGCTTTGCGCACACCAGGCTGACAGAGCATTGTGTGACTATCAGGCAAACACTCGCACTAAGCTTACTGCGAACGCAAAGAACTTAGAAGCCAAGGGTAGTGTAGCTCGTTCAGATGAAAAAATTCAAAGTGAGACGAGAGAGACGTTCGAGATCATAGTGATTGATGGAAATTGGCAAATGCTTCTTCAATAGTACTTTGCGCTCATTAAGTTGGAACTCATAAGCGGCCGATGTTAACACGTGTGCCTACACGAGGTTGAATTGATTGTGTGACCCGGTCCAGGCATGCACACTGTTCTGCACATAAACACTTCTTCTTTTGAATAAAGTCAGCCGTGACTGTGTTTTAGTTTGTGGCAGTTTCTGTGTTTCCCCTCTTTCTTTTTTAATCTTTTGCTGGTTATGTAAAGACGCGACAACTGAAATAGACCAAAGGCTGCTCTCCAAGCTCACTCACTTGCAGCAGCAGGTCTTGAGATTCTTGGGCCGAAAAGGAATACAACTATGCAAAACGCCAGGACCAATGCGAAGGAACCGATGAGCAAGAACAGATGCCTCTGGGGCTTGCGCTGTTGCCTTTATCGATAGAAAAACAGAAGATATTACTTAGTTCTAGGTCGCTCATGCCTGAGAGTTTCTCGAGTTAGAATTCAATATTCCCTACCGCCAATTAGGGAATACAGTATTGTATCATTGTATCTAATGAAGCTTTCCACTTACTTTGTTGGTTTGAGGTCTGTAAGATATAGTAGAAAGGAGTGAGCAAAACTATTTCAACAATTGGTTAAACTATTGGCCTAGTGCGAGTAGGAATTGACATGAACAATTCGGCGTTAGAATAGTTTGTGTTAATAAGCACTAATCATATGTTCGAGAGACCAGCATTTCTATAACTAGCAAAGAAGCTTGCCTTGAAGTGGCTATTCGGCACATAAAAGGTGGACAACACCACGCGCACGCGCAAGCCTACGACTCGTATCGCTCACTTTGCTTCATTCTGCAGTCCTAACCAGAGTCGTAATATCGGAGACAAAGGAAATGGGAACAGCGGAGCGCGTGGCCAAAGGTACATTTTACGCCATCTACCTGTCGCCATCAAAGATAGGCGCGTTTGTCCGGCCAGTTTGCGGCATACTTTTGCTCCCGTTTTCTTTGACGTTCGTTCTATCACTTTGCCACCCGCGCGCCACATTCGTACTTTCCACCGATCTCAACTTGCGCAGCTCGGCTTCGCTGGCGGCAGCGGCTGTAGCCCGCATGGATGGTGCATGCGCTCTTAGCTCCCTGGCCTGCAGCGCTTTAATTTTGTTTCTATCATCGCCCTGTAATCACCGTCCGGTTGCGATGCTAACGGTGAAAAAAGACCGATCACGTGGCGGTCGGTGTCCAACCTGGCCTTTGTTGAACCGCTTGCTTCTCGCAGTGAACAAAACTTCGTCGCCGTACTGCCGCCAGAAATGTGGCACACCAGTGGAAAGACGAGAAAGCTAACGTCAAAGATAACAGAAGGAAATCTATGGCTGACCGGAAGAGCGCACCTATGTCTGAGGGCGACAGAGAGACGGCGTAAAATGGACTCTTGGCCACGCGCTCCGCTGTTCGCATTTCATTTTGCCGTTAGTACACACCACAGAACACAACTAACCGATTGTAACTACAATTGCTTCACTTGAATTGTAACTGATTTCAGTGCTCGATTAGAGTCCGTGAAAGGCAACTGAACAATCACAGCAGAGGAATCGATTACTATTACGTTATTTTTCATCCATCAATACTCAGCATGCCAGAAATACGCACGAACGAGGATGAGCTGGTGCGGAATCCTTTGTGTGTAGTCTGTTGCATTGGTAATTCTACCTGCAGTTGGTTTTCGAACCGTCCTTCGGCATTTCTAACACCCTACCGTTAAAGGCCCCGTGTCACAGAAAAACGTGTGTCGGCGTTGGCCTTCGGCGTGGCCGAAAACTTAGACTAGCTGACCGGTTCGTGACGTCACAACCACATGACCTCGCGCGAGTCACCCTCACGTGATCACACTCTTGCTTCCTGTATTACATCTGCTCCGTCAACGCGCGCAACCTGCTCGGTGAAGGACTTGAATTGGTGCTAGCGTGCTCGGATTGGTCGCAAAGGTGTTAAGGACGTTATGTATGCAAAGTAAAGTAATTGCGGTGAAAAGTGAAGTGGGGTGAATTAGGGGGAACTCATGACCCTTGGGTGGCGACACGGGCGCTCTACCTAAAGGCCACAAACGCTGGTCGGTTTAAGCGCGATAGAGGTGGACCTGGCGAATGCGTTGTGGTCTTTAACTTACTGTGGTGTCTTAAGGACATGTGCGAATGCATGCATAGTTAATTATGACTATGCTAATTAGTGATTAGGTACCTGATGAATGTGTTGTGGTCTCATTTTTTGTGGAGTCTTAAGGACATGCACTGATGAGTGCATATTTAATTATGGTTATGATGATTAGTGCTTAGGTAATTAACCACATTAATTCGGTTTATGAGATGGTTCGTAGTAGTTGAACGGTTTCATGCGTGTGTATGCGTGATGTAGCGATGTGTGAGGTGTGAATCGGGCACCACTTATGGGGAAAAGAGAGGGAGGTATAAACCGGCCGCGGGGCCGCCGAGTGTGCTGCTAGGTGGTGATGAGATACTTCTATGACATTAGGTCGCGTCTGCCTGGCGGAAAGTTTTCATCCGATGCGGAGACCGCCGAGGGACGCTGCGATGCCGTTTGTCTGCAGAGAATTTAACTGCCACCTTCCAGGGCAGGCAGTTTGATCACTATCCGTTGGGCAGGTTGCGATGACGCCCCAAGGTCACGTGACCTAGGTGTCCTATCTGTCCCCTAGGTTGCTCTCTGGGGACCACATGCCATAGCTGTGCTAGCGATTTGTCGTTCACAACGCGGACAGAGAATTTTCTGGTGAACGGAGCTTTAACGCTTTGGCGTTAAAGTAATTGGATTACCGAGGACGTTACATTTTACAAAAACCAATCAATGCATTTTGAGGTTCGAAGAAATGTCATTTTTTTACGAGTAATAAATTTACATGTGAAACCTTACGTACATGTCTGGTCCTATAACCCAGTCTGTATATACAGCTCCACAATGGGTTTTGTTGAGCGGTTTCCTCCTTTGCGTTTTGTCCGCAGCCGCACAAGCCGCTCCCCCCCCCCCCCCCCCCCTTTTTTTTTCTGGAGATCCAGCGTGTCGAATTTTCGAATTAGAGCTGAGAGTTTTGTAAAGCGCCTGTTTATTTAGCCGCCACAGAAATGCTGCCATTAGGGGTGAAGAGCGTGATTGAGACGCCTGTCATGCAAGCATGCCTGCGCATGATCAAACAGAAGGGATCGAGTTTACGAGCGCTTATTCAGTCCTGGCAGAAGCATGCTTACCTTCCTGGGCAGCTAGGAAGCCCGAATCTGAAAAAAAAAACATGAATAAACGCTGTAGACTGCGCGTGGAACACATGTACATCAAGAATAAATTGCTTCATCGAAGCATGCATTCTTTTAAGTCATTGCACTGCACATTTGGAGAAAAGAAACGAGAAAGGAACAGGAGACATCCAATAGAAAAGCGCCTTATTTAAGAAAGGTTAAGTAATAGCAAAGCAGAGTCGGACAAATGTATGAGGAGCGGTGAGAGAATCTGTCAGGTGAGATGCTAGGAGCGTTAAAATGTGTAAAAGATAGAATGACCCATTACTTACGTTCGGTTGCGACCAAGAAGTCTTCTGTGAGAACTTGAAGTTTGTTGGTTTCAGAAAAAAAAATGAAATGTGTTAAAATCTCGGAAAAGCTCATGAAAAAAATATTAACTCGAGACATACTCCCTGTGTCACTAGCTAGTGAAATTTGGTAGAAGAGGTAATATCATTTTTAACGCAAAAATGCTTGTCGCTTTGTACTTTGTTTTGTTCTGAGAACTGTGAGATACTTCGAGCACAGATATGATTGTTCACGACTTGAAACATGTGATTTTAGCACCTTTGGCTGCTTGCCTGTATTGAGCACATTTTATGCGCAACTTAGAGCTTTCCTCGGATTGGGTGCATTATGAGGAAAGCACTGTTGGTAAACATAAAACTCCATTGCATGCATCAAGAAACGGCCTGACGCAGTCTTTTTAGCCTCAGCGAGGGCGATACTGCCGCTTACAGTCATGAAGAGTGCCTACATGTTACTGAGCCGCAGAGCGCGATGATTATTATTATTATTTTTTCTTCAGACTGACCACTACGTAGAACTCCCTATGCCACTGGTATAGAGTACACTTCTGAAAAAGACTGGTGGTTGCTGTCATGATAACTGACTGACACTTCGACTTCACAGGCGTGCTAAAAAGCTGCTGAAACATGCTTAGTGAACCGACAGGTACGTGAATGGGCAGTTAAGGTATACCATGGTACTCGCCTTCAAATGAGTAATATTCCCCTCTTGCCACTTTAACAACGCAGCGACTGCTAGCCTGCATGCAGCTAGCACTCTATATGGGCACTGTGGGGATGGATTAATGAGCGCTCAGATGAACAGCGTTGAAGTCTCAATATTTTCCCGGGAGCAGAAAGGCTCGCTACTTGTGCCCAGATATAGGTAAGTCTGGTTGCACAAGCTTACCTGGTGGATCGGCGGGGCTCTGCTTGGGCTGACCTTTTGGGATACAAAAATATGGATATACATATAGCTGCGCGATTCATTTTGAGGAGGTACAGCTGAAAGGATTGATGACGAATATTTTAAGTACAAATGCATGCGTGATTATAGCACAGGGAGTTAATAAGTAACCGAAAATGCGAGATAATTTTGTGGCTTATTGAAATTATAACAAAATTTTTCACTAGTATAACCCTCCTGCAAAGTTCAACGCTCCGGCATCATCGGGATGCCAGCCGTTTGATCCCTGACAATAAATTTTGGTTGGCCCTTGAGCGAGTTAAATCACCGAAACCTGATTTTATTTGAACTTTGTATCGCGGAAGACTTGTCCATGCGCCATTAAATTAAGCTGCGGCGTTGTGGGTGTACAGAGCACCATTAAAGTGAAAAAATCCCCGTATCGCTCGTAGCTGCGTCTTACGGCACATTCTGTGCCAGGGGTGGGTTGTGCTGCTGGGGGCAGCATATTTCACAGAATTAAAGTAGGGTTGCTCGAATATGCATAATTCCAATTTAACGCTATTTCATCACTTTATTTCAATTTAACACTTTATAACACTTTATTTCAGTGATAGAACGCCTTCATAACAAGTGGCTTCCTGAAGGCACTGCTCACCGCAAAACTTAAGAGGTCGCAGGTACGCGTATATCTCGACGGGCTTCGAGCTTTCCGAATACACGAGTCGCACCAACGCATCCACTTTATTGGCACAACACTTAATGTGGCCATTCACTCTTAACGTTCAATAAACAATGGCATCCTCATGCTCGGCAATTTTCTCCCGTTTTTTTAGTAGCTGACGAGCGGCCTCGGGCTATCGTTTTTGGTTTAGCAGCTGAAAACGTTCAGATTTGAAAAAAAGGAGGGACTCTTATTCATTGTTTCCAGTTTGGGGCTGCACCGATCCTTTCACATGCCTACAATTTAACTGCATCCTGGCTGTCAGCGAGTATTGCAAAACTCACGATGGTGGACGACAGACTGCTGGTTGGACAATGACAAAGTGATCAAAGAAGGGAAAGCCTAAGGGCGCTTGCCGACGTTTCGGCAAGAGGACTTGTCTTCGTCCGGGCAAAGCGCTCATCATTGGCGGAGCTTAAATAGGGTCATCCCTCCGAGGATAAATAATTCTAGTATCTTGCGACCGATCCTGTCGTTACCAAAAAAATTTCTGTCGTCATTTTTAACTTGTTGCTTCAGCCCACTGAATGCAATTATTTCTGAGACAAGGAGCACACCCGCTGATGTGCTCAATTGGAAGCTGAATGCTTTGCAGGCGACGCAACTGATGGACAGTATTGGGCATATAAGGTGATGAAGGCGTGCGACTTTGTGCCGTAGTAACGACACAAAACCAGCTGAGTGTTTAAAGACAAGAAGCTTTTTGAGGCCAGATACTTGCCTTGAGGTTGAGGCTGCACGATTTCCTTACCTGCTGAGAAAAAAGTGAAACAAAGGTTTCTATTGAAAAGAAAGCTGATGTAGACGTAAAAGTGAAACTTGGCAGACTCAGAGACGCAGTAAGATGTGAAATCTAAAAATTACGCTTTATCGTTTCAATTAATTGTGAGTGCCCTTGAAAATTGATTATATGGTCATTATTGCGTAGTGGACATTACTTTAGAATTGGTTTTGTTAAAGAAGGCATGCTATGGAAGATTGATTTTGGATATGATAACATAAAAATATCGTACAGTTACGACAAGTTTAAATCGCATTAGACTGTATTAATGACGACGCCAGCTAAAAAGAACATTTTGGGCGAATTGCTTAGGTGTCCTGGAGAGAGAGAGAGAGAGAGAGAGAGAGAGAGAGAGAGAGAGAGAGAGAGAAATACTTGAACCACCACCACCTCGAATAAAGATGTGTTAGCTAAGATATTGTGTTTGAACAAAGCTAGACGTAATATCGTTACGACCTGTATGAGCGTGTAGTTTGGTACACGAATACAATGCTGTTTGGAATTACACCCGGAGCTTTATGCTCTGCCTGAAAAAAATTGGAGTGGACACTTAAGCTCTATCTTAAGGGTATGATGCGATAGCGTAATGGGTTCATTCCCATATATTCAGAAGGTCAGGTTGGTTGGTTTATGGGGTTTAACGTCCCAAAGCGACTCAGGCTATGAGAGACGCCGTAGTGGAGGGCTCCGGAAATTTCGACCACCCGGGGTTCTTTAACGTGCACTGACATCGCACAGTACGCGGGCCTCTAGAATTTCTCCTCCAAAGAAATTCAACCGCCGCGGCCGGGATCGAGCCCACGTCTTTCGGGTCAGCAGCCGAGCACCATAACCACTGAGCCACCGCGGCGGCTATTCAGTCATTCTCTATAATACACTAATAAAGCTTGTTGTTGGCCTAGTTGGTGCATAACTTAAGGGAATGGAAACAGTGCAAAAAACAAGGACGGGAAGAAGGTGACATGGACACGCGCTGTCCACACGCGCTGTCCGACAGCGCGTGTCCGTGTCACCTTTTTCCCGTCCTCGTTTTCTTACTCTGTTTCCCTCACATTTCAAGTCGTTCTCTACGTTACATTTACAGACCCCTGGTAATCATTGTACCCCTCCTGGCGCAGTGGTGCAGCGGTTAAGCGATGCGCCACTGCCCTGCAGCGATGGCAGATGCTCCCAGAGGTGGGGCTTGTGCGACCCAAGTTTATCTTCCCGAACGACCAATCATTGATTTAACTGCCACCTTCCATGGTGGACAGTTTGCTCACCATCCGGTGGGCAGGTTCTGTTGACGTCGCAAGGTCACGTGACCTAGGTGGCCCACCTGCCTGCCCAACAATTCTGGCCAAAAGCATTTTTGAACGGGAAAGAGTTTATTGGCGCAATTTTTTCATATACTCTAAGATTTCACTATAACTATCAATACATCCGCAGATATCCCTTCGGAAGGCTTGAATTTTTTGTTATTAACGTTTTTCCTATTGTCAAAAGCGTTCCCCAGTGGTTTTTTTTTTGTGGCAGTCTTAATTTCTCGATGCGAGCGATGAAAACACTATAGAAGAAAGATTTTGCTGCATATCGGAAGAATGGACAATTACCTACAATATTTCTATATCAGTACCTTATAGTTTTCAATATTAAAAATTTCTTTCCAACAATGCTCGATATGATTGGTCTCTGGGAACCACCGTGCAAGAAGCACGCTCATGATTTTCCGCTCAGAATGCCGACTGCGCCGACACCGGATTTTCTTGAGAGCGGAGCCCTTAACGCTATCGCGTTAAGAGTGCAGAACCACGCTCTAGTCAGTGACTTAAACTACTTGCTGAGAAGGTTTGAACCCAGTACTGCTCTAAGAAAAACGGATCTTACACCTCGATACAAAGAAATCGTATCAGTGACATACAACGTATGTGTTAGGTGAACAGTCTCGGCAACCGAGTACTTAAAAGGACACTGAGGATATAGCCTGTATCGATAGAGTACTGCGTTCTAATCTCAAATTGGCCAATCATACTCTGACAAAAAACGGAGATTTGAGCTAGAAAATAGCAAAAAAACGAAATACGGGTGGCGCCGTCAGCGGCCGATTTCGCAAAGAGAATGCACACGTTGACACCGGTTTTTTGGTGCGGATCCCAGAAGCTGCGATATATCACCGTTCACTCCAAAAGAGTCGCAATCCGTCGTTCTCGCTATGGACGAGTTTCAATGGACTGGCGGCGGGAAGGCTTTTAAATCCAGCTTTCTCGGCGACCTTTCGCTGCCGACAAAAGTTGTATGGAGTTGTCCTCAGTGCCTCTTTAAGCTTCGTGGCTGGTTTGTAAACGCTCCCTCAAAGGTGTCTTTGGTCTTCCGCCCAGATGCTTCAAGGTTGTTGACTGCAGTCATGAGCGGTTACTACGTGCCCCCAAGAGCAGATCTGCATGCCGTACAATTTGTGCGAAGGTGAAGCTGTTTGGTAACGCTTAAGGGAAATTCCGAGCCCATCGTCGACGTGTAGCATGACGGGAAGCATGAAGGGAAGCATGAAGCGATATGCTTTCCTCTAACAGCGCTACTGCTGGCTCACCCTAGATACTGAGCATAAGAAGGAATGTGGGCTTACTCATTGTGCAAGCCTGATGCTTGGCTGGTTCAGTGACTTCAGGCAGACGAGTTAGACGGCGGATTAAGGCTGACGGGCTGCAGCTGTTCAGGCGTGCGTAATCTTGCCCTGCCACGCAGCAACCGAGTCGCACTTCTTCTCTTTCTTCTCCATATGAAAATGGCACATACCCACGCGGGGGATTGACCAAGGTACGGTGGTGAATGAATAGTAGAAGGTTTGAAATTAGAAAATATGTATGAATTGTTAAAATCTTTAATAAATAAACAAATTAGATACAACAGGAACAAAATAGAATACGCTTTTTGGACATTCGGTGGAATTTTATATGGATTTAACAGGGTAAGCGACCAGTTGCAATGATGCAATCATGAAGGTAGCCGCAAATAGGGCTTAAAGGGAAACTGCATAGGTTTTAGAAATCAACGAGCTTAAGAGGGTCGAACGTGTGAAACTTGCAGGTAAAGCAAGCGAAGTCTTTTTGGGCTAGCACTGGAAATAGTGAAGTAATCACCGATTAAAATCCGGGCGCCCTTCAAGCTTCTCCGCAGCGCACAACGCGAAGTGGGGGGGGGGGGGGGGGGGGCGGCATGGTGACGTCATCGAAGGTATCGGTACATTTACAACGCACAAACACCTGCTTTGAAGGAAAGAAAACAGCGCCACCGAAGGCGAACCCCGCCGAGAGTTGTTTGGCAGCGTCTAACGCGTCAGGGCAGGGTGTGGCTGACGACAGCGCTAATTTGAAATCATACCTTCCGTGACATCACGCCGAGTTTCCCTGCACTCCTCCGGTGCATTGAGGAGAGGCGCAAAATTCAATCGTCGATTACGTCACTATTTTAAATGCTAGTGCAAAAACACTTGGCATGCTTTACCTACAGCCTATATAGATTTGAATGCTTGAATATCGCGAAATTCTCAAAAAAGTGATGCAGCTGCCCTTTAACGAGAATCGAGTCGCACGCCGTTTATTCTTCTCCTTTGGCTGTCATAATTGCATTGTTCGCCTTCTTCTTGCTCTTCGCGTTCGCATAGAAGCTCATCGGACAAGGCGACACGAAATTATCGATGAATCTTATTTCCTGGTGGATCACGCATCTTGGGAATTTCCCGAGGAAGTTTCTATGCTTGAGTTGCTGCTAGCGTAAAACAGAAGTGAGTGAGTGTGTTCTTTCCCGCGAATTGCGCTCCGCCTCCTTTCTGCCAACGAGCCATCACGATGGACAGATGAATAGAAGATAGGAGCGCTTCCTTTGAAACGGGGTGGTGGCAGTTGCCGCCATTCTCGGCCTTTTTTAAAATTTTTATTGAACTGTGTTATGAATTGGTCTTAAAATTAGCCATTTTCTATAAATGCGTTTTCTGTCCTGCACTTAAAACCTTACGTCACCTATCTGGGTTTGAGCCACCAATCTTCGATTCGCTTTTTTCTAAGTTCCACCGGCTCAGGAAGAGTGACTGCGCTTGCATCGACATCCGGATGGATACATCAGATTAGAGTATGAGGTTGTCGATTGTTTTTACAGATTTACAGAGCACAGAACATGTCATCATCGTTAAATTTCTTTTTGTAGCTGCGCGTTCTAAAGCACAGTGATCTAGCTTCCAAGAGTAGGGCACTGCCTCATGATTTATGATAGAACGATTCCTTCCTGATCTAACTTTTCCAGTATCGCTATAGTGCTACACTATACTTCTTTTTCGTTGAATTAATCCAGTTTTTACCTTCCGAGTTTTTTACCTGCCATTTAGTGCTTCCTTCTCCGGTCTTCTGTCCTGCATACTTACTGCTTAGTTTCCTAGTTCTTTTTCTCCATTTTGAGTCAACGCTCTTTCTGTATTAAGTATAAAAATACTTTGGAAGAACGAGTTGGCGGGATAGTTGGTTCTTTTGCATGGTGAGGGAACAGCGCAGGGGAGGAGACATTGAATAGGTTGGGGCAACCGAAAAGGAAATAAAAATAATAGGCCCCTGCCTGCACCGTTTACACACAACAGGCTTAACCCAATTGAAAAATAAAAGAGGAGGCCCGTAGGCAAGTTGTAATTTGACCACCCGTGGGTGGAAAAATAAAATATTAGGGAAAATGCTACATTAGCGACCCACAGCCGAGAGAGCGGGCCCGGGGAGGCTCCCCTGACCTCCCCTGGGAAGTAGCGGAAAGGGAAGTGGGACATGGGAAGGGAATGGGGACAGCGAGTTTTTTGCTCTGATCCTTCAATTATCTCGACTCCATTACTGGCCCGCCTGGCCAGGGCAGGGAGAGCATCGAGATTGCCCAATGGTGCGGCCCCACTCACGGGATGCCCGACCACCCACCATACGCAACGGGCTCCGACCGTCGGAGACAGGAAAACCTAACACGGGGTCAGTAGCTACCTGGGGCGCCTCTTGCTCACTAGAGGGCTTTTCCCACCTGCCGGCTACTAGCCGTCGAAGGTTTTTCGCGATTTTTCGGACACCGGAAGTATGTGTGATAGTCCCGGCCAGTGGAGGTCCAGAACGTCAACGGCCTCGCGGCCTCAGAACTGGTCGCTCCGGGGGGACCCATCTGTGCTTCCTCCAACCATCCATGCACTTATTTCCTCTCCTAGCTTGCTCTTCTCCTACTGAGGAGAGAGTGTTCAAGGCTGGGCGACCGGGCCACTAACCAAGAACGTGGCTTAGGATGAGATGACCCGGGCCTACTCCACCGGTACTCCACACATCTTCGGTTTTCGCCAGACTCTTACGAGGCTGTACTAAGCCCTCATCCCCCGGCATCCCGCAGGCGGTTAAGCCTGCGGCCGGCCGTAAGGCCGCTTCCCCGAGGCGGCGGTCCTCAGAGCCTGGCCACTATGAACCCCCGCGCGGACCTGGTTTCTCCGTAACCAGAAACCGACGCGTCGGTAGCCAGACCTGCACGCCCCCGCGCGCAGAGGAAGGTAGCATGTATTTGAAAACCTTTTGGCGTTTTGACATGCCTTCCGGGCCGGATTTCGTGGGTCCAACCTGAGTATAAACCCAGGCCTGCCTCCGCTCAGGCATCGGACCTCACGTGCACGACTGGCCCTCACAGTCGTCTGGGAGTCGCTGCCACTCCCATTGGGGGTTTGCATCCCCAGAGGATGGGTCCCGGCCATCCCATCCCCACTGCTGGCATTGCACCGAAACAAAGCCTAGTAGCCGAAACTACACCGGCCCGTATTCGGTGGCGGGGGGGGGGGGGGGGGGCACGAGCAGGCTGCACAGTCAGATTTCCCCCCCAGGGGAGGAGACAGAAGGAAAGAAACATTAAGTTCCGTCCCTTGCGCTTTTCCTTCACCATTCATATATATAAATACCTCAGCTGCCCACCTGTTATCGCCCAGTTTCCTCGGGTGTTCTTCATGTAATATTGTACTCTGAGCTTCCCGTGCTTCCAACGATGCCCAGCCCATATCCCCCTGTACTTCCTCGTTTGTGGTTTTGCCGCGGGCACCTAGTGCTAATCTTCCAGTAGCTGTGTGGTTTACTTCTAACCTCGACTGAACGTCTCCCTTACGCACAAGACCGCATTCCCAAAAGTATGCGCCGGCAGCTTTATTCCTTTACAAATTCCTCTCAGTACTTCATGTTTGTTGTACCCCCCATAATGCTTTTAACAACGTTTCCGTGCTTCTTGGGCCAAGTTCATTAATCAGCTTGATTAGAATTTTCATCTATCCCTTCGGATATGCATTAGGAATATTTTCTTCCTCCTTTTTCCAGTAAAGACTGGTCAGTTCTAAGCTGCCTTTTATTATGTTGTTCTGTGTTGCTCCCTCATTTGCAGAGATTACCCTATCTTCGCGCCTAAATGACTCAGCTATAACTGCTGTAATGCATTTCACGAGATCACAAAGCGCCGCCTATTGGTGGTTATGTTCACGCATACTGCCCATGTGTTGTAGTAGCCAACCGTGAGATGGCAGCACCTAGTCCACGGTTGGCGAGCAGGCGGAGTAACAGAACTGCTGGGCTATGCCGGCAGCCTCACTTCGCAAGTTCGCCTAACCCCTAGTGACTCTACATCTTTCAGCGAAAGACCTCGTGTGTTCAGGATGTGGGGTCCCCTACATACCTAGGCTACCTAGTTCCAACGGTCACGTGTCCCTACTTCTCAGCATGGAGTTCTATCTAGGCGCCACAGGTCTGAGTGCTGGACGGTAGACTCTCTGTGGGCGTCCTTTGTTTTTATCGACCAAAGGACAATATGGACGCGCTCCATACAACGAGCGGATTATTCCTTTTTTCGTCTATTTCTCTACACCTTTATCCCCTGTTCACGTGCGGGGTAGCCACCCAGGCATTGCCTACCTGAGTGACTTTCCTGCATTCCCCTTCTTCTATCTCTCTCATGGAGATGAAATCCTAGAGGCCCGTGTACTGTGCGAAGTCAGTGCACGTTAAAGAGCCCCGAGTGGTCGAAATTTCCGGAGCCCTTCACTACGGCGTCTCTCATAGCCTGAGTCGCTTTGGGACGTTAAACCCCAATAAACCATAAACCAAACCTTCCTCTCTTTCTCTCCTTTTCTCTATAATTAGGCACTTTCAATTAACTTGCACTGCTCCGCTTTTCTCTTGGGACAAGCTAACCTCTTCTCAGAGCATATGCAAAAAGGGTTACCGTGCGCTGCACTAAGGGACTGTTTCTTCTCACCCAAAACATACAGGAGAAAGTTGTTTAGCTTTCATTTGTAGCTGTATGCTTACGCTCCGGTTGGTGCTAACGATTAATTACTCCTGTAATTGTCTCATCCCTCTATGCATGTGAGTCGTTCTCGGCGTGACCAAGCTCGTAGTGAACTTCTTTGTTTTTTTTTTTTCTAAAGGCAGCGCTTAGGGGTGCCGACTGCAAGATTAGCTTAGTACGATGTATCCCTACCTTTTGTTTTCGCAGAGTGCGTTATTTGCTTTGTTCTCTACGCCTTGGTTCGCGCGCCTTGTGCGTTTCTTCCTTCCTCTTTTTGAGTTTTCTACCTTTGCGGTCTGCATTACCATCTTTAATTGCAATGTTCGCTGCTCGCCCCTTTTTTACGTTTTGGACCCTTCGTTTTGTTCTTGGCGCCTTGTTTTCCTGTGTGTGTTTGTTGTTAGTGCATTTGCATCGTACGTTATTTCTTTCTTTATTGTCACTCTCTACATCTTTTCTATTCTGTTACCTTACTGAAGCAGGGTATTATAGTCACTGGCTTTACAGACAGGCTTTAATGTGCCCCCTCTTGTGGCAGTTGTCAGCCAGTTTCTTTTTCTTGGGTCTGTATTCATATGTTTAAACACAATAAAAAGTATGCTATTCAAGGGTCAAGCTGTAGGACTGGTATGCTTAAAATATGAATCAACGCGTATTCCAGAACCGCGAGACGGAACTGTATTGCATTGGGAGTTTTTCAAAAAATGCGAAGGGCCGAGATAATTCGGTTTCTCTTATCTGCTGGGGTTAAAAGTCGTCTATTATTAATGAGTCCAAGAGATCCAATTACCGATAGACGTTGGTCAAAGGAACAACACGAGACTCCACATCATACACGCGATGCTAATGAAGACATGGTGAATGACTAGTATTGCGCGATAGCGTAAGGAGCACTTCCTGCTAAATACCCGGCGTCGTCCGCCGTCCTGCCTTTGTCGGAAAAAATGCCAGAAGTTTCAAATAAAGCTATCGAATTGGGCGAGGGTATAAATGAAGCAGAAATGGGCAAGGAGATTCCTGTAATTGAGGTATTTCACAATATCGAAGTAATTTATTAAAAGGCCATGAAGGATCGTTAGTTCAAGTGTGTTAGAGGGGCACCTAGTGAACGCATTGGGGTGTGTATGACTTAGTAACATGTGTTTGAGGTATCTATGAATGTGTACTGACCTATTATGTCGTGAAGTGTTACGTAGACAATGACTGGTAATGGCAATTGGTAATCGGTAATTGCGATTGGCTATTAGTATTCGATAATGTGATCAGTAATTGTGATTGTAACCGGTGCCGTCATCAGTAAAGCGAATGTGGATTCGTAATCACTAATGGTGATTGGTAATCGGTGATTAGTGATTGCTGATTGGTGATCGATAATTGTAACCGATAATTCTAATTCGTACCTGGTAATTAAATGCGCTTTAGTATTGATACTTGATACTTGTGATTTCGGAAAGTCTGTAATTGGTGATTTGTAATCGGTAATTGCGAACTCGAAAAGTGCTGACTTTTCATGGCGGCCGCCGGGGGAGCAGGCCGTGGCGACATGCGTGGAAAGTTTCCATTGTGCGTGAGCTTCACCAGGGGGCGTATGAAAAGACAAGGAGAACACAGTTAAACAAAAATAAAAATAATCCGAGCATGGTGGCCCCTGCCACCACCTCGTTTCAAAGGGGGCGCTCCTATCTCCCATCCATCTTCCATCCATAAATCCAAGCTCCATCGCGTCTACTCTTAAGGCAAAGCTTATAAGCGTCGCCCAATTCTTTTTTGGGTGAACTCTCACAGTCTCAATAGCAAGGTATTAATCAGACAGCAATATGAACCAGCCAGGCAGCAATCAGAACAGCGAAACATCTTCAGAATAGTAAATTTTTCTCTTTCTTATTTGCGGACATCGTATGGAATAAACGTACTCCAACATTTCGCTGATCGTGCTGCGGTCACAGCTTCTGTGATGCAACTCATAAGCGCGGTAGTACTTGCTTAGAGTGCCGCTAAATAACCCAAGTTCGAACAGTGGTGTAATGTCTTGAATGCCAAGTGTGTTATGAAGGCCGATGTCTTGGAAGTAGACGGCGAGGTAATCACGAGTTTCGTTCAGATATATTGGGTTAAAATCACTAATAATCACCGTACACCGGCAATTCTGCCAATTTGAGGAAGGAATGTTAGCTGCCATTTCCTACCTTATATTGCTGCGGTGTTGGGGTCTATGATGCACAGGGAAATGCGAAAGTCATGCGCCAAACACCAAGTTATACGTGTTTGTTGCGCTAACAAAACTCAGACTTTCAAATTTAGGCCCGTGTACTGTGCGATGTCAGTGCACGTTAAAGAACCCTAGGTGGTCGAAATTTCCGGAGCCGTTCACTATGGCGTCCCTCATAGCCTGAGTCGCTTTGGGACGTTAAAACCCAACAAACCATAAACCGAACATAAAATTTTTCAAAGAACTTCAAGGTACGTGAAAAATCTACAATCCCATATTCTGCTAGAAAAAAAGCTAAGTGACTGTGTTCAAAGTAAACCCATGAGATGTACCTTCTTCTTAGTTTCTTGAATGTTAATACTTGTCTGTGCTTGTCTGTAATTCTTAACAGTCTATTGTTAATACTTGTCTGTACTTGCTAATTCTTGTCTGTAACGATAATACTTGTCTGTCTGCGCTGTAAATCCCTTTCATTATGCAACAAATAGCCTGCAAAAGCGTTCTCGCAAGTTAATACTTGTGCACTCTATCAGGTTTTTTTACTTTCTTTTTCTCTTCACCGTAATCGTGATGAAATAGCCAGGGAGGCATTGCATCAACTTCTCCATCGTGTACGCCAATGATTCTTACTCTTTCATCATCGTCACCGTTAGCAGTGTCGCCCCTTTAGATGGAAAGTATTACTCTAGTACGCTGGCAGACTTGCGCACATTGAGCAGGAGAGAGAACAGGCAGACCACTATAGACCTCATGCAGCCTCCACCCAATTTTCTAGAAATTTAGAGCAAACCTGGAAATTGTTTTTTCTCCTCAATGCTTGGCACAGAGTTCGTCCATTAAAAACGACTTTACGTTGCCTGCCTGGCGTTTCTTCAGCTGGCACTTTTTCCTTTTTAATGCTCAGCGCTTCTTCCGCGTGGCTGCATAAATGATGACTGTTGGTCACGTCCACGGTCCACTAGCGTGTGTGAAGCGCGCTTCCCTCACGGAGGCGATTCCTCACGGCGTCATCTGTCATTACTCAAGTTTGTTGAAACTATCGGAAAAAGAAGCGGTTTGAAGCGCTTTCTTTTGAAGAATGGAGGCACAAATTTCTCGAAGCATAATCTGCACCTCCCTGGCCTATACTGCGCTTGTGCGCCTGGGGTGTCTCTGCGACAATGTACTATTTATATTCAGCAACCGGTCTCGTTTTTCCCTCCATGATCTGCATGCAGCAATTTACATTTCGGATCCACGCACCTTTTCTTTATTATTATTTATATTCAAGCTAAAATAGGCTTGATTTATGGTTTATGAGAGTTTAACGTCCAAAAGCGACTTAGGCTATGAGTGAAGCCGTAGTGAAGGGCTCCGGAAGTTTCGACTACTTGGGTTATTTAACGTGCACCGACATCGCGCAGTACACGGGCCTCTGGCATTTCGCCTCCATTGAAATTCGATCGCTGTGACCGGGATCGAGCCCGCGCCTTTCGGGTCAGCAGCCGAGCGCCATAACCACTGAGCCACCGCGGCGGCTAAGCTAGAATAGTTCATGTACATCGTTCACACATGATACTAGTACTGCTTATTTACGTTAACGATTTGCTCTCGCACTGTCGCAAATAAAATTCGTGGGCATTAATCAGAATACGCACTGACCTGAGTGGAACCATAGCGCAGCAAATAAAATGAAATCTAAACTATGATGCATTCGTGAATATTCGTTGTCGAAACGCTGAGTTTTGCCAAAGCCTGAGTCTTCTAGGATGTTCGAGGTTGTGCTGGGTGAGCACAGCCACATCGTACATAGATGTCAGCGTATGTCAGTACTCTCCGTTCTTATACTAAGAGAACATGAAGCCGACGTTGCTGGGAGGTAGCGGAACAAACGCATGTAGTCCCATTGCCACTGGTCCGCAAGTCATAAACACGTCATTATAGACTTGAATTTATGGCTAGCATGCGTGAAAGCTACTCCCCTTTGACTGCGAGCGAGACCTGAATTTGCACTATTGCTACTCTCAGTAACAAGAAACAGATGCGTCAGATTCTCTTACCTTCCACAATGTATATATACTTTTAAGAAGAGCTTAGGTGCATGGGGGTTGCGACGAATGCTTCATCGTTTACTTTTACTCAGATGTTTAGTCCGACTCCTGAGCGCTTTGTCGGGTTGCTTTCGCTCTACAGCGCTGATAGCAAAATTACCCGGAAGGCTTTCTTTCGGGCTGCCGAGTTTTATTTAATCATGCCTAATTTGGCACTACTTAATATGGTGTAGAAAATGAAGCAAAATATAGAAAAAATTACCATAGGCATGTTCATTGATTTGACTTGCTTAATTATGACACATTGACCATTGAACTAAATAAATACAGATTTCTAGGCACACCGTTAAAGCTAATAAAAAAAATACTTGCTGAACCGCGAGCAATACGCATGCGTGAATAATATTCAGTATTCGAAATTAGTAACCAACTGTGGCGGACCGCAAGGATAAATATTTGACCCTTTCCTCTTTTTTGTTTTATAATAATGATCGGCGCGCATACTTATTGGCAGATGGTATCTTATATGGAGACGATACTAACATTTTTGTAACAGCCAGATCTCTACAGGAAAGCGAATCATGTCTTAGATAAGGCTTCACTCTGATTAAAACACAACCATCTATTAGCCAACCTGAAAAGTAAGTAATTATATACTTTTGCAGAAAAAAATGTACCCTTAGCTAGTAATACAAGGATTTGGTTTGATATTGACAGTCTATAAGGTGTTAACCACACAAATTTTTTAGGAGTATACTTAGACAGCAAACTTAAGTGGCACAAACATGTTCAAGAAATAACTTTTAAGATCTACCAAAAAATTCCACTCATTTGCGAACTACGCTAGCTGTTTCCCAACAAAACCTTTTTAGCCTCTATTAAAGCTTCATTCACCCAAGATAATACATATGCAGTAAGTGTACCCGTTTTAGCATATCGTAGTACACTTGCCCGATAGAAGTCGCTTAGAACACGGCTCTACGTAAAGTCTTACTCATTAGCAGGCAAAAATCAGCTAAATTCGCTTATAATTTAATAAATATATCTCCTTTGCACATTTGTACTAGGTACATGGTCTGTTCTGAAAGTAGTAGGACTCATTTTTTTAAACAAAATTTATTGAAGAGAATCGTACAAACGATTACAATTTTTCGAGGTAGACCCCTTCCTCACCTACACGCTGCTGTCAATGAGTTTTAGAGTTTTCGTACGCCTCCAGGAACGCCTGGACCGGAATGCTGTTTAGCTCCCTCGTCACGGCCTGTTGAACCACCTCTACCGATCCGTGATGTTTCCCCTCGAGCGTCGATTTTATTCTCGGGAATAGAAAAAGTCTGGCTGGGCCAGGTCGAGGCTGTAGGGGGGCTGAGGCAGCGTTGCCGCCTTGTGCTGGGCAAAAAATCGGGGTCCTCATTCACATGATGAAGATCCTACCGGTTGGCCTTTTCCTCCTCTGACAACACTCCCGGCACCAACTTCGCGCACGCTTTCCTCATGGATAAGTTTTCTGTCACGATCTGAAAAATTTGGGTTTGAGGAATTTTCAAGTCATCAGAAATCACTCTGATACTCATTGTACGATCACTGTTAAGTAAATGTTTCACTCGCTACACATTTTCGTTGGTCTTGCTGGTCGAAGGGCGTCTGGAGCGGTCGTCTTCCTCCACTCTTTCCTAACCTTCTCAGAAAAGCTTGTGCCACTCAAAAAACACCTGATCTACCCATGGAAGCGTCACCGTAGGCGTCCTTAAGCATGTTGTGAGTCTCTTTGCCCGTTTTACCAAGATTTACTCAAAATTTGATCGCGTATCACTGATCCAGTAAACGCTCGACGATTCTGCGTGACGAGACGTTTCGACAGGGGTTCACAGTACAAGCGACCTCCTCTCTTCAACGGCCGAGAGCCGACTGCCGATTTTCCCCAGCATTCCCAATATCCCCCTTCAACGATCCTGCATGCGCAGACCACCTCTGGTCCGCCCGTTCGCCCAGGAAAAAACCAGTCCTACTACTTTCAGAACAGACCCTGTATTCATGAGCTGGCAATGCTTCATAAGCCGATTCAGAATGCCGTAGCTTGTACTTCAGTAATAATAACAAACAGCACCGACAAAGTAGTCACCATGAACATCGACCACAATTGTTACTTTACCAAGCATAAGAACTAAGAATGTATATTTTTATTTTGTAGCGCCGCATTCATGAAACAAGTTGCCAGATATCAATTCGTCATCAACAGCTTTCCGCTGATACAAAACCACATTGCAAAACCAGGCTTTCATTTTACTTCACGACTACAAAAAACTGGAGGGGACACTTAAGCTTGGCTTTAATGGTATGGCGCTATAGCGTCAATGCTTATATATATATATATATATATATATATATATATATATATATATATATATATATATATATATATATATATATATATATATATATATATATATATATATATATATATATATATATATATATATATATATATATATATATATATAGCACAATAAGGTAAACGTACTTGGTTGCTAGTACTGAGGTTACATGGTTCTTGCTTCTGTTCTTAAAGGGTCTTCATCTGTACAGGTGTTCGACACCTGAGCCAAAACAAGCCGACGCTGCAGAAGGAAGAACGGCTCAGGGAAGAGAAAAAAAAGAAAAAATTAACAAAAATACACAAACGGGACAGGGGGTGGGGAGGGTAAATGTCGTCGCCCGCCACCCACGTATGCGGTCGCGGGGAGAAAAGAAAAAAGGAAAAAAGGGAGAAAAAAAAGGAAGAGCGGGAGGGGAATATGGACAGAGAACTGAGTCCTAACACAGCGGACAGCTAGCAAAGTGTATAGAGACAAACAGTGGCCGACGCACAGCATAGATTTGAGATGCACTCAAATGTTGTCCACTTAAACGAGTAAACAAGATACAATGGAGCAAAAGGGCGGGAAAAAAAAAGACTTCCGCCATGTGCAACTTCTTTGGCAGGATGAGTCAAGGCGGGCAGAGTGGAATTTAACGAGACACACGTGGAGTGTACCTGCACACACCCACACAGGCAACAAAAAAAGGAAAAGAAAAGGCCGGAAACGGAGGCGACTTTGGGGAAGAATCGTCGCGTGGGGCCACTATGAATGGCGGGGGTGCTTAAGTTCTTTGACGGCGCCGCTCTCGTCAAGATGGTCGAACGGGGGAAGGTAAGAACGCTGTGGGCGATGAGGCCATCGGTGTAAGCGTATGGGAGAAAGCTTGCGAGGCCTGTCAGGCCGGAACTCCAAGGTCAGTACTGGATTTGAGGGGGCGTATTGAAGACAAAGCGCCCAGGTTCTCATTAATGCCTTGGGCAATTGTTCCAAACTTATAAATAAAGTACGACTCGCGTTGCTCCCGTTCCCGGGTGTTGTTGAACCCACCCTGTAAGACTGTTAATTTAAGTGCTTCAAATGGGTGTTTTTTGTCATTAATGTGTTTTGACAAGGGGAGGTTAGGTAGAGATAGGGCATGAGCGCGGTGGTTATTAAAGCGAAATCGTAGAGGGTTAACCGTCTGCCCAATTTAAGAAGAGAAGCAAGAACCATGTAACCTCAGTCTTGAAAAAGGACAGGCTCTGTCCGAAACGTCGACTCCCAATAAACGAAGCATTTCTCAATTTCGAATCTTATATATATATATATATATATATATATATATATATATGATATATATCCAGAACTGGTTCTCAGGTACTCAACATTTTTATTTTTTTGGTACTCTGGGAGTTCTGATACCAAACATGGCGCAGTGGCGCAGTGGTTAAGCAATGCGCCACGCAGGCGATGCCGCGGGCGGGGCTTATGCAACCCAAGTTGCTCTTCCTGAGCAACCTCTCGCGACTAATACTTAGTTTAACTGCAACCTGCCATGATGGGCAGTTTGGTCACAATCTCGTGGGCTGGTTGTGATGACGTCACAAGGCCACGTAGCTTAGGTGGCCCACTTGCCACCTAGGTTGTTTCTGTGGGGATTTTTCCCGGGATTTTCGCTAATGGTCTACGACGCCCACAACAGGCGCTGATGACGACGCCGGCTTTACCGCGACGCGGGCTCCTTCACGCTGTCGCATTAATAATTAACCATCGCGTTTCAGCGTGTACTTTCTTTTACAACTGCCGATTGTTCACTGAAATTGGTGTTCGTTATACGCGGAAGCTGCATTTCTGCATTCCTCTTTGTGGTTTTAGTGTTTGTATCGCTCAGACTGACAAAAATCTAAAGTATAATCAACGAACCATTTCCACAAGTCAGCTAGAGTTGTAGGGTCCCACCTGAATAAAAAAATGCATGTGCATATTACCTGTAGATAAATAATGATTGATTGATTGATTGATTGACTGACTGACTGACTGATTGATTGATAATTTTTCTTATACAGGGTAGGGGTGTGCCCAAGAAAGGCGCTATTGCAATATTTATTGACTAACGCTGATTTACGTTTCCGAGGAATGTCCAGGCAACTCTGCCGACCATATCGTGAGGCACAGAATCCGACGCGCTGACAGCGAAGGGAAATTTGTGCGCTAAAAAAAAAATAAATGAAAACGCTTTACGAAACCGGAATAAAGGGTCACCTTGGAGGCGAAAATAATGCATTATTCAAGGCATTTCTGTTGTGCGGCTGCTAAACATGACGCTTCGGACTTTGGAGAAGCGCTGTTCTCCTGAAGGCCATCTAGAAAGCTACCGAGAATTCACCTGCGGCGCTCGAAAGTTTCCAGCAGTCGTTCCCATTTCCATTTTTTGTGCTGCTTACTAACATAGCCTGATGCGCAATCCTTTCAATCCCAGTTCAGCCATTCGCACGTCGCTTCTCGGCGCGGTCGCCGGCTTTTCAGAACCGTCAGCTCCCTAAGCGTATCAGGAAAACCGATCAATGCTACTAAGGATCCATCGGCGTAGCCAGAGAGAGTGACTGAGAGTGGGGCGGTGGAAATGTCAGGCGAACTGCACCGGACGGGCGTCCACTCTGGTGAGATTAGGACACCTTCTGAGAAGGCTGGTTTTTGTGAAAGCAGAACGCGCCGTAAATTCGCGCCTGCTATCTCCTTCGATTCGTTTTGTGCAACTTCTTTGTGTCCGCTACGTTCGAAGTAGCGGCGTGAGCCGGCTGCTTCTACGATCGTATGCGTAGGTGAACTGGAGACGTTGACAGTAACTAGCGGGAAATTATTCTGGTCTCGGAAGCTGATAAAGGCTAGTTTATTTGTGTCAAGATCTTTATTGAGGCCTTTATAGTGAGCGAAATTCTGCGTCGTTTACAGTTGACCGTATAAAGAGGGATGAGGTCTCCACGAATGGTGCATTCTGGTACGAGCAGAATGCGTAAGTGGAGAATGCGCAATACCTTGTACCTAGACCATTCTACTTGGGAACACAGTACTAAGAACATTGGCAAGCTTTGCATCACTCTAACGTGAGCGAAGGTGAGTTTGCAATGACATTCTTCCGTGGACGCCATAATGCTGACGACGGAAAACCATAAGCTGGTATAACTGGAATTAAACAATGAGAACATAAAAGTAATCTTTTCGATCTTGAAGCACTCTTGAAGGTTGTTGCCTGCCGTCACTTATCATTTATTTCACCCTCAAGGATCACAACAAGGGCATTACTAAGTATCTTAATAGAAAAAACAGATTTAAGATATGAGTAACAAAAGGCGACTCAATAAAAACGACCTGAAATATCCGAAGTAACAAAAAAAAATGCAACAGAAGGGGACCAATGGCTGGAGCTAGCGACCATAGTGTGGTGCCTATAAACTCCTTAATTTTAAACTGTCTTTGAAGAGGAAAACTAGTTGAAGCAGGCTGTCCCATTCCTAGATGGCAACAGGAAGAAATGATTTCCTAGACGCATTGACTGCAGTTTTAGCAGTGCAGCCAACGCATTGCTCAGTGAGCTGTAAAGGTGACAGGTGGAGCAGGTGACTGGAGGTAGGAGTGAGCAATAAAATTGAAGAAAACAAAAATACAATTTTGGAAGTGCTTGGGTCAGAAGACTGTTGTTTATAATTAAATGAGAGTTGGAGAGTTTACTATTTGACTGACAGTCGCGCCCTTTTATTATTTAGGTGGGCGGCATGATTGTGTAATGAATTTTAGGAAATAAATAATTCAGTGAGGCTTTTAACATGTGCGTATTCAGGCTTAGTGCGAATAAAAATTTCATGAGCTTTATTCCGTAGTATATAAATTCCGGATAAATTTCTTCCAGTGCCGGAAAGTGATTCAGAGGGTGCAGGAAGCGTTGAATATGTTCGAACCAGGCATATTTGTTGCTGATTAATATGCCAACGAAAAGGTGTCCTTGTTCGTGCGATATGGAATTTGCTATATGAGGTGCTTAAAACCGCCGTAAATATATCTCATGAATTTGCATTTCAGAATGTCGAGCTCTCTAACCTATTCTGGGAACCAACTTTCAATCAGGGCTCGATCAAACCGCAGTGATACTTCTTCTTTGATATCATAAATACCATGGCAGAGGAAGCAATCATAGGCGAGAAGACGGATTAACGTGGAACCAGGCAAGGAAGCGGGCCAAGAGTCGTTCCTTGAGGAATTCCGGAGATAACTCTGTGAGATGTTATAAAATTCACGGCAGACCACAGCGCACTGAGAACGAGCTGTCAGAAAACACGAAATCTGTGACAAGACTAATTGGTTATGAGTGAAGCATGAAAATTTATGGGCTGCTTGTGAACATGTGATAGAATTCACTTGAAGAGACAGAGTGGATTCAATTTCGAACTAGAAATTATTGATTAGACAAAAATCCATTGGAGATGGTGGATGGGAGGAGGGGGTTTGTCCGCCCCAAAAGTGGGATTCATAAGATAGCTTGCGCCGGGAAATGTATTGCCTGTTAGTGAAAAAAAAAAGAGTGCTGCAATCCTGTTTTCCCTGAAAAAACTTATTCGGTGCAAAGGTTTGCGTGCTATGGCTGTTAATGACATGTTCCGGCACTTATAAAGGTTAAAAATATTACCGGACTTTTGAGGCGGCATCACGGAAATAATTAGCAATAACATATGCCAAAAGTTTTAGTGGCCTATGCAGTAGGGGTTACTGTGATCAATAACTATTTGCATACATGAGCTGATTATTTAGGTTTGTAACGCCGAAAAGTGTAAGAGGTTTTACATGTGAAAGAGTCGAGATATACTTGCAATATTATGTGCTACGCATGAAATGGGAGACCAAGTTGTTTTTGACAAGTAGGAAAAAAAAACAGGCAGTCGAAAATCTATTTTCATGTTGGTTGGCCTTGTAGCGGAACATAAATTATAAATAATGAAACAGAGTCTCATTTTCTTTGACGAAGCGCCAAATTTAAGCCTTTATTTAGGAGTAGTGAAAGATTTGCTTTCGTTTCCATGAATATGGCTAACTGACGGGGTGTGTTGCATTTTACTCCGGAAGGTAAGTTTCTTCAAAATCCATTTGTACTTCTGGCAGTGACAGAAAATCATGGGCTCAGTTCGGAGGAGGAGCGTGTAGGCTTCCGCTACTAATCATCGTCGCGAAACGGGCGTAACGTCAATAATGAAACAAAGTCCGCGAGATTCACGCGCAACAGTGCGATAGACAAATAGAGTAACTCTCCCCATGAAGGCGATCTGAGGTCTGGAGTAGCCATAGCGCTGACAGCTTTGCACAAGCCCTGCCAAAGGAGACTAATTAAGGGACGCCGTCAGTCGTCAGGTCTCCTCTGAAGCGTTGCCATTGGCGCAAACGAACGCCGTGGCCCGTGGGCTTGAGAATCTTGCGGCCCAGCAAACATTAGACAGCGCGCAAACTTTCCATACGCCTGAAGCGTTGTACGGCTACTAATTTGTGCGCGCGAAGTTTCCTGGATTTGCGATGACGGTTTCGCGACGATGATTTCCAATAACTGGAAACGTCGCACGTAAACGTTCAGAGTCGGCTTATCTTCCATGAAGGAGTTTCAGCTAATAAACTAGGGAGCTCTAACGTCTTTTCTCTGGTCCGTCTGCCTGTTTTCTTTTGGGTAGCTGCCGTATCAGAGCTGAAGCCAGCACTCCCACGAGCATGTACGTAAAACAAGATGCTAAGAAAGTACGAGTCCAAGGGCAGGAGTGCCTCTGATCTCCCTACTCACGCAGTTATTATAACTGCGCAATTGGAGCATTTTTTTTTTTTACTATGAGGAGCTGATTTGAGCATTTTCTACTTTATTCGATGCAGACATTGCTTACGGGGAGCGTTTTCGTACCTACCGGCGCGCTGAAAGAAGCAGTGGTTTGTAACGTACGCATGCTGGAGACGATGTAGACAAGTTTGAAATATACCGTGCCATCCCGGTAGAACGACAAGAAAACATCACAAGAAATGGGCCTGCACCCTGTTGTCGCCGTTATGCTCCCCCATAAAAGGGAAAAAAAGCCTTTCGAGGGGAAACTTTAAAAATATGAGGACTCATCATCATGCCATCATCACCAGCAGCCTTACTGCGTCCACTAAAGGACAAAGGCCTCTCACGTATCTATTCAATTCTCTGTCTTGTGCCAGCCCCGGCCACTTTACCCCCTCCCCCAACTTCTTAATCTCATCCGCCTATCTAACTCTCCGCCGCTTCTCTAGTAGGCTTGCCTTCTCTTGGAATCCACTCCGTTACCCTTAGGACCAGCGGTTACCTTGCCTTCGCATTGCATGCCCTGCCTAAGACCACTTCTTCCTCTTGATCTCGACTAGGATGTCATTAATCAACGTTTGTTCTCTCCCCCACTCTGCCCTCTTCCTGCCTCTGCACGTTACACCTACCATTTTCCATTCCATAGCTCGCTGCGTTGTTCTTTTAGTCAAACCTTTTTCGTTAGCCTTCACATTTCTGATATCTTCCAGTATTTTTCACACAAGGCTCTTGATTCCATGAAGTCTGAATGACTGCTGAGGTTTCAGCTGAGTCGAATGCTTTCTGGAAATCTATGAAGGCTATATAAAAGGGCAGGTTATATTTCGAGAATTTCTCTATCTTCTCATTGATTGTCTGTATGTGGTCCGTTGTTGAGTAGCCATTACAAAAACCTGCCTGGTGATTTGGTTGAGTGATGCCCGTGGTTATTCCTATACTATTTTCTATTACCTTAGTAAATACCTCGTAGACAACGGACAGTAAACTGGTCGGTATGTACTTTTTCAAGTACTTTTTCAGTGGATGAACAGCCCTGAAAGAAAACAGAAATGTCAAATTAGGAAGCTGTATTCAGAATAAGAAGAACATATAGTGAAGGTTAATTTCGCGGATATATAATGCCCTAATATAAAGCGCCGGCCACCTTTGTTTAGAGAAAGCGCAATTTTGTTGCGAAAATTTAAATGCGCCTGAATGCACCACTGCGCCAGTAGTAGTATGAGGACTCTCCGCGAACTATAAACATATGAAAGAGAAAGAGTATTTGCACGGGAGGGATCTCTAACGCTATCGCTTTGTAGTCCTGTGGGGTAGGTGAAACATCCAAAATGTTTTAACAGGTCACTGAAAAATCAAATCGAAGGAAAAATTTAATCATAGCCTGTGATAACGTTTCCGTACGACCCACACCACAACGCAATGTTACATTTCTTGCAACTCAAATAAAAAAGAAACGAAATCTTAGCCCTAAATATCTGCTCTCCACGCTATTGTTCTTTCGTATGAGTCTACAGCGGGAAAACACTGCGACGCAATCTGTCCTGTCACAGCAAACGGAGCCTAGATTATCTCTTAACGTTCGTTACGAGCGTGTAGCAGCTACGACGGAAGCTGCAAAAAATAAGGAAGTGAATTCGATATGGGGGCTCGCAAACTAACCAAGCGTCTAACGCATGTTCCGATATCAATATGTGCACCAGAAGGCAAGGTAATTCTTTGCCGTGCCGTGCCACTTACGTGAAACGAATAGGCTTCCGTGCAGAAAAGCTCTTAGAGGAGAAAATGTTAAACGGGAAGAGTGATCAGTCGTACGATAGCTTTCTCGACTGTTGTCCCTCGTATATACAGAGAAATCAGCTTAGAAGTTGATTCCTTCAGGCGCAGCAGCTTTAAGGAAGACAGCTGCTAACTATGCGCTCGAATACCTTGAATGTTTGTTGCAGGGAAGATCTGCTGCAGCGGTTAGCGTAGTTTGCACCGGCTTCCCTGCATTATGCCGAGTTGTAGGCTAACTATTATGTTTATGAGATGTTAGAACGTCTGGAAACTTTAGTGCGAGAGATTTTGATCTCAATTTTAAACCTGACAGTACGCAAGCCCGTCTTATGTATTTATAAATTTCTCTGCAGGCGAGAAATTGGTAGCTGTCCTTCGCAACGCACTGGACAAGTTAAATTTTATGGAAACTGTTAAATGGACCTTCTTCCACTAGCCGATCGCTCTAGCGGCATTCAGGCGAAGTACTTTTGCCGGGTTGGGTCGCCTAGGCTGCCTCCCTTTTCTCTGCGAAAATTTCTTTGCAGTGCTGGGGTGGGCTAATTTTGAGCGCCGTAGTTGAGAGCAGGACGGGCTTCGTCTAGCCAGAGCAGATAGGCGTGAGGCTTCGGTGGACACACGTCCCGCACTGCACTGTTCTTTTTGACCCGTGTCTAAAGGACGCTGGTGAAACTAACCGCACCTTCTCTCTTGAGTCCGGTGCGTGCGGGGAACACGCTTGCATCTGCGAGGGCCCAGCAAGTGCGAGCCCTCCACCTAATTATTGCCCTGCAATTAGTCGCGTAGTTGATCGAGGAAACGTCGTTCGTGGAAGAACACATGCAGCGAACTTCTCCCCCAGTTTCGCCTGACGTGATCGGCAAAAATGGCGGTCGCGTAGGCTTGGCGCGTGCGCAGAGCGTTACTGAAAAAAGATCCTTTGTAATTACTTTTAAATGATTGTCTTGCTCAGCAGATAGTACACGGTAACAGTCGTGGTCTACCAGGATTACAATATATTCATGTGGCCGAAAAGCGAAGCGCAGTAAACCATTCTGTTTATCAGGTAAATAAGTACAAAGCTACTAAGATGGCATACTAGGCGTCCACACTGAAAGTATTAACTGAAGAAAGTAGACATAATTTAAAGATGCGCGATATCTGCGTAGTGGTAAAGCTGAGGGGAATATAAGGTGTTCGAGTTGGAGCAAACATGATCCAGTAATTTGCATAGAAGCTGATGAGAAATGTGTTTGGGCTTTGAAATGTCGACTTTACTGTACTTCTCGAACGCGACTGGGATATAAGAAACCCCAAAAACACCTATTACATAATATATTGGCACACTGGACCGACCGCACTAGAAAAAAAACACCTCTTTTCGATGTTTATAAATATAAGATATGGCAATGGCGAGCAAAACACTACAGACCTGAGAAAAGATCGCAACCTGACTGGGGAGATTTGCACCTTCACATGTTCCATTTTTAGTACTTGGCTTCATTGCCTTGTTTTATAACTAGTGGCTAAAGTCCCAGCATCCCGACGCTTGCAGCGTAACCAAATGTCAATGAAGACATCAACTGCTGCGCGTGAAGGTAGAATATAAACTGAACCTTTCACAATCCTCTGTAGTCAGTGCAGCTTTCATATATAACACTGAGAAAATTGTCAAGCCGTAGAGATATATTCAGAGAAATAATGGGGTAGCAAGAACATTAAGAAGACTGTTAACACGAAGTACTCTAAACATGTGCTAGAGTTTCAGCATTTGAAAATAATGTTGCCAGGCGTTCTTAAATAATTATACGAGACGCCAGTGAAGCAAAGAAAAAAGGCCTCTGCTATCGGTTCGCACTACCGAACGTCACACGGCTGGTTCACCATCTTCGACGACGCCGAGCAATGAAACGCGTCAGAGAACTCGTTCATATTCGCCAGCGGAAGGAGGCATCGGGCTTCGGGCGTCATTCCTTCAGGCTCGGCCTTGCAGCTGCACGCAAGGAGGCAGAAGCGCTTGAAGAAGGTTCTCTGTGCCTTCCGCCACTCTTCTGCGTCTAGGTCGCCGACCCTCTGGACGCTGTCCTTGAGGGCATCGAACGCCAGCCGGGCGCCGCGAACCCATACAAACGCCTCTGTGGCGACTGCCTGTGACCTGTGGTTGAACGGCGTCTCGAGTACGGCGTCCGCTATGGGTTTGATGCACCTGGAGAAGGAGTCGATCTCTGTCAGCCTTTCCAAGCCTCTAGTGCCGTTCGGGAATTCAATGAATGGAGCACTGGCGAGCTCTTTAGCGATGAGGGCTCCGAACATGCCCAGATCGAATTCGGGTGGTACGTAATCGGATGGGTAGCAGAAGGGCCACTGCGCCACACTTGGAGGCACGACGACGGCTTTCAGCTGTTTTGCGTACGTGACTCTGCCGGTGAAGAGTAACGAGTCCCGCAGGTCTGTAAACAGTGGACCAGGATGCAGCATGGAATGCATCCGTGCGTGTCGCTTTTCCCACAGGAAATCTTGTGGAAAAGTTAGCACGCCGCCTTTCCAGCTCGGCTGGGCACTGGAGCCGTCGGCGACAGTTCCATTGTATAGTTCCAGTCGTACGTTTCCCAGAACTCGGAGGTGACTAGTCCTCGACGCTTTGTCCATCCATGCAAGTGCGTTTCCTTCCGACGCAAGCCTGACCAGCTGCCTAAAGATGGTGGGGGTACGTGGGCATGACTGCGGTGCGGCAGTTAGATCGAAAAACATCTGCGCCCAAGAGTGACCAAATACGTCTGCGCCCGTGAAAAAACACGCTGTGGCCTTCTGTGCAGGGTTACCGTGCCGCTGGAGGTGGTGGAAGCGAGCCAGTTCTGCCAAGACTTGTAGGTATGCGTAGACTAGTCCGACCGGGCCCGCGGCATGAACTGCTGCAATAGCGAACTCGACACCGCTCAAGTTGTCGGTCACGAAAGCTGACTGCTCAGCGACGTGAGCGCCTGGCGGAAGGAGGGAGTTAACGCACCTTAGCCATTCGCCGGTGCTCAGGAAGTCACTGAGAGCACCGAGTCTGGTGATTGGAAGCCTGACAGTAGACTCGCTTCGGCTACGAAGAGACAGCGCTGTATCTAGCTTTAGGATCGCTGCCAGAGTTGTCTTGATTGAGGATCCGGCTAATGCGTAGTCCAGAAGCGATCGCAGCTCATAGGTGAGGTTCTGAAGAAGTGCGTCTTGGTTGAGCTTTCCCATCAAAGTCATGGCGGCGGAAAGGTGGATGTCGGTATGCGACATGTCGTTCACAAGGTGGAGCTTGAAGGCGACATGGATGCCTTGACTGAGAGAAAGAAAAATAGCGCGTTCCAATAACACGGTGAAGTTTTCCATGCGCAATATGTCGGCGTGTATCCGCAGAGGCTCCAGGATAGAAGACGGTGACTCAGTTGACGGCAGAGCGAGAAAGCGGTTGCAGGTGGCGTAGAACTCGCGGAAGGCTTTGGGGACGGCAGCTGCGAACCCGCCGTATGGGGTGAGAAGAGCGTCCCAGGCAGCTTTGAGCGCCTTTATTCGCGCATCACTGACCATATCCATGTCGTGCTCCAGCATCCACTTGTTGCAGGCGTGACGGTGGAAGTTCGAGCAGGGCTCCGTCGCCGGGTCCATGAAGGTGGCGAGGTCGGCGTGCGCGCTTTGGCATTCCGCCGATGCGGTGCAGGAGCCCACTTCGGCTGTCTGGACACGCCTGCGCATAGCCATGTACAGCACCACGGAGAACCAGACGGTGGCGAACGTGGCCGCCAAACCCAGCAGCTGGTAGAAGCGGTCCACGGTCGGCGTCAGCTGGGACAGTGTGAGCGCCGTGACCTCGTAAATGGTCGCCGAGCCGAATCGGACGGTTGGCTTGCGTGGTCTGCTGGGACGCTCGTCGCCAGTGGCCATTTTATTGAGGACCGTGCTAGTTGTGGTGTCCTGACCAGCCGCTTCGCTGCGCTTTGACGACCGAGCCGATGCTGCAGACTGATTTCTTGGCTGCGAAGATAGAAACTCGGCCAGTGTTGCGTCGAAAGAAGAAGGTTGCTTCGTCGCGTCACGCTCGCCATGCTGCGCCGACTGCGTTGAAAGCGCAGTGCTATTTGTGGCAGGTTCCAGCTCACCGACTATTTCTTCGGTCGATCGGGAGGCGACTGCACGGGCTTGCGATGTTGTCGATGTGTCATCGCCGGATTGGTTCCTTTCGGGTAGCTCCTTAGTCGTGTGGCTGGATTGGTTTACGTGCACGTTTGGTTCGTCGGTGCACATTCTCTTGAGTATTCCGGGTCGGTGCTGCCGGTCCTCGCCGCGTCGGGAGTCGGGATCACTGCGCGACTCGTTCTCCGGAACCATTGGCGTAACGGAGGTGGCAGTAAATTTCCGAGGACGTTTACGACCATCTATGTTGCTTCCGAGGTCTGACTGGCTGCTGCCTTCCATGTCGTAGTACTTCTTCTTCATATTCTTCTGATTCTTCCCAATTAGTCAGTTCGTTCTTTTCTTCGCAGGTACCCAACATGAGTGCTATCAGCAATCGAAATTCTTAGCAAGATTTTGGTCGCCCAAATGCGCTTTCTGAGTACAAATAAATAGAACCACCATTCAGTGGAAGTACATTTAGCTGGAAAGTCTGAAGTATTGAGATCTTCTCACTGTGTGTTCTCTATCGGTGAAGTTTCTTTTTGAAGTGGTAGGCATTAACTACTGCATGAACTATAGTTTGCGATCAGGAATACAGCAACGAAGTTTTCCAAGTGACTATGTTCATAGTATAGTCAGATAAAAAACGACTAGACACCACTTGTATCTAAAATATTGATCACGTAACACATGGATGCTAAAGTTGTGCCAATTTTCAAGTCTGGCGATCGTTCCTCACCACTAAATTACCGACCCATTTCATTAACTAGCACTGTTTGCAAACTTCTTGAACACGTAATTCACTCGCAGGTAATTAACTATCTTGAAGAACATAACATTATCTTTAAATATCAACATGGGTTCCGTAAAGGCTACTCTTGCGAAACGCAACTTGCCGGATTCATTCAAGACATACATTCATCGATTGATGCTGGCATTCAAGTAGACTCCATATTTCTTGATTTTTCTAAAGCTTTCGACAGAGTACCTCACAACCGGTTATTAATGAAACTAGCACTGCTTAATATTCACCCTCTTGTCATTGCATGGGTTAAAGATTTTCTGTTTTCCAGGTCTCAATTTACAACTGTCAATAACCACAATTCGTCTTTCAGCCAAGTACACTCTGGCGTCCCACAAGGAAGTATGCTTGGCCCCTTACTTTTCCTAATATTTATCAACGATTTACCGGATTCCATTTCTTCCCATATCAGACTTTTTGCTGATGATTGTGTAATTTATCGCAAAATTTATTCTAACACCGATTGCCAATCCCTTCAATCTGACCTGGATTCAGTAACAGCATGGTGCTCAACCTGGCTTATGCAACTTAATCATTCAAAAACTAAATTGATGTCGTTTACTAACCGAATGTCTCGAATTCAAACAGCATACTCCTTAAATAATAGCTCACTCGAGCTAGTCACCACGTATAAGTACTTAGGACTTCACCTTCATTCAGACTTAGCATGGAACCACCATATTAACCTTATGCTTGCATCTGCTAATCGGTCATTAGGTCTCTTAAAACATAACCTAAAGCATGCTCCTCCTCACCTCCGTGCTCATGCCTATACCACTCTAATTCGACCTAAAATTGAATATGCCTCGGCTATTTGGGACCCTTACCAATCTTACCTAATAAATAACATTGAATCATTGCAGAACCGCGCCGTTCGTTTTATTTACTCCGATTATTCACGTAACACCAGCGTCACAGCCTTAAAGAAACGCGCAGGTCTCCAGGATTTATGTCTCCGCCGTAAAATTGCACGACTGTCACTTTTTCATAAACTTTATCATCATCCATCACTTCATAACGACTTTTTTTCTTTGCCTACTTCGATTTTTGACCGCCGCGATCATCCCTTTAAAGTTAGACGTTTCACGTGCAGGACATTTATCTATGCGCATTCATTCTTACCACGCACAATATCTGACTGGAACACTCTGCCTTCACATATCGCAACCACCACTGATCCTGATAAATATTTTAAACTTATATCTTCAATAACTACTGCTTAACTCTTCGCATACATTGTTATTTTATTTGTTCATGGCTTCCTTTTTTGCAGGGTTTGTTACTAAAAAGATTCATTGTATTAGTGTTCTCTTTGTATAATTTTAATAATGCAGTAATCTTCGTTCTTTGCCTCGCCGCCATTCTTTTGATTCTTTTGCTTACTTATTTCATCCAGTGTGTCTTATTTGTGCTTTTGTTGTTTGTTTTATATTTGTGGTTTTTTTTTTATTCTGTTCAATTGCCTGTGCCCCCCCCCTATGTAATACCCTCTCGAGGGCCTTTAGGGGTATTCTGTATAAATAAAAAAAATAAATAAATGTATGTGCAGGCTAATGTTATCAAATACGCCTGGTGAGTAAAAATGGACAAGATAATAGGAAATAATGTTAATGAATTTATGTCTGAGGATTCCTTTAAACCTAAAGATCAAAAAAGTATCAGCGTTGGCAGAAGGCTATCAGCTTTTATTTCTTTATTTATTTATACAGAATACCCCTAAAGGCCCTCGAAAGGGTATTACATAGAGGAGGGGGGGGGGCACAGGCAATTGAACAGAATAAAACAAAACCACAAATATAAAACAAACAACAAAAGCACAAATAAGACACTTAGCATGACATAAGTAAGCAAAATAAGCAAAACAAAAGCACAAATAAGACACTTTGCATGACATAAGTAAGCAAAAGAATCAAAAGAATGGCAGCGCGGCAAAGAACGAAGCTTTTACAACGTAGCCGGGTCTTTTTTTTTGGCTAGCCAGTTGAAAAGTTTTCCAAATACATTTAGTAAATAGTAAAGTTCAGGTTCTTCTTCCTTGCACCAGAGGTGCCCCGCCAGAGACGGTTGGTTTAACTCGAAGACTGAAGCGTTCCTTCGCACCAGGGGTGCCCCGTCAGAGACGGTCTTGTGATGAGTTGAGATGCAGGGGTAAGGCGAATACTTGAAGTTTATGTACAGATATTTACTTTGCATACAAGTTCAGGCACTAGAGACAAATTAAACAGCAAAGGACACACAACAAAAAGGCGGAATTGGCTAACACTAGGGGAGGCCCCTACTCGGCATAGCCGAAGATGCATAGCATCTCCCCTTAGCGCAGAACCCCGCTTCCGGCTCCGGGGCCCGGTTTTAAAGCCCTAAAGGCCCGGCCCACATTTGTTAGCACCCAATCATGTTACACTGCTCACATGATTGGCTTACCGAGAGCATGGCCAGCCCTCCAGCTTCCGTAGGGCAAAACGCCCTTTCCATTGCAAAATAAAAGTGAAAACAAACACAAATACACATTCGTGCCAGCACGTGCGCGAATCGGTACCGCGGGGCGGGGGGACACCCGTATTTCCCGGCGCATTCGCGAGCGGTTGCGTTCCGAGAAAGGAGACGCTTCACTTTGAGCGCCCCCAGCTGCGTTCCGATGACCCCGCGTACACTACCGATCCCTTACATAAATATTCTAAGAAACATACACGAACACTGACAACCGGGCAGTGGGCGGATGAGAATAATGTTTTGAAAAGACAACTAAGCGGACAACTCTACACAAAAGAGAAAAGTGTTCATCGCTGTGTGTACGGACGAGGCGTCTTGCACGCTGTTATTAGGTGCCTCAAAAAAAAAAAAAAGATTAGAAATAATGGATTGAAAAAAATTGAAACTTTTATGTCACCCTTTTGTAACTTTCTGCCAGCAATCCTGAGCTGTTACCGTGAAACGCCGTTAAAGCAACACCGTTAAGGCATTGAAAGATATAGGCAAGAAGTTTGCTGCTAACCCAAGTAGTGTGAAAGACTGTGTCAGCCAAGGGGATCAGTTTTGATCCGGGGAGAAGGCTCACTCTTTTATTGAAAAAAAAAACAGCACGAACAGAGAAACATCGATAATATTGAAGTGAAAACTGGCTTAGCCTAGGGAGATAAATATATAAACAATGTTCGCTGAGAATGCGCGATACCGTCGCACCTCCTCTCGCTCGGTCAGCTCACTCGAGTTTGTGACAATTCTCTCATTTTTTTGAGCAGGTAATAAAAAAGGTGTATAGTCTATCGCACATTCGAGAGTATCAGTGTGTGTTGATAACCGATGAACCGCAAGTTTTCAGTGTTTGTGCACCGAACACCTCGGTGCCAATGAAATAACTACACATCCGCACCTCCAAGCTTCGTGAAACCGTACAGTCCGCGCCAGCCCATCCTCAGGAAGTGCCCTTATGCAAACTTTGAAGAGGAGAAATAACAGTGAGCGGCAGATAAATCTTTCAAGGTTTTTCAGAAAACTAGCGACAAGGATCACAACGCACCGGCTTTCAACTGCTAGAGCTGGAATTTCGCTCAGGAAATCTGGAAACGTTTAGCCATCTGGTGCTTACAGTACGAAGGAAAACGCTAAGTAGGTATCTTATTCGGCGAGCAGGTGAAGTTACCTATAAGATGTCGTTCACGGAGGGTTTGGTCAGAATTGCTGAGGCTTGCAGCGGTGCTGTGCGAGTTACAGTGCGTCGTTCGGTGAGTCAGTGCGTCGATTTAAGGCCGCCGGAACAGTTTAAATTGATCGCTTCCACCTGCAATCTGCAGCCGGTGACGGTACCGGTTGGTCTGAGTTTGACGCCGATGGTTGTTATTTTCGGAAGCGCGCATGGCGGGATCGTCCCTTCGCCAGCGCTGGTTGTCTCGCTCGCACTGAGGCGCGTCGGGGTGCGGCAGCTGCTGACGGTATCCCATGACTACAGCGCGACGAACGGGACTAAGAAGGAACACGCAGGGACCCAACACAGCGCTGTATTGTGTCCCTGCTTGTTCCTTTCTTCTATGTCCCGTTCGTCACGCTTTAGCTATTGAATTTTTTGTTAGCCTATGTAAGAGGGAGCAGGCGGTATCCGCACACAATAAGCGAAAAAAATGCGCCTAAGAAATTTTACAAGTACACATGTAGACGACACAATTGTGAATTTTATATAGCCGCATGCGTGGTTGACTTTTAGCGTCGGCACGGCCGGCAAATGCCACTTGTTCTTGACGATACGAGTTGTCTTCGCCAGTGAAATGTTCGTAGCAAAGGCTGCAATCTAGACCTTGTATATCTTTGTATTAGTATGGTTCGCCAATCCCTTACGATTGGCATATTTCAGTCACTTACCATATCTTAAGGAATAAAATGAAAGTTGGCAAGTACAAGATTTCAACACATTTCTTCTGAATTGAGCAGGGCGTTCATGCGTTCCTACTGCTATGAGGGCTGGCCCTCATTTATGAATGTTAAGTAGAGAACGACCAATGCTACATATATGGGCATTAACCCACTAAAGATGTCTCGTCATACCCTTAAGGCGGAGCTTAAATGTCCCCTTCAATTAAAAAATGAACACATGCTTTCGCACGTCCACTCGGTTGAACTACGTTAAACACCTACTAATTATTTTTTCTTTATGGAAAAAAAACATTCGCCATGAAAGTGCCACTCACAAGAAACACCACCTGTTTCATCTCCGGAGAAGTTGCCGTCAGAGACGTCTATATTGTCGGGCGACATGAATTAAAAATCACAATCTCAAATAATTCAAGATTCTAGTTTCAGACTCATTATCTTGAACAGCTTTATTTATTAAGGGAAATTGGTGCAGTACTTCCTTGCAAAAACGGCACATCGGGAAAAGGAGACGACACTCGGATATTCTGTGTATTAAGGCACTTGTGGACAGAAGACTTTGAAAGCCTACTGCAGCATTTTTTCGTGCTGCTTATCCTAGGTGCGCGATCTCGCCAAGCGGCGGCGCAGTGTTAGCCACCTCGCTTTTGTTCCTATGCTTGTGTCTGCGGGACGGGCAAGCGAGATGACTGCCGTTTGCGCTCCTTTTGCTGGCTGCTTTGCTGCTTTCACGCACGTTCTACAGATGGCAGATTGACTAGCCATTGATAACACACCGCAGCGGCCATCGCTTGCATCTTCATGACCGAATTCATTCTACCCCGTAGAAGCTTCGTCATCGCATCGAGAGATAACGCGGTCGGCAAAATGAGACAAAACGGCAGCGTCTCCCCGCCGGGCCGACCCGTTGGCACGGCCAGCGTCGGAATGAAAACGAGGATAACGCCACGCCGGTGCTAGGCGGGTATCGCGAAACTGGCAAGTCGAGCGACGGCCGCGCATAGGGCGGCTTAGGACAAAGCCCCAAATCCAGCGGGCAGGTCAACAACTAATCGCGGCCGCTGCTGGACGGCGCGGACTGTACCAAGAGCTACGGGGTTCCTTGTGGGCACTTCAACTCCGGCCCGATAGTACGTGACTCGAAAGGAAGAATCGAAGCCCGTTAGTAACACTTGGCTGGGGAAGCCACTACCACGCGGTAAGTTCTGGCGGCAGAGGAGCGCATTGTGTTGGCTTGCGCATCTTCTTGCATGCGCGTGATGTGCGCAAGAGAGGCCTGTACGCGTGTGTTGCACTGCTAACACTATGCCGCGTGCTTGCTAGTGTGCGCGTGGATATGTCAGGGTGATGATGATAAACTTTTTATGGCGCAAGGGCAGCTTTGGCCGAAGAGCACGATGACGCAAGGTGCTTTTCGCCTGCACAAGGAAGGGGGGGGGGGGGGGGATTTAGAAGCCGAAGGCCCATTTTACAAGAAATTCAACCTTGTTAAGTTGAGCCAGGGAAAAGTTTGGACCCATTGTATCTTCGGTGGGTACCCGACGGCACTAGGGTTTGAACATCGTAGCTTCCGCTTGTGAGGATATGTTCATAGTGCTGCACAAGGCATTCATCTATTTGAAGTAAGATTTCATCGCATCTGTTTTTCTTTCCTTCCTGTCCTCGTTGAAGTAGCAGTCGAGACCCACGGCTCCTAAAATTAAGCCCTCTTCTCTATTAGAAGCAAACTGCTTATGAAGCTGCCATGAAATTATTTTATTTTTCAAGGATCTCAACGCGGCCGGATACCCTTTAGGATTTGGTTTCATCGCGATAAACCAGGAAACGTCAAAATAACATCTAGCGCGAAAGCTCCTATTCACTAACAAAGGTGAAAAACTCGAGACGTGCGAAGCGTCAACCTTTGATGGAGCGCCAGCGGCGGAGGCCTTGCGCACATGTTCCGTCAATGCGCGGGACCGGCCACTCCCCTCCCCCTTTCCCACGCGCGGCTGCCGAGAGTGGCTGACGATAAGATCTTGCATGCGGTTGCCTTTGAGACGGTGTTGCTCCAAATGCTTTCGCATGCTCTACTCGGTTTAACTACATTAAAGCCCTACATTTTTTTTATTTCAGAGCATGAACGAGTGCGCGAAACTTGCAGATGTGAAATTAAGTGACGAGAGCTTAGCTTCAAACGAGTTTCGATATCACCTATTCGGCTGAGGATGCTGGACAGAGGCTGGCTTGCCACCAGGGTGTTGTGCCAGGACATGTGACATCCCGGTGAAGCCAGGCGGAGAGTTGATCGGCGTAGCGCAAGCACATCTCGCTGACCTACGAGCGCCAGCAACACGCCTCGATGTGCCCGGGGCCGGCGCAGACCTCCGCGAAGATGGGTCACCTTCCCGGCGGGCGCGCTGCTGCAGTGGCGGGGCTGCTGATGCACCCATCAGTCAACCGCCGAGAAAGCAAGCCCTGAGATCGGAGGGAGAGCCCAGAAACATAGAGGCGCACCCACAGGGCTTTCGCCGTTCGTCACCGGGTGAGTTCCGTCTCGAGAACGCGTTATGCTGTCGACCCCGGTGCCTTACCTTTTGTAGAATTGAGCCAAGAGATAAAGAACAAAATATTAGGGGCATGCGAGAGAAACGACTTGCATATTGCTGGCAGTCACCTTGTGCCCCACAGGAAATTAGTTTGTTGGGCCATTAATTAGTTAATTAATGCTTTTTATAATTACTTAACATTAACTTTACACAATAAATAATTTTGCAAAGTTGGAGAGCACCTTCAGAAACCCCAATTCGAGTATTTTCGATAAGGAAAGCGTCACGAAAGCCTCACACACGCACGCATGTGCGCACACGCACGCACGCACGCACGCACGCACGCACGCACACACGCACACACACACACACACACACACACACACGCACACGCACACGCACACGCACACACGCACACACGCACACACGCACACGCACGCACATCTGCCAGCACATGGGCCAGCACATCTGTGCACCACGATCGTGCTGCTCTCGACCGTGGTTTGAGCGGACGAAATCAGCTGCGACTGTGACTGGACGGCGCCATTTCCACCGAAAAGTCGTTTGCTTGAAGGAAATAAGCCAACGCCAGCGAAGGCGAAGCCCACGAAGCGTTAACAGCATCGTGCTACGCACGACAGGATGCGGTAAAAGGGAGCGGTAATTAGAAGTTTAACCAACAGTAGCTTCATCACCAAGTTTTTGGGCATTTCTCCGACGCAGTAAGGAGAAATGTCTTTCATCGGCGATGACGTTACTGTCTTAAATACTAGCGTAAAAACACTCTCCATGCCTTACCTAGAAGGTTCGCAGACTCGAAGCATTGAATATCGTCGAGTAATGAGAAAAAAAAACATTTCAGGGTCTATAATATTTAAGCCGTAGCCGCCTGTCGCAGGCAGGACATATTGCATGTTGTTTAGAATGAAGTTTACTTAAATATTTCGCTGAATGTTAACCTTGCGCTCAACCTTTCAGCAAACGATGATTTTCAGATTGGGTTTTTAGCGATATGCGTTATATTTTCTCTAGTTTTAATTTTCCCTGAACTATCACTTAAAACGTTCGAGTTCGATTTTTCTCTTGGAAAGCTGAAAGCTCACTCCCGTATGTGTGAGCGAGCTATAACAACGCTCAGGGGCAGTTTATTTCGCCATAGGAAATAGGAGCAATGAGATAGTCACTCGGGGCCACGTCAGGTCGGCGGGCTGGATAAGTGATAAGTGTAACTATGGTAGCCAGAGGAAGTGAACGTGAACAGAAATGTTTACTGTGCGCGCCGAAAACTTGGCATGATCAAAATGAGCCAAATAGCCCTGTACTAGACCAGTGGTTTTCCAGATCGCGAAAAGTATTATCAGCCATGCTCCTGTGCGCGAAACAGCAGTAAGAGTGATCTGTTCTCCTGAACAGCTGCGAAATGACTGCTTTTGGAAAATAAAGGTGCTAGAATTTTGTTCCTTTCATTTGCCTACACACGACGTTTGCCGAAGCGGACTGTCGAGGCGCAACTTTAGATGTGTTTCGTTTATTGTTAGTGGCGGCGAGACGGAGAGCTCAACTCGCAGAGCAAGCGGCATCTCGACAGTAGGTGTTTTACCCGAGGAAGACCTGCTGACTTTCGTTTGTGAATTTTCATCAGGAAAAACTCATTTTGTACTCTGCCCCTCTTTATTTAGAAAGTACACATCGCGAACTGAAGCTTGCTTTATTTTTATGTTATTCATTCTTATTTTGAACGTCCTGAAATACTACTCTGTTGTTATTACTTGAATTTATTGCGTAGGGGCCGTGTTTTCCTCACTCAGCGCACTCGCTATGCTCGCTCTTTTGTCCTCGTCCTTCAGGGTAGTCCGTTTTCTCTTAAATTTTTTGACACCACCGGAAGAAGCTTGTCGCGCGAGAAGGAGCAAAGTACTGGAAAACCCCAAGGGAAACATTCAACGCGTTCAGACTTGTCAAAGCCAGTTTTCAAAATGACGAAATTAACCGGGCAGAAGTGCTTGTCCTGTGACGGCAGAAGATATGGCCAGCTAGGGGACAACGATAAGCCAGAAAAGTCGAATGTTGTCTCCGGGTGAATTCGAAAGGTGGTCCGTGTTTCGGTCAGGTGCCGCAATTAGCCGTAATACAGCCTGTTTTAAGTCTTTCGTACTAAATTTGTGTTCGCCGACCGGAGCGGTTGATCCTGATCGCTGCTCGGAGGGGGTAGGTATGACAGGTGGTTCTCAGCAAGATATTTTTCACCCGCTTGGGAGACGCACAGTTAGGGCAAGCTTTCCGCCTGCTTCTAAAATATGTTCTGAACACTGCACTGGCCATCAGACGATGAGAGTGGCAGTCAACAGGTCTTGCGGCTGCTCGTGGGCACGTCAGTGTCACTGAAGTGGGCCCAAACACTTCTTTTAATTCGTATTTAATGCGCCGCTACGGTGGCTCAGTTGTAGGGAGAAATGACGGATGGCTAATGTCACCCTTAGCCAACAACCACCTCAACCTCAAACTGCGTGCAGAGATGCTCGCTCCCCGCGTGTGCAAAATATAATATTAAAACAAAGTTCTACTATACGTCACAGCCATCGTTCGCTTGATGAAACTGAAACAGCATGAGAGAAGAAATTCAATTATAATTTATTGAGCTGTTGTAGGCGAATACCTCGGGTTGGTCTATGTATACTAATATCTAACGCACAGTTTGAACGAAGAAAACAAGCAGGCAAAAATTTGGTGTCTATAGTCTTTTAAAAGGTGAATGAATAAAACCCCGTAAAACTGCATAAAATGTTCGGAAAGTTTTAATTAGGCCATTAAGAGTTTTAGGTTTCAGGGATATTATTACTGTATCACTCTGAACGAAAAAATGAATTAGGACCAATTCTCGCCAAACAGCACTGCGTAAAAATGACGCATGATTTTATATAGTAATTGTTAATATTTTTCTGCAGTATTTTTAAACAACACAAAGGCTGGATTTACTGCAAAGCAAATTTCGTCTTCGCAGTGAAGCAGCACAGGAGGGAGAGCGCCACGGCGCCCAACCCGATTTCGAAGCTCGACACGCTCGCTTCCTCATCGTTGCCACTTTGGCGCGATGAGAAGCGAGGCAATCAGCGCTCTGTTAACGCAGCACAGTAGACTGCACTCCTTTTTACTACTTTGGCAATCCACGCACTGCTGCATTGGCTCAGTGAAGGCTTTCCCGTGGGTGCTTAGGCCACTCTAGGATATCCCTAACACTGAACTCTTGTGCGCACACGGACGCACAAACCATGGCACAGCGCTGCTTTACTGGCGTTGCACGCAACACTTATCGACCGTCGTTGGAGGAAATCCCTCGGAGTTTGGCCTGGCGGCAGCCGAAAGAGGCGACGAGGAGAACCACTTGAGCCGCGCTAATGCAGCCGGTCACGGCAGGGATGTCGAGGCCGCCGGGCCTGATACCAGAGAGCGCCCAGCTAACACTCCTTTGAGCGCGCACGCGGGGCTTCGTGCGCGGGGGACGCGCAGAGCAGTTCGCGTGAGATCCTGCAGAGGAACGGAGCGCGCACTGAGTATGGACCAAGGAAAAATCTGCGCCAAGGCCTGATTACTGTTGGCAATCGAACAGCATGCACGCACGCACGCACGCACGTCAAGGACGACCGACCCTCCTTGAAGCCGCGTACCTTTTACGGCAGGAACGCAATGTTGTAATGCCTATGTTTGGTAATAGTGACCGAATTAACGAGACTACGTGCTTGTAAGAGCTGTTCCTGATTGGCCAGAGCCTCGACTTCTGATCACCGGCTACCTTTATCGGTTGATGCAAGGAAGATGACTGGTCTTCAGCGCAGTGTCCTGGCGTGCGAAGATTCGATGGTAAATTTGATTTTTCATTGGCTGATGCAAGCCGAAGCTTTGGAAACACTCTGCAGTTTTGATGAAAATGAGCTCCGAGACTTCCTTGGGGAGCGTGCAGTGCCTTTTATTTAGTAACGAGGTGTATACATGCGAAGAGATTGCCCGATGTTGACAGACAGTGACGCTTTCGAGCAAGTAAAGAAATAAAGTTCGGGTTCATGTGAACTGCGTCGGCCGCGCTGGTCACTTCGACCGGATGGGCTACTAACAGTCAGTAATCGGGTATTACTTCCGGTTCGTGTCTTATTGTGGCCTAGTGACCAGGTGTAGCTGCCCATGCTCCTTTGAATAAAGAGCAATAGTGAGTGCTGAGAAGCAAGTCTGCGGTTTGTAGCCGGTTGACTGCGGTCCTGGAGCGCGTTCAACCAGCTAATCTCGTCCTAAAGCCATCCCAACTGCGGATTTACAATTAGTTAGTTCACTTCCAGTAAGAACATTCTTAGAATCCTCCTTCGTTTTACACAGACGCTGATAACCTGGTAGAACCTGCTTTCTGGGTATTTTTTCTTTCAATGAGAGAGGATTACGGCCGTGGATACTCCCGGGCTGCCTGATAAGTAGGGTGCAAACATTCGGATGGAAGAGCCATCGATCGTCTTCCAGCTTGAGCTGCTTGTTCTCATTTTGCTCCCTTTCATCCATTCCGTTATACAACTTTCGCCCATTTTCGCTGTTTTGTTTCCTAGACCCCCTCGGACGCCCTTTCATCCTCGGATTGAAGAACGGCTTTTAGAGAAACTTTAGAAAGGGCCGTACGCAAATTAACGTGCAGGAATAGTGCTTTTGTGTTTGAGAGCTTCCCATGAAAGGCCGAAGGGATTTCCCGAAGAATTTTTAGGGCTCACTCAAGCTAAGCGCCTTATCAGCGCAGAGGGCCACCTAATACTTACTGGAACTTTGCGCTTGCTGAGATTCGGATGGGAGTATTCATTTATATTGACCGATAATAAAAAAAATATAAACACTTGATTTGCTGGAAAGCGAGAAGGGAATGTGCGTCATTTTTAACTGTGGGGCGTGAGTAATGGCAAATATTTGACGAGATTAACTGACTCAAAATGCATAACGATGCCTGTGATGGAGGATTAGCTTAAAAAAAAAGAGGGAGAATTTTTCTACGTTTGTTTTGTTTTGAATAATCCGTGTGACATTACTAAACATGAATCATAAAGTGGAATTCCACTGGACCCAGAAATGCTTTGGTTTTAAAGAGTTTTGTTTTAGCAGCCGGACGGTGGTCGTCACATCTCAAGTTCCATTGTGAGGCTTACAAAAACTGCAATTTAATCGCTGCTTGCGCGTTTCAAATCGCCGCAAATGTTAGGCCAGCCTGCTCCAGATGCTAGACTGACAGCGAGTGATGAACCAGCTGTTGCATTGCAGCTTTTCACGCCTGACGTGATCTTTTACATACTTGTGACTGAGCACATCTGTTTGACTGCTCGAATCGAAAAGGAAACTGCATAGAAGATGAAGTGCACTACAGAATTATTAACCTGTCCAAGGCGAATTAAAAGCGATCATTCTTCTTCACTATTGTCTTACTCGTTCTTCTAAACCAAATGAATTTCAAGAATTTTTTTGTTTCAATCCATTTAACATCGTCTATTTAAGGTAAGTGAGTACTTAAAGCAGGCAGTGGCTGCTGATCCGGATCATGAGAGGGAAATAACTAGAAGAATAAGAATGAGGTGGAGCGCATATGGCAGGCTCTCTCAGGTCATGAATGGCAGTTTATCAATATACTCCAGGAGAGAAGTGTATAACAGCTGTATCTTACCGGTACTCACCTATGGGACAGAAATGGGGAGGCTAACGAAATGTTTCAGCTGAAGTTAAGGACAACGCAGTGAGCTATGGGAAGAAAAATGATAGGCGTAACGTTAAGAGGCCGGAAGCGGGCAGAGTGGGTGAGGCAACAAACGCGGGTTATTGACATCCTTGTCGAAATCAAGAGGAAGAAATGCACTCGGGCAGGGCATATAATGCGAAGGCAAGATAACCGCTGGTCCTTAAGGATAACGGATCGGATTCCAAGAGAAGGCAAGCATAGCAGGAGGTGCCAGAAAGTTAAGTGAACGAATGAGATCGAGAAGTTTGGGGGGATACGGTGGCTGCAGCTGGCAAGTGCAGGGATAATCGGAGAGATAAGGGAGAGGCCTTTGCCTTGCAGTGGGCCTGTCCATGATGATGATGATGATGTTTTTCGATCGTCTGCGGCGCGAAGAAAGCTGTTTCTCTCGTATGATAATGTCTGAGAAGAAAACTGCGGCAGTCATTCTAGAAATTCAGAATCTATATTTACTGAGGTAAACAACATCAACATTCAGCATCTGCTACCCGTCATAAGGTCCTTGCAAGTCGCGCCGAAAATATCGGTCAGAGTGAATCCACTCAGTTGGCTGTTTTAACGCTGTTCTCTTTAATTCTGCACCGAATACCACTAGTTTTCATTTCATGCCACCTACAGCCCTTATGACCAACCATGAAACACTGCCACCACACAATGAGCCTTTTCCTTTTTGAAATATTAAAGTCCGTCGTTAGTTTTATTGTTGAACCTGGGTGTTTCTTCGCGTGATTAATAACTTTTAAACACCGGAGCAACATCAAATGCAAATAAATCACAAAAATACGAATTTACAGCTTGGTGGTCCTCAGAGAGCGAGGCCCATCTCTAATGGAAACAGCAGATGAATGGGACCGTGTTGAAGAGTCTGTCAGGACCTCGCCTAGCAGAGTGATTTACGGGCTGAAGGGGTACTATTGGGCTTGTCCTTTTCCAGTGGGGTGTTTTCGTTTCGCCAAGCTAAATAGCGCTCAATCCATCGGAGAGCTACCAGAACGCGTCTCTTGCGACGTCACGGTTTGTACTGTTCACTTCGTCATTCAACGAAGCTGAGCTGCGTTTATTTTCTCGTAGAGCGCCGGATAAAGAAAGAAGAGAGAACATTTCAGGGTTTCTGAGCAGCTGTGATCTGAAAGTAAATCTCTGGGATGCAAAAAAAAATTGTTTTTGAAACAAAATAAGGCTGAAGAGGCCAATTTGTGTTCAATATTCAGTGCCATGTATTGAAATGCTGAATATCAGTCGGCTGTGTACTGTCCTTGCCTCATGAAAAACTTCGCTCTGTGAATTTCAAGAGAGAAATTTACAAAGCTGCAGCAGCTGGCGAATAAACTTTATTGGCCAATGAAGACTGTACGAAATTTTCGCGACCAGATGCAATTGATGCTACAGAGAACACAACTTAGAAGAGCAGAGGTTCTAAAATTCTCAAAGGAAGGCATGGAAGAGATGAGTCGTCATTTCTGATTCCATTTGGTCAGCTTTCCTTTGGTCATTACTTTGGTCATTTGGTCGTTCCTTCACGAACGTCAGCCTCTATTCACGATCATTGAGCCTGGTTTGTGCTGCCTTCTGCAACGCGCTTCCACAATCTCTGTCATGCGCCTAGCTTGATGCGAGTGTGCCATGCAGTGAGTTTTGCACGAACGGCCGGGTGTAAAGAGTTTGAATAGTGCATGTAAAGTTTAGCGTACCAGTACTAAATTTCTCATCACAAATGGCGTACACACCATTGATATTTCCTGAATACAAGTATCCATTACCTGCAGTATTGGTACCTATGTATACGTACAAACATCCACCACCTGTGTATCACAAAAAGGTCGCAAGACCATACCGAGGCTTCGAGTCTAATCCTAATGACATTAGCCGCAACTGTGTTACGCAAAGTGGAAATGAGTGTTTTTAAATGATCAAAAACGAGGGATTCGCATAATTGTGGTTCGTTATCCGCTTGTTATGCCGAACGTGAGTGGCAGAACAAGAGTGCAAAACAACTGCACACTAAAGAGCGTTCCGCAGGAGTGAACCTGTTCGTTCTTGAATTGTCTGACAAATAAATACATTTCGCAGTGCCTGTGACATTAATCGCCTAGCGTTACACCTACTCGCCTGCAGGTGTAACGACATGTCTGACGATGGCATGACTTTCGATGACGGATGTTTAATTTAGAAGATTTGGTGCCTCTGAAACTTATTGCCGAATTTGCAGACAGTATTCCGCGTTGACCGTGGAATACTGAAAAACAAATACATGAATATTGCTGGCAACTTCGCGTTTAACGTATACTCACGCTCTTTTAAACAGAGTGATAATTTAATGGCATACTCCTGTGCGAGGCCCTATTGCTACAAAATAAGCTATAGAGATTTTGTAGAATCTTTGCAGTTGAGAACGTTTCGTGTTTGTCTGGACTCTAACCGGGGGCCACTTGCTGTCCACTGCACTCAGGTGGGGGCCGATGAGTAATTACTACTTCGTCTAAAAACTGATCCAGCCCTGGATAGATTAACCGCATTACATTTAGGCTATTATTGGGCTGACTTAGAAGAATGGGGCTTCCTGTAATCATATGTCGCCAGAATTCTGGTTGGCACCTTTCAGCGGCAGCCTTCCACATAACTAAGGAAAATTCAAGCAAACGATGAGTATAAACTACGAATTACTGTAGGGTGTCAAGCTAAACGGCTTAACTATTTTGTGTTTCAATTATTTACGCGTTTGTAACAAGGCACCACTTGACTTTCAACACAGGTCGTTCTGGCCATAATCTTCTGCAAAGATTCTGAGTGAAAACTTCGCATATTTGATGTTTTTTTGGCTAATGGGTGTGAGAGTTGTAACAGCTGCAATGGGATGTCGCGACGCGTTCGAAACTTTAACGTCAAAGGTATGGTACTGAAGAACCCCGCTCGCCGCAGTGCATTACGGAGTTACATCAAAGAGAGGGGGAGAAAAAAATTTCTCCGCGATCAACCAAGACATATAGGTATTTTTCCGCCAGAAGGACCATGAACATCGGCCCTGGTGAAAGTCCAGTCGACACCAATAACGTCTACCAGTGGGTATAGGAAGAGTGTTTAGAAGGCCTTCAAACAATGCTACACGCAGTTCCCTCAACGCATCATTTACTCACTACCACCTAAGTACACGCCATTTCTTAAAGCGTTCTTGCCATCATAGCTGGTATCGCAGTGAAGGAGAATAGGAAGAGCGCCTGTGCTCTCGCGCTGGGACTGGAGACGCCGTTACTGGCTAGACAGCCCATTTTTGATCCGCCGTTCCTGAGCTCAGTATTCTGTCGCCGATTCGCTGTACACTTTAAACGGTATCCTGGCCACCTCGGAGAACTCATGACTCCAGAGCGCCTAATACCATAATCGCTCTGACTCCTGTCCCGGCTGCCCTGACCAACATGCCTATGTTAAATACTTGCTTTGCTTCTGCCTAGAATAATCTCATTGCAATGTTCAAAGAAGAATAAGTGGCAAAAGCAATAACTCATGTGTCCAGCTATCCTCAGAAAAGGCGCTCTAGGCCAGGGGCCTCGAAACAATGAGTCAGGGGCCGCATCCGGCCGCGGAATCTCTAAGATCGGCCCTCGCCGGCAGAGATCCCTGAAAATGGCGTCCGGCACCCGTCCTCCCGTGACCAAGAGGCGTGGTTTCTAGCGTACATTGCGCCGGGACAGTTATGGTGATCATTTCGATTCGTACGTGGCCGTGTAAGTCAAGCTGTCTCTCTGTTTAGTTTGCTGATCCGCACGGATCACCCCTGCAACCTCAATCCGAGCACTGTCAGTTCCCGCCGGCCGACGCCCTGCTGCCTAGGCACATTTATTCACCACAGAACAGAGGGCCATCCGAACTGGCGGAAGGGTCGAGCGCGTGTGGACGGGTCGCGCTAGTCAGTTGCTGAACCTGCTGCTACGGTAGCAACAATTTATATCTATTGATTTATATCTTATATTGTGTATAATCGTCCTTTAAATTTATTATTTTCATTTGGTTTATAATTTAAATTTATTTTTAATTGACAATAATTCGCTTTCCGACTCTCATCGTGTTGCAAAAACCCGCATTCCGGCCTTCAGAAAGACAAGTTTGTAGACCCCTACTCTAAGCCATTCATTATTATCTACAAATTAAGCAAAGGAAGATAGTAATTGTATTGCTGCATTCTTTTTCAGAAAGCACCAATTAAGGTGGAACTACTATCCGGTAAAATAACACTGTAAAGAAGACTAACTGGTCAGTATCTTGGGTCGTGTTGTTTGTGCTTTCATCCATGAAATTTTGTTTTTCACACAATTTATTTACAAATGTCCCGTTGTTGTTGTTTTGAATTTGAAATTTTGCAGGTAAAACAAATATAGAGCTGAATCGACATTAATGAGATTCGTTTTCTTATTTAACTGGGAGTAGGGAGTGAGAAATAAAAATTAAAACGAGCACCTGATATTACTTCGTGTCCAACAGTGGAAAACGTTTTTATAGCATGCTGGTTTGTTTCCGATACAGCCGAAATAGTATAAGCTTCTGAAACGTAAGCACGAACGAGACGAAGCCTGACTGCTATCAGCGTTGCGTGCCGGCAGTAAGCCGTAATGTCATGGAGTGTCGGCCTCAAATGGTCGCGTTTTCTCGCGCAATTCTCCCCCCTTCCATTACACTGATTGAACTATACGTCTCTCAGCGAAATAAGCACAATCAGATGAAATTGTAGTGAGAGAAAATCTCGAAAGACGACGACGCAGTCACGGTTTGTCAAGGTTGAATCAAATGCAGAAGCTCTTACATGTTATTAGTGGTGCGTGTGGGTCGACACTGCCGTTTAACCATATTGACGAACATCGGCCTCTTACCTAGAAACATAAGTCACACTTTACGTATTCACGAAAGGGGATGGTTAGAAAGGAAACGAATGTGGTAAGGTTCACTGCTAACGTTCGTTTTCTCGATTTGCTGTAACTTGTAATTACGCTCACATTTTTTTTTATTTCCAGAGCAAACTTTGCAGTACTTAAATCACACGTTCAAGATGTTGCAGTGTTTCTTATATTCACTCACCGCTGTTCGGGCGTATATTTAACTTCATTGATTCTTCCGGGTCAATGAGAACAAGTTGGCACCGTCAGACGCTTTCTATTTGTGTTGGGCACGTATCGCTGCTAAGGCATTGAGAAAACTTCAGTAAGCATCCTGCGCGAAGTGGTGAAGTTTGTTTTCGTTCAAGAATGAACGCGCAGAAGCCCCCCCCCCCTTCCACACACACACACACACACACACACACACACACACACACACACACACACACACACACACACACACACACACACACACACACACACACACACACACACACACACACACACACACACACACACACACACACACACACACACACACACACACACACACACACACACACACACACACACACACACACACACACACACACACACACACACACACACACACACACACACACACACACACACACACACACACACACACACACACACACACACACACACACACACACACACACACACACACACACACACACACACACACACACACACACACACACACACACACACACACACACACACACACACACACACACACACACACACACACACACACACACACACACACACACACACACACACACACACACACACACACACACACACACACACACACACACACACACACACACACACACACACACACACACACACACACACACACACACACACACACACACACACACACACACACACACACACACACACACACACACACACACACACACACACACACACACACACACACACACACACACACACACACACACACACACACACACACACACACACACACACACACACACACACACACACACACACACACACACACACACACACACACACACACACACACACACACACACACACACACACACACACACACACACACACACACACACACACACACACACACACACACACACACACACACACACACACACACACACACACACACACACACACACACAACGATGCAACCAAAAAGTAACGCGCTTTTGATTGCAAAATGAATGAAAGAAGGGAGGCTCTCGCTCCTTATTTTTGCTACTTTGGGGGACGGACACAAAAAGTGGTAAAAAGTTCCGAAGATGATAAGTAGTCGTTTGCGGCCCGAAAAAAAAAGGAGCCACCTGAATTATAAATTGCCCTCATCGATCTTTGCGCCGATAACACTCATAGCTCATTTAGTAGCTACGCCATAACAGTTATGAAAATCCGTTGCATGCGGGCCATTCGTTTGCATCGAGGCTCCTGAAACTGCCGTGAAGAAGTGACTGTCAGCGGTGAACACGCATAAATGAGGCGTGCGCTGGAGACTTTTTAAATAGGACGTATTCCATTTTTTATTTACAATTGTCCGATTGATAGCTTTTCGAAAAGTTTGCTCGAGCTTTCAGAAACATAAAATTTTTAACTAAAAAAAAACAACAACTTAAAGCTTAAAGTTTATAGACGGGAACTAATGAATGCTGCTAGTTTAAGAGCAGTACCATGAGTACTGCAGTGAATAGCGGAATCATGGTGTGTGTATATGTATGCATGCCGTGTTTCCTAACTATCGAGTTTGCTTCAGGTTGTGTGTCCAATCAAGCTGCTTTAACGCAGCTTTTATCCAATCTCTCTTCCCACACCTCCTACGTGCACTGAGCATGTTGTGGGAAATAAACTCCAATGAAGAGGAAGAGTCACACCTTACTTGACGTAAACATATCACACGCATAGACGTTCCTTTTACAAGTGCTTTCAGAACGAGGCCCTCTTGAGCAAGTGGTATGCACACGACATCAAAAGAAAACAGGAATAATATTGCTTGAACGTTTCCGACTACTGCAAGTGTTGGGGTGTGGTGAGGAGAGGCTGCATACAAGTGGAGAACACACTCCACCTGTGGTTTTAAAACGCAGCGCTCTATGAAAACCAAGAAAACGGTGGCTGGTTGCAAATGAGCTTTCTTATGTGAAATAAATTCCTACGTTATTTCTGCAATGTATTGTCCTGTACATTAGCTTATACGGTCGCCACGCGGAACAGTGCTAGTTATTCAACGAAAAACGTTCCGACTAGTGGCCTTGTAAGTCGCGTCTGTTATGCATGTGATTGGGGTCGTTACTGCGGATCAGCGGTGCCCATGTTCTCATTTTTTTTTGTTCTGAATCTCTCGGACCTGCATTTGATTTCATCGCACGTGGCGTGGTGCCCAACTCCTTTCAACACATGGTGTGGGACTGCGACTTCACCGAGGTCAACAACCTTCCGATGAGCAATGCAGGCCTGGCTAACCAGCCCCGACCCTGAGGTCCACCTCATGCTGATAGAGAGGGCACAACGAACGGTCAGGGCCTTCTGAACTGAGGACCTTTTCCGCCTAGCGCGAACCTTCTAGCCTGCCCCTTTATGTAATATAGTTCATTGCTACTACTCTTGGACTTGAGTTTGAAATCAAATAAGAAGCGCCCGACGCACATTTCCACCCGAAGCAAACTGTCCCGCTGTGATCAGAGCTGATGAGAAGGGATTGGGCAGCGAAGGTGCCGAAAGGCCTGTGGCCTGAAGCATCATTCCATTGCTGTTTTCTTGAAGCGCGGAATTTAATTTAGCAGTAGATTCATTACGATACACAGAAATGTGTACAATTTATGCATGCCAGTACCTGATCGCCTTGCGGCTTTGTTCTTGCACCATTATCTTATGAGATCCTCACTGGTTATCGCGAGTTGCCAGCGGCCATTCGCATCGTTGTTCATATCGCGTTCCAGCGAGAGATATGAACGACATTTCCACCCCTGGACAAATGAAACTGATGTCCAGTTGTAAAACTAAAAAAAAAAACACCTTTGAGAAAAAACTCTCAACAAACTGCCGGATATTTTTGCGCTCTCCCCACTTTATTGCTTATGCATGGTTAGACCGTAGAATATGCATCAAAATACGAGACGAAATAAGCGAAGAGTGACCTTTAGCAGATGGTCGGCTGAAGCGCCATTATCATCATCGTCGCCATCATCATCATCAGCCTGACTACGCCCACTGCAGGGCAAAGGCCTCTCCCATGTCTCTTCAATTAACCCGGTCCTTTGAGGTTGCGGCAAAGACTTTTCATTTCAGACTTTTTGCTTCAAAATTTAAAAACTCCGATGTCAGACTTGTTACGAATTAAATGTTTTGAATGATAGCGGGAGTTCCTATGATGCCTTGTGTTTGTGTATTCGTGAGAAACCCCACAGAATGCGCTCACAATTAAGGACTGGGCATAAGTACTTCATTGTATTCGATAGCACACAGTCGGAAGGGAATGACGCCAGCGCACATCCTCCAGTATTTTCACCGGTCGAGTGCAGCAACGTTGTTTCGATAACTGCGTTCATTTATGCATCCAGTTCTACACCCCACGTCCGATAGTGTCTTGAGACGTAAGCTTTCAGATATTCTTGTTGGGAACCGGCGCTACCCAGGCGGCATTGCAAATGTTCCATTGCAGAACACAAAACTACTGTCAACGGCAACGTGAGTCGCGGCAAGAGTTAAATAACCTCTGAGCTACGTACTAACGAGTACAGAAGTACCCAAGACGCGTAGCCACTGGCTCAAATGCATCAATGTGCCAACAGCGTCACCTAGTGGTCCGATAATGGCGTGTTCAGCCGCGCGCCAAGGGGTGCTCGTCTGGACGCGGCTACGGTGGCTCTCTTGGGCTGGGTATGAGAAGCGGCCCGGACGATGAGTCGTCAAGCTGGAGCGCTTCCTGGCGTAGTACGCTGCCACTCAGAGTCGGCAACTTGTATATTATTTTTTTTCACATGCAGTTCGCTGATACGGGCTGCTGAGCCGTGGCTCCGCGCATATAGTTTCGTTTCTCTATATAACTAGAAGGAAAGCTGGCGGCGATACACTTCATTCACCAAGTAGAGACGCATGAATGCCTATAAGATGAAGAAGATGAAGTTTCTTACTTGACTTATTCTTGAGCAAAATGCTCTTGCTCGACCATACTGCGCATGCGCGAGGAGAAAGTGACGTCACTACGCACAGCTGGCATGCCTGCGCGCGCTCGCCGCTGCGGGCTACTGCGCATGCGCGGGGAGATTGCGCCGCATGTATGAATGTGGAGGGATACACAGCTACTGCGCCATGTTTCATGGAAGAAAAACGCCAATGGCAATGAACACAAAGAACGCCGACGGCCTATGGTTTCAGCGCCGCGTTTCTGGCACCACCTTGTCAATGCCTGCAGCCCACATCTCTCTCTCATCACCCCACGTACCTGTAAGCACGATTCAGGCGTCCACTGACCCAGAGAGCCATTATGCGCACTTCCTTTCCTTAAAATGATGGGAGTGTAAAACCTTGTCAACGCCAACGCCAACGCACACAACGAACGCCGAGGGCCTATGGCTTCAGCGACGCCGACGGCCTATGGCTTCACCAACGAGGAGAACAAGAAGAGAAACCATCATAAATAAAAAATTCAGAGGGCACTTTGTTGACCTAAAGTGCGGTGAGGCGAAAGCCTTAAGCGCAGTGTTGCTGCTTGTGTCACTGATGTGTGGTTAAGATGTTAAGCTTCGCCTCTAAGAGTGGAACTCTACAGCGTCTTCCAACGCTGCCAGGGAGTCCACAGAACGCCATCACCCGTTCGGTTTTACGCCCTGCTCGTCGGTAAATTGTTTTTTGAGGAAAGGGAATGCATCTGTCTCGCATACCTCGGTGGACACCTCAACCTCGCCGTAACGGGAAGGGAAGAAGATGGGAGTGAACGAAGAATCCGTATTCCCCAGACGCGCCTTTGTTCATTCCAAACCATCGAGCTGGCATGGCGCAATGGTAGCGTGCTCGTCTCGCACTCCGGAGACCGGGGTTCGATTCCCGTGCTCGACCAGTTTCCTACTCGGAAACTGACTTTATTCGGAAGCGGAATTTATTTATGTGACCTGTCTAGAAAGGTTAATTAGGCTAATTAGGTAATTAAGCAATTAACTCAACTTATTGCTACTTACTAGGAGCATCACTATACGATCCCTGTAATTGGTTGCATGGTTACTAGCCAAAGTATAATTGGCCCCATTTGAAATTCGCGCGCTGTGACGTCACGACCGTTTCGACCAATTGAAAAGCGTGACATTTCTGTCGACAACTTCTGCTTACAACGATGAGGCATTAAAGGCTTCCGCCTTAATAAGCGCTTCACAACTGGTACTACACATTGTCTCCTCTTTAATTTGTCATAGTGACACGTACCGAAATTTAGAGGCTTAACAGGGGGGAAACTAGCTAATAACAACAAGCTTAACCAAGATTACCAATACCTCACGCTACGTATATCCTGGCATAGGAGAGCTAAGTCACTGCCAATTTTTTTTTACTGCTGCAGCAGCCGTCGTGTAGATTTAAATCAACACCGGTTGGACGAACGATCTGTTTCATGTCGCACGCACGTAAAAGATTTATATTCGGCGTGAGCATTTCCGAATTTGCCCCCCAAGAAAATGGATGTGTTCCCTTTCACAGAGCCTCAAATCGTCACGCTGCGGCATATTTATTGCGGAAGCTAGCCAATACCACACGACTGCGGCACTGCCTTCCAAAGCTTCCTGTTTTGGTACTCAAAAGAAAACATTCGACAGAAGTCTGTCTGGTTGGGAAATTTAATGTTAGGAGAAGGTAAGTGACGCCAACCAAGTAAAATACAGGAAAAAAAAAAAAAAAAAAAACACGACGTTTCGGGACCGGCTCGGCCCCTTCTTCACGGTGTGACTACGGGCGAGCGCAGCTTGGCTTTTTAAGCCCCTGTGTGGAGGACCTGCGGGTCAATGGCCGCAGCCCATGGACGTAGGATGAGGGGAGAGTCCCCAGGGAACGATTAACATTCTCTCGTGTTTGCTGTATGTGCCACGACTCGAGTAGAAGCCTCCTGCGTGGGTTAGCTTCCGTTTCCAATACAATGGTGCTGTCGAAGTCAATTGGGTGGTCACACCCTTCACAGTGTTCGGCCACGGCGCTGCGTTGACGATTCATGTGACGGACGTCCGCTTTGTGTTGGTTCATCCTTTCCGCGAAGTTCTTCGTTTCCCCTATGTACGACGCCGGGCAGACGGAACACGGAATTTTGTACACGACGCCCTGGGCCTTTTCTCTGGGCTGCCGGTTTTTTGGGCGGGGGAGAAGGCGACCGATAGTGCTGGTCGGTTTGTGCGTTGTCAGCACCCCTTCTTTTCCGAGAATGCGACCGAGCGTCTCGCTCACGCCTCTCACGTAGGGGATGCAAACACGTTTCCGCTTCTGGCATGCGTCTGAGGAAATAATAGACCGGATTTTGTTTTGCCTTTCTTGCTTCCTGATAATGCGCCGGATGAATGAGCTTGGGTAGCCGTTCTTTTGGAGGTCAGAAATGACTCGGTTCTTCTCCTTCCTTTTATCTTCACTTGAGGAACATATGGAGTCGGCTCTCTTCAGTAATGACGTCACGACAGATGCTTTGTGCGGGATGGGATGGTTCGAATCGAAATGTAGGTACCGTCCTGTGTGGGTTGGCTTCCTGTGCACCGAGGACTGCAGGCCTTTGTCGTGCCTTGTAAGTAGGACATCCAGAAAAGGCAGGCTGCCCTGCTGTTCATGTTCAACAGTAAATTGTATGCCCGGTTCAACTGAATTTAGATGACTCTGGAGGTTTTCTATCTCTGAGGTTTTCACCACACAAAAGCAGTCGTCTACATAACGGAGGAATAACTTTGGCTTGGGATTAAAGGAGGAGAGGGCCCGGCTTTCGACGTCTTCCATGGTCTCACATTCACTGATTGGACGATGTCGTGCTCTGACAGGGAGGTGTCGTGCCGCGCATTTCGACTGAGTTTCGCATTGCGTGATTTTGTGTCGTTTGTCCGCGGACGATAACCCGAGGGGAGCATCGCGACGTGTGAGGCTGATCTTGTTAAATGAGAGAGAAACTGTTCAATTACTGCACTCATTTTATTGCCTAAGTGCTACCGCAATGAAACGAGAGTAAAATAAAAAAAAAGCTTGCAGAGCGAGCTCTACCTTGGCAGCTAAGTGGTGGCTTCCAGAAGTTGCGTGCTGTAGTCCCGCACCCTTTCTCCGGCTCTACAGTTTAGTTTTCTTTCATAGAAATCCTGCAAAATTACTTTCCCAAAGCCTTTTTCTGACGGTGGTTCTTTTGCGACCTTGTCTCGCTGCGGCTTTAAGAGTGACATAACTGGAATAGTTTGCTTGACTTTATGACGAAGTTGCGACCGACAGACTCCAGGAGAGTTGCTTCCTTTATTTTTACAGTGTGAGGAAATCGCGTTTTTTGTTTAGGTTACGCTCCGGTGTTAAAGCACTCCTTCATATCCTTTATTTAAAATCACGGTAAAACTTCGGCCATGGACGACAGCACGCGAAACCGACACAAGAACAACTAATCCGTGATATAAAAATGCTATGTGCTTTAGCAGAAGAAGCCATAAACACCCAAACACACGCGGACGCCCGCATGCAGGGGGAAAGTATTCCTTTAACCTGCATTCATACTCACCACACGCCGTTTAACTGCTGAACATGCCGCTAATTGGAGTATGAGAGAACTTTGTGGTCATCTATCTACGACACACGGTAATTTTTTCTCCTAAAACTTGAGTGCGATTTAATCATTTTGAATGAGAGAATTCAGAGTTCACCTTTAGGGCCGTTGCTCGAGGCTCAAAGGAGAGCAGCAGCAGTGCGCATCAGATAAGCACAAATAAGCTACGCCACTAGGTTTCACTACGCATAAAGGAGTGTACCCACGGCTTAACTACTGCGAGGCATGCCAATTTTAGTGTAACTCCTATACTAATGATACGAGTTGTTGGCGAGGAGAGTTTATGAACGTCATCAGATCGCGTCAGATGAAAGCAATTCAGATCACTATCAAGTGATTATAATTACCGCTGCTTATATCAACATCTTTTACAGCAGCTTTTATCCCAACACTCCTGTTTCTTATTTTCGTCGTAGACGCAATTTAAGTTGTGCGTTCCACAGGAAGCCCACATTATAGGCTAACCTGATCTTCTAAAAGAATTATGTCAGGGTTGAGTACGGCACGTGTCCTGAAAAATATATTCTGCCCTTGACTGCTCAAAATAAAATAAAACCGGTGGACCGGCTTCAGAGGGTACTGCTGAAGCGCACGCAGCCGTACGAAAAGATTGTTCTGGGAAGCAATAACTGCTTTTTGAGGACATTTCATGGGCACATGTTTGAAGACAGCTTAAAAAGCCTGAACTATGCTTGCAATAACTGTAAGGGCATGAGCAAAGTAAAGTAAACCGCCTCGGACTCTGCCCCTAGTGCTTTCTCTTGATTGGGTGCATTTAAGAGAAACACAAGACGTATAGCGATTGCTGTGGGATTCCGCTCTCTTGCTGACAGGAAATATTTCGAGATAAAGCGTGGTTAAAGAAATGAGATAAAAAACGCGACCAAACTTCTCTTTTAGAGTTCACATGGTGCACGCTATAGCAGAAACATCCTTGAAATATGCTTCAGCATCAAGCACCGTCGTTTCCGGTTAGGTGTAAGCCCAGTAATATGTGAACTATCTTAACAACATCATACTGTAATCACACTGGACGTAGTCGTTTTGTAGTTACCGCATTTTTCTACTGATCATGAGGTCGTGGGCTCAATATCGGGCTGCGGCAGCCTCGTTTTTACGCAGATCGAATGATTAAACGCTCATACAGAGTTTTGGTGCACTTTAATAAACTACAGGTCGGCCACATTGATCCAGGGACTCCACTGTTATGCGAACATATCAAGTCAGTGTTATTTCCGCACAAAGAAGGCTACTGAACAAATTTAATCAATATATCGCAGCGAAAAGATCGCACATTGTTTTCAATCTAAAAGTTGCAGAAATGCACTTGCAGAAAGGTGATAGAAGGTGCGATTTTGAGGAGCTGTTAAGTGCATTAAACTCTGCTTTAGGGCGTTTTCCAGCTGGCAACAATGGTAGGATGCGAGAGAAGCTAGAACTTCTGTTTTGGCAGTAATTCAAGACTTGCAAGAGCAGGCTAGAAATGGTTCTCCAGTGAATCTCGCTTAAACGACGAGGTAGGGACTCTTGAGAGGGAAAAGTTTATCGATTTGTGCACAAATTTTCATTATATACCGGTCAAGGACAAAGCACCAGGCTTGAAACAATGGACAAGTGTCGAATATGTGTAGCCGACCGCAGAACCTCGGTAGAGCACCACATAGGCGCCGTTAAAGCAGATAATTGTGATTCATGATGAACGCTAAGATTAAGATTTCTCAGGAGCTGGAGCTTGCTCCCTGCTATTGGAAATACGCATAATGGCCTAATAATCTGTCGAGCAGCAGGCGGATGGACGATTACCGCTTTCCAGAAAAGCCGATTGTAAAAAGGAAAAACGAGAATAAACACGATGGCAATGTAGATGGAACTTAACGACTACCTTTGGGTCTTAAAGCATTTGCTAAATCTATGGCTGGCTGTAGCCAACGGAGCAAAAGCGCGCGGAACTTTCCCTGCTAACGGCTGAGGTTCATACTCGATTTGCTCGTTATACTCTGCGCCATTTCTTTAATAGCCGTTTGTCTGGTAAATAACTCTGCTCTGGACGTACTGTAAATACAGTAAGCAGGATTTGATCTAATATTATCGCTTGAGAGTGACTCAATTTTCCTTATGCGATGCACGAAAATAGAGCTTAGTCGCTTAGTTTTCATCGACCGGCTGTAGCTGGCAACATGCAATTTGATGCCCGTTTAGCACTTAAGATGTATGCTGTACTAATAATGCCTCTAGCCGGTATCTTTTCGCGTATCCGTTTTACACGTTGCACTATATTCTTCCATAGAAATGCTAGAGAACCGTGTACTGTGCGATCCCAATGCACGTTAATGAACACCAGGTACTCGAAATTTTCCGGAGCTATCTACTACAGCGTCCCTCACAGCCCGAGTCAACTTGGGACGGTAAAACCCATAAACGAAACCAACTATCCTTTCATATGTACTGGAATCGTGAATCAACGCAACCTGTAGATGCAGGCCAGGACAATATGATGTCATTAAGCTAGGAACGAAAACATGAAATTAGGGCATTAAGACCTCGCTGACAAGTTCCAGAAGTAATGGTGATTCTATCTCGCATCATACGCTTCTGTCAGCTCTTGCAGCGCGCGGCTGCCCCGGGTGCTCAAAGCGTGGCTGTGTTGCATTGCTTGCCAATTCCAAGTCCGGGCTTCCAGCCTCGTCAACGAACTGGAGCTGTGCTGCGGTTGCTTGCGCAGAGCACACCGAATGCGACGCGCAGTAACAAAAAAAAAAAAGCGACAGGACAAAAAAAAAAACGAGAATTGCAGAAGCTGCCGGCGCACAGGACAGGAAGTACCGCGAGAAATCGCCGGGCACGCAAGGCACAGCAGAAAAAGACTGCAGGGAAAACGCTTGCTCGGAGAGCTTCACGCCTGACTAGGTCAAATTGGGACTAGCTTCTCCTCCCTTCTATAAACATGTTGCTAGCTCGCTTCCCTTCTGCAGGGCTCTTTTTTTCGACTTTTACGCTTCTTTCTACGTGCTCTTCACCGTTTTGCTCAGAGCAGTGGCTCCACCAGGCGAAAAACAATGAAATAACCAGTTGGAAGCTCCCGTAGTACCCCGTACTGAGCGACTGGGCCAGAGCAACAGTAGACGCACTGTCGCACCAAATATGTTTTGTTATAATAGAAAGGATCGACTTCTCTAGCGCAAATTGTGGGATACATCAAAGGAAAAGCGTCGTGACGAGCTTCATAGCAGGAAGACAAAGAATTGTTGCCGTGGTTACTGAATGATGTACACATCTTCAGAACACGCAGTGATTGCTGACGATACAAAGACAGACGCAAGCGTTGCAAGCCTGCGGTAGTCTGTAGGCAGCGCAGTATACACTGATCAGTCTGATATCACAAAAGATTGTGCCAAATGGCAGCAGGAAAGACCTAATGCGCAGTAGCAGACCCCCCGGAATCGCATTTAACTTCTTCACTTATAAAGCCGTGTTCTTTGTGTTTCTGGGAAGCCGCAACACCCCAGCGCCTCTTGCGGATCGTAGCGGATCGGGACACAATCCCGGGCTCGGAAGGCGCCTCCTGAGGGACACCCTCCACTCAACGCACACCTGGGTAACACCGTTAGAAATGGATCTCCCACTTACGAACTTCACCCACCCACATCCACTCTCCTGCAACATCCACCCACTAGGTGACCACGCAGCACTGGATCGAAATGTACAGTAAAATCGAAATTTACAGCCCATACTGATAACGTAGATTTTTCGCATCGCATTGTATGGTCACCTGGGCATTTTTATTACAATTGCTACCACACCAAAACCCCGCAGATGTCCGAGAAGAAATTTTCTGATTGGTCGAGACAGTGATGGCGTCACAGGTATCCCGGGTACACACAGATGGGCCATCTACCACTGTAGGCAGGTGCAATTATGTTCAATGCGAAGTGCCATGGTGAGCAGGTGGCAATTGCATTGAATTTATTTCAATTAATTTCATTGCTACCTGTCATGGTGGACATGGCGTTGTCATCAAGCGCAAAAGCCGAAAACAGTGGTGCTAATGTTATGATTTTCGCTGCTCACTGCTGATCCAGTGAGTTGCTTGTAAGAACGCACACCGATCACAAAGGCGGTAGACATGGGAGTAGCTCTGTTGTAGCCCTCTCCTGTACAGTCCATGATTGTTTCAAGAATTTTATGGCTATGGGGCCGTATTCAGGTCTGAAATTCCACTACTATTCCAGCTACTGTTTTGGAGCTGCATGGACTGCAGTGCGTACAGCTGTGCGGCATAACTGTAGCTGTCATTTTTCAATCTCCCCAGAGAGAGCGTAGAAGGCCTGTTTTTGCCGCCTGCGTTGTGTCCTCTCCATACTTGATATGGGTTCATTTCCCTTTATTTTTGCGGAAGAAGAAGCTGCTTATAGTTTTGCATCGGCAAGAAGGGAACACCATCCGTCATCAATGGTTGAAGCGCTGCAAAGGATATGGTTTAGGAACCACGACATCTAAAAGCGCGACTCAAAATTAAGCTTGGTTTTTATGTTTTATTTCCGTGCTGCCGTCTGGGTTTACAGTACGCATATATAACGCCACTCCACTTGCATTACTTTTACTTCCATTGCCTTGTCTCTCGCGAGTGGGGCGAAACTCAAGAAGGTAAAGTTTGCTCCTTCGCCTGCTCGCCTCATTAAGCAACGTCGCTCCATTTGCGCGTGCTAGTACCCCTCAGGCATCAGCTAACCGGAGCCGCTCCCGTACCCCTGTTTTGTTTAAGGATTGCTTGAGGAATTTGAGTTTAGCGAAGAAAATAAGAAATGAAGGGCTCGGCAGGTTAGCTGGGATGGGCATAGTCATTCTCCTTCTCTTTAGTCTCATTTCTTCACTTTTTTTTTTCTGCGCTCAATATTTTACAGCAACTACCTGTGATCGGCCACCAGCGGACCTTCGTGAAAGCCGATGAAGCTTTCAATGTCCCAGCTCAGCGGTGCGAGGCGCAGCTCCTCGGGGCATTTAAGAACTTAGAAGGGTCTCAGTGTGGGGCGAAGTGTGTTGAACGAATCAGCCATATTTTAACCCTTCCACTTTTGGTTTGTCTTCAGGTCGGGTGCAGCCTCCGTTCATCACACTGCGGTCCCAGGCCTACTTAATATAAACGTGATAATTTCGCGTAAAATTCTATTTCATTATTGAGGGCGGTTTAACAGAAAATATGCAGAACTGAAGCGAAGGCGCGTTACGAGACAGTTTCGTCTTGTGCGCTTGCGTCACAGTGTAAATACGTTTTCATAACTAAAGCGTCATGGAAACGCTAATTCTGCGAATACTTTCTGCGGTCACTGCATAGCACGTATATCATTGATTTTAGGGGATGGATTAAAGACAATGAAAGAACAATGATATCTACGATATATTCGAACGAAAAGTCAAAGAAATGCAGAGGGTACAGGCCTCCAAAAAATATGCGAGGGAAAGGACGCGGTCTGGTCGTTCTTATTGTGTCTTTTTGGGTAATAGGAGAGGGTGTAGTTCACAATAACTGGTAAATTCGCTTTATGCGGTTTAAACGCTCTTTGTCCTTCATGCGACACGTAAGAAAACGTGAGAGTTCTGCATCGTGCTACATTGGTTGGCAGTTGCTTGGACTATTCTTGCCCCTCAGCAAGCAGGTTCTGCCAAAAACTTGACCTTTTATTGGTTGGCTCTAGGATTCTTGTGTTCAAGATATTGCTAAGAGGAACGCACGGAAGCCGCTGGCGCTGACGGCTCCACACCGTGCCAGCAGCTTGTGCGGTCGACAGCGTCAATCATCATGTGACACGCCGTACCCTTGCTCTGCTCACCCGATGCAATCGCAGTGCGATACGCCATACCCCTATTCATTCTCCGCCACCCGCGACACGTCGCCTCTTACTCTCTCCGTCTTCCGTCACCGCAGTGGCCAAGTGGTTATGGAGCTCAGCTGCTGCGGGTTCGACCCCGGCCGCGGCGGTCGCATTTCGATGGAGGCGAAATTCCAGAGGCCCGTGTACTGTGCGATGTCAGTGGATATGTTAAAGAATCCCAAGTGGTCTAAATTTCCGGAACCCTTCATTACGGAGTCCCTCATAATATGAGTCCCTATTGGCGTTAAACCCTATAAACCAAACCATTAAGCATCTTCGTCTGTCCTTTCCCTACCTCGAAAGCGGGGAGTAGGATTTCCCTCTATTCACTCTGACACCTGCTAAGCGAGGCTTCGGCCGAATAGACGGACGGACAGATTATTCGAACATAAGGTTTCTAGTGACACTTTCTGATGTATGAGAGCCGAGGTATTAAACCACTATCTTTTAAAATAAACGGTTCTTTTGTGCATTCAGACCATTCGCAAGTACTAGGGGAGATGAATTCATTCGCAGTTGGTTTTTGGGGTTTAGCGTCCGAAAACGACTCAGGCTTTGAGTGACTCGGTGTAATATTAACAATACGGGCCTCCAGATAATATTGACGATCTGGGGTTCTTTAACGTGCACTGACATCGTTCAATGCACCGATCGCTAGCATTTCGCCCCCATAGAAATGCGACCGCCGCGGCCGGGATCGAACCTGCATCATTCGCGTCAGTAGCCGATCGCCATAACCGCTAAGCCACCGTGACGGCTTACAATGCGAACAACTTCACTGGCATGACAAAATTTGCGGTTGCGAAAAATTTCCGCCGGTAGATATAAACTGCCTCCCGCAGAAATGACGGACCACAGCAGCAGCGTGAGAAAAGGAAGCGACCCTTGTTTCTTTCCGAACAGGTTGATGTTCCTTGGTCAATTTTCATTTAACTCTCGAAAACAAAAACGGCCACAATTCTGTTCTGAAGGCTTGATGTAGAATATTTGTCTGTTATATAGCACACTTCTTATTCTGCTTCCAAGGCGTGAGTGCTTGTAGAGCTGCTTTACAGGCCCAGGTCTGACAACCAGGGCCTCATTTAAGGGCTATTTTGGGTCTGAGTAATCCTATTTCCGCAGTCGTTGCATGTGTTTTTCCTGGAAATGGTGTGAAAATCGTTGCCTACACAGCCATATTTGGAGATATGGAAACTGACGCATTAAAATGAGAACAGGAAACAAAACATGCGCCAACTACCAACTGAGTCTATTGTTTCCAAAGAGTCTTTTGTTCCCAAATTCATTCATTTCCCTTTCTCTAGGGTGGAGGAGGTCGAGGTAAAAACTGCATGCAAGAGGACCCCTCGAGCCCCGTATAAGCAGCAGCAATGGAATGCATACGCACATAAGTTCTGAAGCACTTTCGCGGGATAACAGATGAAAATGGTTATAATACACTGAAAGCAGAAATGTTTATAACGCTGAGTTTACAACGTTATTGTAGCTTCAAAATCAAACAATGTAAAAACAGGTCAACTTATATGGCCTCAGGTTAATGCAGTAATAAAATGTCTTGGCAAGCGGTAGAATATATTGATTAGGGGCGACTCATCATGAGCAATCTGAATTCTGATGAATATGAGTTGCAAATCTCTATGCCTATATTGTGAAAACTAGAAGTTTGTTTGGATGATACTGAAGCTTCTTATCGCCATAATTAGTTCGGAATCTTAGAACTTTTCAAGTTTCTTTGTAACGATTAAGTCGTGTAGGCTGATAGTGTTCCAAGTTTGCTATTTCAGCGATGTATTTGGAAACCTGATTTTAAAAAAATTATATTTTTCAAAGACAGGTCCAGTGTGCTCGGTATACATAGTAGGTTTTCAGTAACGCTCAAGATTTTTTTCTCATTTAGAGTTTTTTTGTTAATGTTGGATTTAGGTGTGCGGCCCCATCCGAAATGGCAAAACTGTATATTGGAGGTGAATAATGTTGTATAAATTAAAGATTTACTGATCTCGCAAAGTTTCTTTCTACTCAGTATACTTTTTCTACCATTTCTACTCAACAGGCCTGCAGTGCGGCTAACTTTCTGAGCGACAAAATTAACTTGATCGTCCCTCAGTAGATGGCTGGAAAAATTCACGCCAAGTATCGCAACCGCACTAACAATTTCGACCTCTGCTGAATTAAATGTTACGTTGAGGTGTGTGAGAATATGCGTATTATTAGTGTGAAAAATAAGGCTTTCTTTTTCACTGCGTTAACTTCAAGGCAGTTCTTCATGGAAGAATTACGTTTGCTTGGTGAATCAACTTGGCGGGACAGGAGGGAGACATAAATATGCTAATGTAATCAGCGCACATTATGAGTATTGTCTCTTTCGGATATATGCACGTTCATTTAGGTAAAGGTTGAAGAGCAACGGGCCGAAGGTGCTCCCTTGAGGGGCTCCTGAAACTATTTCCTTTAAATGTGATGTTAGTCTATTTACTGGCACAAGCTGTCACAACCATTTCTACCTACTCGTTATGCTGTCTCGTCCTGTCGCTGTAGCACTGGCCTGTTTGGCCGATGTATTCGAGGCCACAGCTGAGAGGAACCACGTACAAGACATCGACAGCGCGCGTTATGAAGAGCGTCTCGTGTTTCTTGCCACTGCTCTGACTACCATTTCTTTGTTCACGGTACATCCTCGCAATAATTTGCAGGGGCAGATAAAACGACTTTATCTCTTTGCCGGTGAACCGTTTTCTTGACATTGTGCATCAGGCGGTGTATACCAGGAATCAAAGACCAGTCGCTTTTCGCACCTTAATTTAGCTTGATCAGCCTTCACTTCGCGCTGGTGGTTTTATACAAGGATCTCAGACACAATTGGTCATGTGGTCACGGCACTCAGTTTGGCGAATTTATTCGGTCTGAGCATCAATGTTGCGTAACAGGTCTTGCTCAAAGTTTTTTTTTTTTTGCACAGCCTCATTTAAGCATATATGAAAAGTTCCCTCCAATATCGAGGAGAAGAACGAATTTCCGTAAAAGGTCGACCTTTTTCGTTATTTCTGAACAAAAGTTGAAAATGATTTGGATACTATAAGCCAGAAGGTAAACTAGATTAAAAATACAAAAAGTGTACTTGGCACACATAATTATGAACTAATAACTAAATAAGTCTTAAACATTTGTTCCCATTCCTATTAGACAACCCTGTACCATGAACAAAGAAAAGGCAGTCAGGAACTGAACAAGAAACACGAGAGACTCTTGCCGCATGCAGCGCTGATGTAATGTACCATCAGTGACAGAAGTCTCCATGACATTTGAGCTGCAACAGAAGCAGCTATCTCTTTTATAACTTGGCGGTAAGGCAGCGCACTCGTAGAGTTGAAAGTCTGGCTTGTCTGCTCCTCTACTGCGGGGTAGTGAATTGAGGTGATAGCTACAAGTCATGGCATCTATAATTTTAGATTGCTTTTGGCGCGTATTTCAGACTTTTGGCCGGATAGTACAAGGTGCCCCTCGTCTCCGGCCATGATTACATCGGGCAAAGAGGCCAGAGCTACAGCGACGTAGGAAGACAGCATGAGGTGCAGGTGAAAGACGTTTTTATGTTAGCTACATTGCCCCACGTTGCTAAAGTTGCAAATCTTCTACTCCCCCCCCCCCCCCCCCCCCCTCCTCAAGAAACGAAATTCAACGAAATTCATTGGTAGTTTTAAAGATAGATTAGAAAGAGAAATAATAGACACGCATGAGCAGGTCATGGGTCACGCTTTAATCTCTGTGTATTTTCTGGTTTTGCTCTCATATCTTGCCCTTCGTTGAGTCAATATTTATTTTTGCTTGTGTGGATCCCTGTAGGGGTTATAAGTGGTAGATCCTGAAATATAGACTGTTCGGATTGGATGGTTATCCTATATAATGTGTTCTCTCCTGATTTTCTCGAGCCAATGCGCATTTCTTCGGATGACTGTCGTGACTATCAGCTAGTTAAAAACCACAGTTCTGATGAGCGTTTATGGCTTGAGTCCCCTAACCAACATTTTTTTTTCAATTCACCCCTGCCTACAACGGCATCGTCCGCTTAGAAAGGCTGAATTGCAGTCGCCTCAATGCTATTGCGAGAATCACTCCACCGCTATTCAAATACCTACTAAAGCAAACTGCCGCGCAGATGACGCCTATTAAATCTAACGAATTCGCATCGCCATGAGTTGCTCGTGAGCAGCTTTCCCAGAGAGCGTAGTGCTGTTGCTTTATAGCAGGAACTCCGCTCAAGCGTGAACTTAATCCGAGCGGCCACAAATGACTTTGATTCACAAGTCTATTGTGGCGCTATTAGCATTTTTCGTTAGTCATATCTCATACTAAGTACCAGGGTTACGCTGTCTGCATAACGTCTTGGAAAAGGGGCTCGTTCCGTGCCACTTGTCTTAATTAAAACCCGCTGTGGGCAGTGGCGCCTAAACAATCCTTTGTTGAGAGCCATAGCGTGAGATGAAAGCGTTTAGCGCGTGAACATGATTCCAGAAAGCCTGCACAATGGAGCAGTACTCAAACACCGCGTACCGCTTCGCCTTCCCGCCTAACCGCTTTCACCAGCGGCTTCATGAGCCGTGAGCCGTCTGATAACCAATGAAGCTGACGCGCTCGTGTGCGCAGCTCAGAAATTTCAGTTGAGACCGCAGACTCCGCCCCCTAAAAAAAAAAAGCGAAGCGAAAAAAAAAAAGACACTGGGACGCAGCTATAGGCCTTTATTAGTTCGCGGCTACTACTTTGCAGAGAGTTTCACTAGGGGTATAAAATTAATAAACTGTACCTATGCCTAGATCTCTCATTTCATTCTTAAATACTCGACTCTATAACATAACAGTCAATATTTGAATGCCGGAGTGGTTCACGTGTAAAAAAGAAAAATATGACACTTACACAGGGTGTCTGGCTTAAGATGTTCTGTAATTTTTTTAAAACAGGCATTTTGAGTTACAACAGCGTTTTTTCGGCATAGCATTGTCAGAGGTGTAGCGCATCAGAATATATATAAAACATGCTAACTACTATGTTGGGTAATTATTATTGATGCAAGAAAACAGCGTCTTAGTTGCACCGCTGTTCTCTTGCATCATGCGCGAACTCACCCAATAATCGGTTATTCGTAACGATTTTTGAGTAGTTAATCTTATAACTCTCAGTGTTAGTCTGATTTTTTTTTATTGAGATGCGTATAGGCCACCCACAATAGTATCCATATCAGTTTTTAGAATTTCGAAAACGTAGTCACCCTTGGCGCTGTGGCCTAAAAATTTTGGCTATTTCGACGAGTTACGTGCACCGGGCGAGTCGCTTTGCCTGCAAGCTTCTAGAAAGTGCATGTATTTTGGCGTGATGTAAACAGAGCTTTGCGAGAACCGTCGTCTGCTGCCTACAGCATCAAGACTGCTGGAATCGAGGCTCTCATTAGCTATTGAGATGGCAAAGGAAAGAAAAAGAGGGGCTCATTATGACATACAATACGGAAGCCAACAGTCATAGAAACCAGGGAGCATAGGGGATGTTTTTTATATTTAAATTGTGGTTTTCATCAATCAGGGCCTCGATTCTGGCAGTCTTGATGCCATAGGCAGCATAAGAGGGTCCTCGCACAGCTTCCACCCTCGCCGTTCGATCACGTTCAAACATGACACCCGCCGTAATACAGGAATACTACGTCCGCCACTATTTATAGACTGGCCCTGGTGAACACTGTCAAGGCTCTGTTACACTAAACGTAAATACCCCCGAAAGAAGACGATTTGACAGCCGTCACCATGGCTTAGTTGGTAGAGCATCGGACGCGAAATTCGGAGGCCGTGGGTTCTGATTCCACCGACGGCATATGGTTGTTTTTTCTTCTGCATAATAATCAATTACCTTTAAATAAATACCCTATTAATCTCCCATTGATGAGCACCACAAATTAAATACGGAAAACATCTCCTATGCTCTGTCATGTATATCATAACGAGCCCCTATTTTCTTTTCTCTTCTGGTTTGGTTAATTAGGGTTTAACGTCCCAAAGCAACTCAGGCTATGAAGGACGCCGTAGTGAAGGGCTCCGGAAATTTCATCCGCCTGGGGTTCTTTAACGTGCACTGACATCGCACAGTACACGGGCCTCTAGAATTTCGCCTCCATCGAAATTCGGCCGCCGCGGCCCGGATCGAACCCGCGTCTTTCGGGCCAGCAGCTGAGCGCCGTAACCACTGAGCCACCGCGGCGGGTCCTTTCTCTTTCTCTTTTCTGCTCGTTCAAAATGATCAAAAATGGACTACAAGTTAGGGCGACGCGGCTGTGCTCAGGAGCAAATCGCAGCACGGTGCTCTGGGTCGGAGGCATGTATCGGAGCACCGTGATGCTCTGCTGTGGGCCCTTTCAGCCGCCTAGATGTTGGGCTAGTTTATTTTTCCTGTCGTCATCGGCAGCCAGGTGTAATTTTTTCTATACGAATGGCATAGTGATCATGCAGCTCTCATAGGCATGACATGACGGACGTACTCACTTAGTGTTGCGCACTCTCTAGTGGAGATAAGTACCTCGTATTTTGACAGCTGTAGCATCAGTTATAGCGGAGCGCCGTAGCTCGGAGGCTAGGGGCTCACTATTTTGCTCAATTACTTGTTTGGTGTGGGTATTCGCACAGTTAGGAAATATTCAAAACATTCGGTTTTTTTCGAATCGGTACCAAAGCTCCATTATCTGTATTGGATTCCGTTTCGAAAAAGTGCTGTTCGCATACGCCTAGAAGTTACTTCCTGCTCAATGACAAAAGAAAAAATGGGCGAAAAAATTGGAAACAGCAGGTGACAACAAAATGGATCCTTAAATGTAATTTGGGGTGGAAACAGGTTTTTTTTTAAAGAGTTCTGAGTGCATGAAAAGTAGTTCGACATACCAGGGAAACAAAACCCGGCGTTTAAGACCTCTTCAAGGGCAGCTGTGTCTTTATTTTACTACTTAGTGCATGCGTCTAGAGGTTCAAGATTTTATTGTTTGAAAGATGTTCCCACGTTATCTCTCTTTGTGTGCAATGTACCCTATGAATGGCTTTCTGGGCCAGAATTAGACTCCGTTAGCGTGACGCAATCTTTTGGGGTCGTAAAGAGGCGATGTGTGCTCTTATGCGGCGGAGTTAAAAAATCTATATAGTTAAAATAACAATAACAAAACAAAAACGATTGGTTTTTGGACAATTGGACAAATATTCTAAAGCTGCACAGACGTGTTCTTCTCCCCTGCCATTCTTTCACTTCTCGTTCCTTTCCTTGCGATGCTTTGGCTACTTAAGCTTAAGTAAACAGTAAAGTGTCGCGGTTGAATATAGGCAAACAAAACCCCAGTGCCGACGTAAGGAATGTAAACGACTCTTGTGAAAGATTCTTAAACTGCAATACAGAATTTTGCTAATAGAACTGTGGGTTATATTGACTTCAATGTAGATGACGACATTGTTTCTGACACAATTTTTGCTATTCGAACTCTCAAAACAAACACAATCTCGCCAATAGCTCCAGTGATAACTGATTTGTGGCATTTGCTGTTGGCAAATAACCAAACTCCCCTGTCACTTTCAGGGTTTGATGTGATTAACACGGCTTTAGGTGCCTCTATTTTGATTCAGTTTTGCACTGGCAGTTACTGCCAATTTTTTTTTGTTTTCAATGGTATCCCCAGTTGCGCCAAGAGGGGCCACTTATGCGTAAGTTTATTTTGAATTTGAATTTTTTTTCTCATGTAAAGAATGTTGCAAGCAGGCTAGGTGAAAAGCAGTAAGAACAGCTTGAGCAGCCCTGAGGTTCTTGCACCCAGAGCAGCACAAGAGCCTGTGAAGATGGCGGTACACATATCGACTTGTGTGTAGGATAGGCTACATAACGTCAGAGAGCTAACAAAATGAAAAACAAAGCGAGTGAGAAAAAGACAAAGTACGTTACCAAACAAACAAGGCACGTAACGTAATTCCTTTGATGGGTTCGTGGATATGTCATTGTCTCCATAAAGAACTGATTTTAAACCATCGGTAATGAATATCTTCTTTATTTTGTAAAACTGCCTTTTTCTGTAGGATTTGCGTGACTGTTTTCAGCTGTTGCGGCTAATGCAGAAGTTCTCTGCATCGAGTTCGTCTGCCAACTGTTGAGAAGAAAAATTTAACCATGTATTATGAGGTCGTCGGGCTTCTCAGTGGGGCCCGGAATCTTTTCGGCCACCTAATGTTTACCGAACTACTGCGCGAATGCTATGCCTGCGTACGCTCATCAAAGTAATAACACTACATAGCCCAGTAATTAGAAATTGCGCCAGACCTGCTCATCGGCGGCAGGACTACTGGAAGGATGTTCTCGGAATTGAGGTGTTTTGCGAGTCTCATGGGACCACCTCTTCTAGGGTTGTAATCACCTTACATTTAAAATCTGTACGCTGCTATTTCCAGCTATAAAAGATGTAGGAGATTAGGAAATGAATAAAAAATGCTTAGCAAACTGGCGGAGTGCGTTTGATTGGTGAATGTGTTTTTCAAATTTTCGCACCGATGTACAAACTTCCGAACATGATTGCGCAGCATATCTCATTAAACCGTACAATACGTTATTTGGGCCAACCTATAGAACCTTTCGAAGAGCACCACATTCTAGGTGTAAAGTTCTGCAGTGATTTTAGCTGGAAGGCTCAAATTGATCGCATTTTCGAAAAGCTTTTTGTCGTTGGAGCGGTATCTCGAAGCTAAGGTCCAATCATACTATCACTTATTTTTCACTCAGCTGAACTATCGCGCCATAACAAAAGAAAGGATAAACAAAATCAGTGTCCTTCAAAAGAAAATTTTGCACTATGCAGCAAACATCAATTCCGGCTTGACTACCGTCAATAATATACTTAAGTACAATATTTTCCAAATTCATCTCTTTTATGAGTTTCGCATCTTTCAGTCTGCTTTCTTCGTCAAAAGAATTTCAACTTCTTTTCTGACGTATATATTCATTGCCACCACATGAACATAGCGTTGCTACCCGAAATACCGACCTTTGGTTCATTCCTCGGTTTCGCACCTATTACAAGTTGCATTATTTAAAGCACGACCTTCCTGCTATGTAAAATTGACATAAAATGTAAATAATTTTTCACGGAAAAATTAGAAGATATTTCAGTGAACTGTAATTGATTATAATTTAGTGTTCGAGGTATTGTTTTACACCTGCAATTTTTAAACATTTTATTCTTGTTAAAGTTCTATGGGTATGTGTCCTCTTTTGTTTGGTTTGTATACGTAAATGTGTCATTCATATTTCTTGGGTAATCTTGTATTATTTCTTACTTAAGAATGTTTGCCACGTATGAACAGGTGTCTTGTTTTGTGTAGTTTGCATTCCTGTGCATATATGGGCTGTCGCTGCTCTGTAACACGTCTTGGGGACTCAGTCAAGGCCCAGTCGGGTCTTTTAGCCCGAAGAACACTTCAGTGCTTGACTGGATCAATAAACTGAATTGAATTAAATGCGAAAGCCTACTCAGCTTGGCAGGTAGCCCAGTCTGCTATGATGGTATGAGTGGCACCGTCGCCTAACAGATGCCAGCTGTGGTTGCTTTCAGCGAAGTGCTCGTATTTAAGTCCGAAATATTGGTATTTTTCCACTGCGGGCGCACAGTTCTACATTACAGGATTTCAACGTACATGCGCGCGGCAGTTTAGAGAACTGTTTTCGAAGAACCAAGTGCCTCTATTCAATGACCATACTGAGGGTTGTCTATATTTGCAGATGGCTTTCATCTTGTTAGTACTGATGTTTATGAGGATGACGAGTGGGAAGGTGGAGTTATAAGCCACAATAGTTGAAAGCTTTAGCACAGATTTTACATCTGCCGTCACTGCGTACCGCGGCCGACAGTCGCCAGTGCGCAGTTGGCGCCGACTGCTTATGCGCAGGCTTACTGCGGCCTTCCTATTCCGACCAGAGGGATTGCTGAGCGTACCAAAAATAAAATAAAGGGCGTTCTTCGATGGGCACGTATAATGAAGGATGGGTACTCAGGTGTGCGGGTAATTTCTCGTACCATGTTTCCAAGTCTCTGAAATGTACGAAAATTAAGGAAAGCATAATGTCGAAAATGCCGGTTAAGAGTGTTTAACGTTACCTGCTTGACGCCTTTGTCGAACTTCCAGTTAGATTCATTCGAGCTTCGAAGCAACTGGCGAACTAACTTGACAAGCGTGAAAAGGTTAGTCATAATCGAGTGCCTCAGGTACAAAAATGAGGGCTATTTGCGAAATAATATTGCTTCTCGTTATGACAAACTAGTGTAACTTGCTAAGTATGACTGACGCGTTAACTATGAGGGCCTGTCGGTCCCACCTTTCTTTGGTCGTTCTTGTGCTAGAACCTGGCCGTGAAGGAGACTCTAAGCATGCAGATTTGAGCTACTTGGCTTGTGCTGCATGCGTTAAAGCTCGTTTTCTTCATTGACTCATATCGTGTAATCATTCCTGCGTACATGTTGCACTGAGTCTGTTTAAAGAATACAAAAACTGCTGCAGAAATTTATGTAATGGTGTAGCGCTTATTAATTGAGGGGGATCTAATGAGCTCTTGTTTTGTTTTCGAAACATTTCAAGCTGCAACATTACGTGGGAGTTTCTTGCTGCAGCCAGGCTTCAGTAAAGCTGATTTCAATGTCATCTGTCTGAGAAGTTTACACCTCTTAGGAACACGAGTGTGCAGTAATACGTCGTTGAACTGCAAGAAATACAGATAATGGGTATTACTGACTGCCCCAAAAATGCATGGTATTATTCTACTCTTGTAAAAGAAAGTCGCGTATTTAGATGCGCAAAAAGTCCATTCTCCTAATGAAAAGTATCTGGTCCAGATTTTCAAGTGTTGTTGAGGCTCCTGCAAAAATATTTCAGCAGCTCACGTTACTGGGATACCTCTGTAAATTATCCTTATTCACTGTGCCTGAAACTGGGAACGTAGATGGAAGGGAAGTCTGCGTAGACGACAAAATCACATTCACAAAAGGCCTCATTGTGGAGCTCCGACAAAGAATAATCTCAGTGCTCTACCTCAGAGTTCTTAAAATTCAAATATCCGCGCAACACTTCCGCGGAAGAAGAATTGAAACTGACAGGAAAAAGCGTACATTTAATACTCCCATACATTCGTTCTCCAAATGAGGGAAATTGTTTCCTCAAACTCGCAACCATCAGTGGTTTGTTTTTAGAGAGTTTAACGTCGCAAAGCGGCTCAAACTACGGAGGATGCCGTAGTGGAGGGCTCTGGAGAATTTCGACTGCCTGGGGTTCCTTAATTAGCACTCATATCGCAGATATTCGGCTCATTTATCCTCCATCGAAATGCGACCGCCGCGACCGGGGTCGAACTCGCGTCCTTGTGATAACCATCAATGTCTGGCTTCATACGTGTGTGACCATACTTAAGGTGCGGGCAAGAAAACGCTCCAGGTTCCGGGTTGAAGATTGGAATCAAGTGGATGATGGAAAGTAAAATAGAAAATAAATAATGTTATGAAAGCAGCCAACCGAACGCCACAGGCTATCCTTCGCCGGTTGAATGACTAATCTGTCGGCAGCTGCCACCTTCACAGTTGTTTGCGCCTTACTGAAGACGATGATTAGTGGGCCGGCTGTCTGACACCGGTCCGTAATTTTCGGCTTTATTTTCTCACTTCAGAGGTTTTTCCCTTTTTTGTGGCGTGTGTTCTCGACGTGCGACGACCTGGGGGTCCCTGGCCGCCGGCAAAAGCACGTCAAGCGACCTCCTCGGCGCTGTGCGCCGTATCAACGCCGACACGGAACATCACCACCAGCTGAACTCCATGCTGCACTGATGGCAGCAGCGGCAGCGGCGGGTCCAGCGGCCCCTGTAGTTGCGGCTACAGACCAGGGCCCGGCAAACAAGAGGCTGCGTGACGACCAAGCCAGCAACGAGCCTCTGACCGACCATCCAGAGGACATGGACCAAGCATCGTTCACAGTTGTCTCGTACAAGAAAAAGAGAGCTACCGGTGTTCCTGTAGTCTTCAGGCCCACCGAGGAAGAAGGAAGCCTATGGAAAGCCAACCCCAACACTGTGGCTTCGGCGGTTGTAGCATCGGCACAAGAAAAAGTCATCAGCCATCGCATTCACAAGGATGGGAGCCTGATGGTTACAGTATCGACGCTACCCGCCGCCAACCGTCTGCTCACGGTAACTAAGCTGGCTGGAGTGGCCGTAGAGGCCCGAGTCCCATACTCTTACATGGCAAGCTATGGCAAAATACAAGATGTACCTGTCACCTACACAGACGAAGATCTGAAGGAATATCTACGTGACCAAGGTGTCCTTTCAGCAAGGAGGCTAACCGCCTACACTCCTGAGGATGGTGGAAAGATCAAAGAGGTACGCCGTCGCGCAGTTATATTGGAATTCGCAAAAGATGCGCCGCTACCAAAAAGAGTAACGCTTGGGTTCTGTAGTTACCCTGTAACTGAATACGTCGGAGCAGCAACTCAGTGCTATAAATGTCAGAGGCATGGCCACATATCAAGATATTGTAACGGTCCCGTGCGCTGCAAAGTGTGTGCTGGCCCCCACTCGCACAAAGAATGCACTTCGAGAGCACAACCAAAATGCGCTAACTGCGGTGGCCCTCACCCTGCTTCCTATGGTGGGTGTTATAAAAAGAAAGCAGCCACAGTTGCTCGCACGGCAGAGCAAACACAAGGGAAACCCCCTAAGCGCCATGAACCACCACCTAACCCCGACGTGGTTTTCACGACTACGCAAGCTCTTTCCGAGAATCAGTCAACACAGCGTGGGAAAGCACCTGACAAGACCTACGCAGATGCGGTAAAAAAGAAGCGTGGGAAGTCCGTTGGTTCTTCTCCTTCATCAAAGCTGCTGCAGCGTACTGCACAAGACCCGACAAACAGCGTCGCTCGCTCTGAGCCTAAGGCGCCACAACATGACAGGAAGATCAGCGACAAGCAAACCGGAAACTCTGAACAAGATATCACAAGCCTACTCATTCCGATGCTGTTTGCAGCCATCAAGGCTCTTATCCGTGCAAACCCCTCGTCAGGAGGACTCCCAGAAGTAGAAGCTGTCCTTGCAATGGAGCCGTTGGTGTCGGTCTCCTACGCTCCGCAGGGGCGTAATACCACACTTCAGTAATCATGGCTTCAACAGCGAGAACTTCGCCGCGGCTGACAATCCACAACATCTTTCGTACATGCACCATTTTCCAGTGGAACGCTCGCGGGCTACGCTCTAAACTCTCAGATTTCCGACAGCTCGTGCGAGCGTACCGCTTCCCCTTCATAGTCATCTGTGAATCACGCGTCGAGGAAACTTTCCGACTCCACGGATACTATTTCCATCATTCACAACGACCAGATAACGTCAGCAGATTGCTGATAGGCTTTCGCAAGGATATCCCGGCCTCATCGGTTGATGTCCCGCCTCACAGCGACAATGAATACGTGTGCGCTGTCACAGTTATTGCCGGACAACAGTACACTCTGATTGGAGTATATCTTGAGCCAGGCACGCCATTTGATGCTATGAGACTTGATAACTTGATAGCAAGGACGCCCTCGCCGCATATTATTTGCGGAGACTTCAATGCTCATAATGAAATTTGGGGCAGCTCACATACATGTGCCCGAGGTGCCAAGCTTGCAAAACTTCTCTCCAAGCATTCAGTTCAGCCATTGAATGATGGCAGCATCACCTACCTCCGAGGCCCGACGACTACCAGCAGCATTGACGTGACATTTGTCACAAGTTCATTCGCCCACAACTTTGGCTGGTGCACTGATTTGGAGACACGCGGAAGCGACCATTACCCAATCCTCATATCGGCTTTCCATGCGCAGAGGAACCCAAAGAAATTCCTTACAAAATCTACAGACTGGGACGCATACAAGGGCGCTGTAAGCAGAGGAATTACTGCGGCAACTCGCAATGAGGAATTAGCATCAACAATGGCGTATTGCCTGAGAGCGAGTACACAAATCACAACTAAAAATGATAGCCTACCTTCAAATGATGACACATTTCAAGGCTCTGCGCTATACGCAGGCGAGCTGAAAGGAAAGCTCTGCGCACAAAAAGCCTCGATGACCTACGTGCATGCCGACGGGCACAACGTCACATTCGACGCTATATGGATAAACTCAGTCGGCAAAAGTGGCGTGACTTTTGTTCTACGCTGGATGTGCGCCAACCAGTAACCAATATTTGGCGGATAGTTAGAGGTATGCGCACGCCGCCTCAACAACTCCACCCCTTCGCTGCACTCTCCCTTCACGAACAAAAATCTATAAAAGAAGTCTCAGAAGAATACTGCGCAGGCTACTGTCGGCAGGGTCAGGGCATTCGACACTCTCCGCAAATGGTCAATCAGGCATCCCAAAGGCGGCAGTGCCAGCGTTAGACCTGCCTTTCACAATGGAAGAACTATCCACAGCTATCGCGGAGACAAATAGACACACGTCTCCGGGTCATGATGAGGTGACTTATGAAGCCATTGCAAAGCTACCCCACACCTCCCGTCTTCGACTCCTGGAGTATTACAATTCTTCCTGGATGACTGGTGAGGTCCCCACGGAATGGAAGCTGGCGAAAATTGTGCCTGTTTTGAAACCCTGTAAGCAGCCAACAAGCTACGCATCATTCCGGCCCATTGCCCTACTGAGCTGCGTAGGTAAGCTCATGGAGCGCATGATCTGCAAACGCATAACTTGGTCCCTAGAAAGCCGAAATGAGTTCCCCCAAGAATTGAACGGGTTCCGTCAAAACAGGTCTGCGACTGACAATATCATCTCCCTCGTCTCATCAATTGAGGAGTACCTTCATGCTGGGTACATCCCGACAGCCGTTTTCCTAGACATCAAGGCCGCCTTTGACTCTGTCTTTCATCATGCAATTCTCGCCGCCTTTGCCAGTCTTGGCCTTGGAGGAAAGCTATACAAATGGATTGGGCATTATTTGAAAGAACGGCAAATTTTTATGACCACTCCAAACGGTCCAACGCGCTTTCACGCAGTAGAGAGGGGTGTACCACAGGGAGCGGTGCTCAGCCCTCTCCTGTTCAATATTGCCCTTATACACATAAGAAGAAACCTTCCGCGAGGGGTCCGTATAACAATTTATGCTGATGATATCTGCATCTGGACCGCATCACGCTCGCGCTATATCACCCAGCAACGTCTACAGAGAGCGATAGTGCACATTTCGATGTACCTGGCTTCCAGAGGTCTTCGTCTCTCGCCAGAAAAGAGTGTTGCAATGGCGTTTACAAGAAAAACGATGACCCGATATCCGCTGCTCCTAGGCGGACGATCGCTACCATATGTACGATCTCAGCGATTCCTGGGTGTTGTAATCGACTATAATCTGTCATGGACACCTCAGATCAAAAAACTCCGCGAGAGGATCACTGCAGCATCGCAAGTGTTTAGGTTCATGGCGGGAACAAGGTGGGGTAGCAACTGCCGATCAATGCTTCTGCTTGAAAAAGCCTACGTTGAAGGAACCTTGCGCTACTGTCTACCAGTGTTTCAAAGATTATCTACATCAAGCAATAAGTCTCTCGTTGCCGCATGGAACAACTGCCTGCGAATATGCCTTGGCCTCCCAAAGGGTTCCTCTGCATCAGGAACAGTAGCGGAGGCAGGATGTCTCCCACCTGAGGTGATTGCCGCCCAGGAAACTATGCGTACCCATCTCCGCCACGTTCTTCAAGGGAAGAAGCACTTCCTGCACCGTGTCCACCTAACTCACAGCAACTCTAGCTTTGGCCAGGCAGTGCAGCTCCTGCCCATCCCTACTATTAATCAGCCACAGAAACTCCTACCTCTGGCCTTTCCTCCATGGACACTCTCTCCTCTAAAGGTGAAGCAGTTTGTTCCAGGTGTGAATGCAAAGAGCCGCATGCCACAGGCAGCGCTTCTGCAAACTACTCTCGCCTACTTAACGGAGGAATATAGGCAGCACACCCATATCTTCACCGATGGTTCAACTACTAAAGAAACCTCTTCATGTGGCCTTTATGTGCCCTCAGCAGGCCATGCCCTTTCTTACCGGCTGCAGCGGAGGACATCCTCTGCGACAGCTGAGCTTCACGGCATTAAGGAAGCTGTTTCTTACATCCTGCGCCGAACCGCCGACCGTTGGGTTATCTTCACCGATTCGAAAGCATCTCTCCAGATCCTGGCCAACCTGCTGAAGAAAACGAATCACCAGCCAGTTTCCCTGGACATCGGATATCTACATCATTTAGCTATTGCCGCAGGCCACTGCATAACATTTCAGTGGGTACCTGCTCACTGTGGCATTCAGGCTAATGAAAAAGCAGATGAAGCGGCCCGTAAGGGCCATCAACATCGGAGATACATTAGAACTTTTTTTACGAAATCTGATGCGTCCCAGGTGGCCAAAAGTTTTGCTTCCGAAGAAATGTATCGGCTTTGGAGTTTGCCGACATATCAGTACCAATTTCTTCACTCAATCGACCCACATCTTAGATCAAGACTCTCACCCAGAATTCCTCGACATCTGGAAACACTTTATCATCGACTTCGTCTTAATGCTGCGTATACAAAAGGCTTACGATACCGTTTTAGACAAATGGACAGTCCGCACTGTGACAACTGTGCCGCGATAGAAACTGTGGAGCATATCTTGCTTGAGTGCCCTGCATATGCTAACGAGCGTGCGTACTATGAACATTGCATGCAGAAGCTCTGCTCAGTGCCCCTTACAATGGACAAAGTTTTAGGTCCCTTAGCCTGCCTTAGGCAACAGAGACTTGCAATGACTTTTCTATTCACATATTTAAAAGACATTGGACATCTCGATAAGCTTTAAATTCACTTGCACGTCACCTTCATGCATTCTTCATGCAGTGAACTTCGTCAGCCCATTTGAAGGACTATGCACTCCATCACTCCATAGGTTACATCAATACTCGCCATTGCATCCTTAGTACCCATTTCATGGCCGCATTTTATCTTCGTTTTTTTTTACCTCTTCCTTCTGTCTTTATCTCCCAAATTCCCCTCCCTACGCAGAGTAGCATGCCAGCGATTTTTAAAACGCCGGCGAAATTCTCTGCTCTTCATTAAAGAGTCTCTCTCTCTCTCTCACTGTAATACTCATCGCTTGCGTCTTGTTGCTAGAGCTGTGGCGGAGTGTATCCAACTGTTCCTACGTCCTTTGCCTGAGAATGAGCTACGTTGTGGCGTAAGCATAAAAAGATGAAAGAGCGCGCAAGCCATCATAATATTTTTATGCGTTGCTTATTGCAATCACTCAGTTCAGCCCTTGGGCGCGGCCGGGCAGCCACTATTGACCTTGAGTGCAACCACGTGACGTGACGTCACGACAGCCGGAGGAAAAGCTGGGCCCCAACTCGCGCGGTCGCGCGCGGTCGCGCGCGGCCGCAGCCACCACCTGACTCCCGCTCCTCCCGCTAGGGGCGCTGCGCCGGCGCGTGACGTCACGGAGTAAAAGCTGGGCCCCAACTCGCGCGGTCGCGCGCGGCCGAAGCCACCACCTGACTCCCGCTCCTCCCGCTAGGGGCGCTGCGCCGGCGCGTGACGGCTTGCCGAGAAAATCGAGTGCCGCCAAGCAATACCTCGCTCTAAAAAAAAAAAGACCGCGCAATATGCAACGAATTCTTGGCTTAACCAAGCTAAGCCTGGGCATTTTTTTGCTGCATCAGCCTTATTCCTCCTCGTGCATCTCCCATGGCCACTGCAGAGCGCCAAACAGATGCAGCCTGGAGAAAATGGTGAGCTATGGGGGGTGGTTGGTGGGGATGCAGGCACCTTTCTGTCTGATTGAATCACACGAGTGGAGCCTACAAGCCATCTACACGTATGGTCTTGAGGAACCACATGAATAAAGCGAAAATAAAAAAAACTTGGTGGCGTATGCGTTGGCGTATGCGTGCGTATGTTCGATAAATGTTTGGTTGCTGGCCGTGTGCTGGCAAATACCACTGCTAAAAAGGCAACAGCTAAATTGTCAACAAATAATTCGCGGATGCTGCAGTTAAAGCTCTTCCTGCAGCTGCCAGTTGTTATATGCCGGGAGACGCAAGGTGTTTTTTTTTTGGTATCCGAGGTAATCTAATTCTCTTCAGAACAATGTACTCCACGCTTCTCAGCTCAGTGTGGCATGGTCACATAAAACATGATAGCTGCACCAGTTGCATGCCTCTAGATTTTTGTTGCCTTCGCGGAGATATTGAGTATTGGTACGATATGTTCTAAATATCACCTCTGAGGAGACGTGCACAAAAAATGTTTTCAGCGGCACATAATTCAGTGTTGCTGACGCCACGAAATTGTAGAGATGCGTGTACCTATCGTTCTTGGCAAAATGTTTGCACGCCTATTAATAATTCCCCTCTTTTGCTCTTTAAATTGAAATTCGCGCTTTAGTTCACACAGTGTGAGGTTAAAAGGGCCATGATAATATTGTATTTTACACATTATTAACACAAACTTGTATTTTCTTGTTTACAGCAGGCTTTCTGATTACTCACCCCGTCTTCTTGTCAGTCTGCTCAGAAGAATAAATACTGGGAAAGTAATATTTTGGAATTGCCATTATATCCTTTCAATTTTCTCTTAGGGTTTAAAGTTCCATATTTCACTAAAACCATAGTGTTTCACACTTTGAATCAATTTTTACCTTTGATTATATGAAGGTTCACTCTTTGAAATGTGTCCTGTACACTGTTTTCTGGTTATTAATGATCGCTAGAAACTTCCTTCCGCAAACTTGCGCACCATTAACCATTATGGCAGCGAAGTAACACTGTTAGCCTTGAGCATCAAAAAACACAATGCAGAACTATCTCGCGGTGCCTTTTATCAAGCCGTAGGGAACGCGTGGAGATGACGAAAGGCCATAAATAATTATTGCTGTCATGTTGTTGTAACCGGTGCAGCATCGTGAATTTAAGGCGCTCATGCCAGCTTTGTAGTTGAGAATGCGTTGAAGTTTTTATTGTGTCATGTCGTCAAGGTTTTCCCTGACAGCTAAGGAATGATGACCGCGGAAAGCAAGCAGCTAAACATAGAAAAGCGTGTAATATTAGTATTATGAATATGTTATGTTTATGTTTATGGGGTTTAACGTCCCAAAGCGACTGAGGCTATGAGAGACGCCGTAGTGAAGGGCTCCGGAAATTTCGACCACCTGGGGTTCTTTCACGTGCACTGACATCGCACAGTACACGGGCCTCTAGAATTTCTCCTCCAAAGAAATTCCAGCCGCCGCGGCCGGGATCGAACCCGCGTCTTTCGGGTCAGCAGCCGAGCACCATAACCGCTGAGCCACCGCGACGGCAGTATTATGAATAATTACTCGCTTAGTTGCCATATGTCAGAAACGGCGAAGCAGTGGAACAGGACAGGTTTTAACAGCACATTTTCATCTTTTTGACTAATGAGCACTTTAGCTTGCGCACACAGTTGTGAGGCCTGGTTTGAGGAATGGCCGGAAACTTTATGGCTGTACACCATGCTGCTTAATATGGCACAAAATGCGTGTTCCATGACATATATTTTGTAGATTACGAAAATTATGGTGCAAAAAGCATGTTAGAAACTTCAAGGGACCCGGGCATATATTTGAAGCATAAGCAATGACCAACAGAAGGTTTTGAAAGAACACGCGACTAAGTCGTCACTTTCATGGAAAGTTCGCAGTAAGAACCACGATTTTGTTATAGTGGAAGGTCGAAGTCACCGTAATAGTAATGTGGCCGAGACTCTGGCCAAGAAGCTAATGGTAAACTAGGAAGTATTTATTGATTGCTGCGGAGGAACTGTCGTGTAGATACTGTTGGGAACCATACCAGGAGACCCTAGTACGTCAAGCCATAATCACTGTACAGTAATCGTTTGATTTCATGAAAGGACTTTACAGCCAAAATATTTTTTTTACTCAAAAAAAATGGCTGAGGCTTAGCTTAGGTTAAGCCTAGTCAGATGCGAAGCATATTGTCGCCGAGTTGCATATCGAGCACGCCGCTTTGCTAGACGCTCTTCACACTCTTCATCAGTCTTTGTAGCACGCCGCAACTTTTGCTTCTCATTCCAACGAGCAGCCCTGTCTCCAGGAGGCATCTCTATCCCGTGTACGCCTAGCAGAGACAGGCGCACCCCCTTGTTATAGGCATTATACCCTTGTATACTGCCGCTCCAGCATCACGTGTTCACTACAGCGCACCTAGCGGCAGAAGCAGGAAACACATTGGTCGCGACGCCTCGCGCGACGGCGCGAGCTGGGGCCCCGTTTCTCCTATGTCGTTACGTCACGCATCACGTGGTCCTCCTTGGTCGCGACGCCTCGCGCGACGGCGCGATCTGGGCCCCCGTTTCTCATCTACTGTGACGTCACGCACCACGTGGTCATCCTTGGTCACGACGCCTCGCGCGACGGCGCGAGTTGGGCCCCCGTTTTTCATCTGCTGTGACGTCACGCATCACGTGGTATGACATGGAGGTCACGAAAGGTCAATGGTAACGACACCGCCGCGCTCGAGGAGCTGGGTTGGGCTATTTTAGTATGCTTCGCATAAAAGAAAACAAGCGGTGAGACAGTCGAGGCACAGATTATGAATATTTACTGCAAATAACCTAGCCATATCGTTTACTTATGTGAGTAGCAGTATTAATAAGTAGAACATAAGCTCACTGGTAATGTTGTTTTTGTTAAAAAGAGTTAGCATGTCTTGTTCCTTCCCGTAATATATCGAAGCCATTTCTTATTCAAATGATCTCGCTTCCATCGTGACATCGTTGCTCCTATCTTCAGAGAGGTGGTTATCGTGGATACCTAGTGAATGCGTCGCTCTTCTGAGACAAACTGTGAGAGTGCTGCGCGCTTCTCGATTTACGTTTATTCCTGATTTTCCGAACTCTTTTCCTTTCATTCTATCGTTACTTCCGCCAAGGACAGAACCTAGATCTCTGATTCAGTTCTAGCTATCCTTACCATTTTTTTTTTCCTTCGGCTTTCGCTCCTTTTCTGCTCTCAGCAAGCGACATATATGATTCAGGCTAATGCGCTCTCAGCATGACGCAATAAATAAAAAAAACACCATACAAGATACAAGATACACGAAACAAGATACACGATACACGAAACAAGAATGCAGAGACGAGGCAAAACGAGGGATGTCTGTGGAACTTTTAGCCGCGGACAGCGTTTTTAAATAGGCTAAACGTTTGGGACGGAGAAAGTCAGGATTCCAGAACTGCGGGCTCTTCATTGAGGATGAGGCAACGGAACGGCATTCGGTGGGAAAAGAAAGAATAAGTACACGGATAAGTGCAGGGAAACAGTGAGACATTCGATGGTTAGAGCGAAATCTGTGATGGTGCCTCTCCAAAAAAACGAATCTTCTTAATCGATCATTTTTATATTTTTATAATTCGTCTATTATGGCAACAAATGTATACAAAAAGGAGAAAAAGGAATTAATGTTTCTGCGCTATGAAGTTTGGAGGACTTCAAAGAATGAGTATCAGTTTCGATTTGTGTCAGTCGCAGGGGGTCGCAGCTGGCAATAATTGTCTTAAAATAATCCGTAGGCAGGCGATATTGACTAAATAAAATTTGAGCTCTGAGGAGGGCTTTCAATATTGGAATGCGTTCCCGCTGCTGACGCGTATGCTTGAGCCAGCTGCGCACAATGAGCACCACTATTATGCGCAGGGTGTAGGATCATTTCGGCTTTCCATTCGATTAAACGCTGTTATCGGTCACCTGCAGCTAACAGCTCTATCGCTTGCGATAGAGGCTGCCCTTTTCTCTGGTCTTCGCAGTTCTCTGAGATTTCTTAGCGTGCTGCCTCGTTTCAGTGCCAGAAAGGGTGTACAACTTGAATTTGAAGGCGAAGTTTGCACAATGTAAATGTAGCGACAGATATGGGCGAACGATAAACAATGAATGCAGGAAACACCGATAATCGGTGCCGTTTTGAACCGTTTTAATCTTGAAGCAACAATTTTTAAAAGTTCGGTTACCTTGCAAACCCCTCTGCGGGCGCCTTCCGTCCTAAATTGGCGTTTTAACAAAATCAGAGTTGCGATAAGAGCCGAGTAGTTCAAAGGTGTCAAGTACATTCAGAACCAATAGAATTAATAAAGATTCTGTCGTTAAAAACTGAGGTCTTAGTAAAAGAAAAAAAAAATGGACTCATTGTTAGGACAAGTAAAACTCTAGTTTGGGCGAGTTGGTTCATGATGAAATAAAAACTGGTATGGCGCAAGGAACGGGGACACAGAAGGCACACAAAACACAGGACTGACGCCAACTCAGACTTGAGTATCTTGCAGACGCGCCTGACGTGCCCCCAAGATGGCTGCAGAACACCGAATAATGACTGAACCTCCAAGGGAACTATTTTCCGTTTCAAGCAGTAGGAGACCACTCGAGACTGGCACGTTGAGACAGCAATCAGGTTGAGACACGTAATGGCAGGTTCGGTGCGGAAGCTTCGAAAGAGGAAAGGGCCCATTGTAGGAGAAATATGGTCAAGTAAAACTCTAGTTTGGGCGAGTTGGTTCATGATGAAATAAAAACTGGTATGGCGCAAGGAACGGGGGCACAGAAGGCACACAAAACACAGGACTGAAGCCAACTTAGACTTTAGTATCTTGCAGACGCGCCTGACGTGCCCCCAAGATGGCTGCAGAACACCGAATAATGACTGAACCTCTTTCGAAGCTTCCGCACCGAACCTGCCATTACGTGTCTCAACCTGATTGCTGTCTCAACGTGCCAGTCTCGAGTGGTCTCCTACTGCTTGAAACGGAAAATAGTTCCCTTGGAGGTTCAGTCATTATTCGGTGTTCTGCAGCCATCTTGGGGGCACGTCAGGCGCGTCTGCAAGATACTCAAGTCTGAGTTGGCGTCAGTCCTGTGTTTTGTGTGCCTTCTGTGTCCCCGTTCCTTGCGCCATACCAGTTTTTATTTCATCATGAACCAACTCGCCCAAACTAGAGTTTTACTTGACCATATTTCTCCTACAATGGGCCCTTTCCTCTTTCGAAGCTTCCGCACCGAACCTGCCATTACGTGTCTCAACCTGATTGCTGTCTCAACGTGCCAGTCTCGAGTGGTCTCCTACTGCTTGAAACGGAAAATAGTTCCCTTGGAGGTTCAGTCATTATTCGGTGTTCTGCAGCCATCTTGGGGGCACGTCAGGCGCGTCTGCAAGATACTCAAGTCTGAGTTGGCGTCAGTCCTGTGTTTTGTGTGCCTTCTGTGTCCCCGTTCCTTGCGCCATACCAGTTTTTATTTCATCATGAACCAACTCGCCCAAACTAGAGTTTTACTTGACCATATTTCTCCTACAATGGGCCCTTTCCTCTTTCGAAGCTTCCGCACCGAACCTGCCATTACGTGTCTCAACCTGATTGCTGTCTCAACGTGCCAGTCTCGAGTGGTCTCCTACTGCTTGAAACGGAAAATAGTTCCCTTGGAGGTTCAGTCATTATTCGGTGTTCTGCAGCCATCTTGGGGGCACGTCAGGCGCGTCTGCAAGATACTCAAGTCTGAGTTGGCGTCAGTCCTGTGTTTTGTGTGCCTTCTGTGTCCCCGTTCCTTGCGCCATACCAGTTTTTATTTCATCATTGTTAGGAGGTGGTCGGTGCGGTAGTGTCTCCTAGAAATCGCAAAAGAGACGCTACAAGAGTAGCGTAATGATGAAAGCTGTAGTTACGTGGAATGAAAGAGAGCGCGTACCGTTTCATAAGATGCGTTAAACAGTAATATTATGCACGCTACAAAATTTAATCCCGGGCTAAAAAGCAAGCGAGCTATCAAAAAGCAATGTGGCGTGCACATGATCGATACGATATTATTAAGCTCTTTCTTTCTTCTGCACGTTTATATGCGGTGTTGTGATCGGTAGCGAATGCGCTTTCATTTCTCTCATCAAATATTGCTTACACAAATGCAGCTCGTGTCAACGTGTCAACGTCGTTCTGCGAAATTGGCTTGCAAGAAGGCTTCCGCAATGTCCTCTTGCTAAGGCAATATATAGGACAGTAAAAAGCCTACACGCAGAAGGTGGGTGCTGTTCCTGGAATGAAAGATTAATAATTACGCTGTACGTCGTTTCCTTTGATACAGCGAGATGGATGAAGGCAGAATAGATGTCTAACATTCTCTTATTTCCTCACATGCACTCAGTGCTTTCACAGAGTATTGATCGAACCAGCCAGAAGGGGACATGTCAAGGCAATAAGGAGTGTCGTCACACTTTGTCTTTCGCTGCAGCATTGGGAATGAGGTAATCGAGTTCAAATACTTCTTATTGAGGTGCCAAAGTTTTGGTGACCCAATATAAGGACGGCACAGGAGTCGAGTTCCCTTTGTGACATACTTCTTGTTGAAGGAGGAATTTATTTTTGTCAGAAAATAGCAGTAGTTCCAGAGAGTTTCAGATAACGGTCAACTTTTCCTATAATTTTTCAAGCTGGGAAAAAATAGGAGAAAGCGCTTAGGCGTTGTCCTAAGAATGAGTCAGTGAAGGTTTTCAACGTTTGCGGGAGAGAGGGAATGTAATAAGAAAGAGGAAGAATCATGGCGGTTAGAGCGCAAAAGACGACGGAGGTTATGTATATGAAGTCTTTTTTTTTTTCGTGTACTTTTATAGGCTGCATTTTGAAAGTTTAAGGGCGTACCAATCGCACACCAAAGTGGTAGTTCAGACCTCGAGTTCAGCCCGCGTTGCCGAAGGAAGAAGCAGAAGCGAGAGAAGTTTAGTTATCCTCAGAGGGGCCGTTAGAAGAGGTGTGCTGGGATTAGTTTTAATGATTGCAATTGCTAAGACTATCCAGTTGGTAATGTTAGGCGGGTCTTTTCTCTTTAGTAAACGTAAGCCCTGAATGGCATCAGATCAATAGGCGCTGCCTGCAATGATGAATGCCTAATGATAAGCTGTGTCCAGTATGCAGCACTGAAAGCGGCAGCCGTGAGGAGAGCACAGCGAGGTATCCTTTCTCGGTTCCCGCAGTAGAGAATGAGCAGCATCACGCTGAAAAGCTGAAGCATGTACGGTGTGCCGATAAAGGCCATAGTGAAGGAGGAGATGTAAGCGTATACGTATTCGATGAGGTGACGCCCTAGAGATCAGACACAGGTGAAAGCAATAGCGAAGTATATTGCAGTAGCACGTGAACACTCAGATCCCGGGAGGACCGACGGTTTCATGTTGTTTATAGCAAAGCTGACATCAAAGAAAGTGGGCGGAAGCCGTTGCTCTATTTCCACAGCTCTTATATACATCGGCCGCCGCGGTGGATGAGCTGTTGTGGTGCTCAGCTGCTGACCCAAAAGTCGCGAGTTTGATACCGGCCGCTGCGGTCGAATATCGGTGGAGGCGAAATTCTAGAGGCCCGTGTACTGTGCGATGTCAGTGCACGTCAAAGAACCCCAGGTGGTCGAAACTTCCGAAGCCCTTCACTACGGCATCGCTCAAAGCCGGAGTTGCTTTGGGACGTTAAAACCCCAATAAAACAATAAAAATTTACATAAAAGACACCGAACGAAAATCAGTTTTACTCGCTTATAAATGCGCAATATCTTCACGGGATCACTAACTAGACACTACTTAAAAACATTTCAGTTTTCTATTCTTCTGGAGCGAGCACAGGGCCTTTTTTTACGATGCGTCCTGTGTTGCATCCAAGCATGCGTTCGTAGCTTCCCACGTGTTTGTAGCGTCCGCGTTTGTTCTCTTCGTATGTGATATTTTTTGTGTCTGATTGGCTCGTCGCGTGCATAAAATGTAAAATTTGTATAAATATTGCTGCGAATCATTGTAGTGTTTGTTTGTTTATTCTTCAGAACTGCCCGCACGCCATTTATCACTTTTGTGTTTGTAATGCAAGACGTGAGCATGTTTATCTCGATTGATCGCATCCAGGAGCAGCCAAGTGTACGTTGTTCCAGAATGTTCTGTAACTTTGCACGTTTTATCTCGAAAGTTCACTATAAGCTTTAAATTGAGCACGGCCGAGAATGACGGGCATTGGGTTCGACGACCGCCGAGCACGCTTGTTGCTACGCCGCTGTTGGTGAGGGTGGTGAAATATATTTATCTTCTATTAATGTTTTTCTACAGAAGTGATTGGGGTAGGTCCCTATTGGCCCTCTCCTCTCAGGATACTAGGTGGAACCCCGATTCCGAAGTCCCCATGACAAGCAACGTCGCTGGCGTCCGTTGAACTAAGGCATTTTGGGTCTTTAGGTCTTGACAGCCGAGCAGGGCCGCCTCCCAGTCCTCTCTGGTGTGATTGAAGGGGGGGGGGGGGGGGGGGGGGGGGGGGGATAGATGGGCTCTGCTGGCACGCCCAAACCACGTGGAAGGTGTCAACTACCTCCACACAGAACTGGCACGTGCCATCAAAGGATGCTTTTGAAATGCTTAAGCACCGCCAGGCACGGTACAGCGCCGGCTCATTCGGTTCTTTGCGGGCGCAAGTCAGCCAAAATAAAGAGTTTTGTTTAGAAGCCATTCTCGCCGTTTTCCTGCTCACCGGACTGCAGTTACCACTACGTGACAATATGCTGGTATCAATGATAGCGCCCCTGTCCCTTGCATTCGCGCGGCCAACTTCACCTGGACGCAATGGCCGACACTGTTGAAAGGTAAATGAAATTGAAAACAAAAGCTTGTGCTGAGACGCTGATAACAGCGGATGATTCCAAGTTGACATTCGGTACGTGCTACTTCATCGCTTCTGCCCCCCCCCCCCCCCCCCCCCCTCCCTCTCCTCTTCCTAGGCGCCTGCAAATGACGTAACAAAAGTAGTACATCAAGGCTGCTTTAGTGACAATTTTGCTTGTGCCGCCCCTTGTGTACGCATAGCATCAAAACATCCGAGCTGCTCGAATGCATTCCTGCAGTGGGGTAATCTACGCGTAACGTAAATTGGACCGTAAGTTTTCTTAGTTTTCCATTTATAACGTCACCTCTCTGAAATGCAACTCTTGAAGGGTTTGAAAACTGCTTCTGAAAGTAGAATTTTAACGCCGAGCCCGCAGTAGGGCCATTTTTTTACCTACACTGGCTACACTAGTGTAGTGCTAGTGTAGCCACTAGTGTAGTGCTACACTATTGTAGCCCTGGCTACAGTAGTGTAGCCAGTGTAGTAAAAAGAAATGGCCCTACTGCTGGCTGGCAAAATGTGCTGGCTCGGCGACACTGGCTACACTAGTGTAGCCAGTGTAGCATGCTTCTGGAACTGCTTCTGCATGTTTCTGAACTCCATTTTTTTTTGCCTTTGTAGAAAAAGTTTAGCTACGCCCACTTACACGAACTAATTTCTTTCACGCGCAGTGCAGCACTAGAACTACTTTTTCTACACCGCATTTGTTTTGATGGTATAGGCTTGCAGACGGAAAAAAAAAAAAGGTGCATGTTTCAAACGCGCGCGAGATTTTCTTCTATGAACTTCTGTTGCAAGCCTATGTGAATGACTGGGAAAACTTGGTGCAAGTCTATGTGAATGACTAGGAGAGAGCCTTTAGATGATGTTTATTATGAATTTGGTGAAGTATGTTTTGCGGAATGCTGCGAGGTAGGAACAGAGGGCTACCGAGCTTGAAAACGAATTATTCCCTTTGTAATGACTGGTTGATGCAAAAAAGCCTTTGTGCAGAATGGGAGGCCGAATAATTTTTAACGCAGAGCATTAATTAGCTTCCTCATCCAGATTTCGCCATGTGTCCTTCTCTCCAGCGTGTGCTCTCGCGCCCGCTCGGCGTGGCTGGACAAAAAGAATACAACAACAAAGAACAGACTTATCTTTCTATCGGAATCGCATAATTTAGGCTGTGCGAAGAAAAATACATAAATTTAAAGGCGCCCTGCCTGCCCATCGGAGACTAGGATAAGCCGAGGAGATCGGGCTTCTCAAGCGACCACCACCCTGTGAAGAGGAGCTCCTCGAAAGAAAATGCCAACGTGCAGCAGCCAATGTGTAGCGAACTAGACGATGCCCCCAGTCAACTCGTCTGCGTTGCTCTCTCCAGAGCTACATATGTTTAGAGACTGTACTGCATATGTTTAGAGACTGTACTGCACCAATGAAAACTATAACTTCACCTCACCACGCACCAAAGGAGCAACTGAAAAAATTCTGATACTAGAGATGGGACGACTCAACACGTGCAGACTGAAAACGGTGTTAGGTGAGATGCGTAACACGGTCGAAAATGCCACAGAAAAGAAGGTTGTCATTACATCCTTTTAACGTCCAGTCGATCAACGCAACCCAAGATCCTGAGGCAGATTCAGCACTCCAAAAGAGTGCCTCATTCGCAATGTGTGAAAGGTGGTAAGATGAACACATACTAATTAACGGTTTAGAATGTGTCACTAAAGAGAACAGGCCAGATCATCGGTTTGCGGGAGTTGGAATGTACACTAATAGTGATATCGACCATTACACAAAGAGTTAGGTCACATTCCTCAATTACATCGAGGTGGGAAGATTTACATTCGTTCAGGGGATGTTAGGTTCGCACAGATCAAGTGCGGTGGCATCGATGTAGTTAACATGCCAGCGTACAGACGTCCAGGTGAAAGGAAGCAGCAGATAAAATAATTCCTCCCCGTCAACCGTTCTATGCACTGTTTTACTGCATAAATACCTTTCTTCAACAATTCAAAAGACAAAAAGGTGCAAATCATCATAAGGGAGGATTTCAACGTCGAAATTTCGACCAGAGAACACCACTGGCTCCCAAAAATACACGAAACAGGCCTTTTATGTCGAACTAAATACAAGCGCCTCAGTGCCAACAACACGAGATGGCAGTGTCATCCACCACTTTTTTGCTAGGGGAGTCGACTTAAGGGCTTCCAAATGCGTCTCCTGCTTCAGTTTGCTCAGACCGTTAGTCTAAATAAGAGAAACTAAACATGAAGATAACAGTAACGACGACCGCATTAAGAAAGTGGTCTCAGAATCTACAAATCTCCTCGTTGTAATCATACTAAGCTGTATCTTGATCATAGTGCTGATTGCTCTCGCACTTCATAGACAACCAGCGTAGTGATTCTTGTTTCTGCCACATTTTTTCTTGCATAAGAAATGAAAAGTGGATCATTTTCAGCGCAGTTATTTTCGACATTGCATTATTTAAGAGAGCGACATAAATCCATGTATGTCGCACAGCTTTCTACCTCAGCTCGATCCCCATATGTTGCAAGTATTTTTGCGCGGCTGCTTTCAGTTCATGTTAAGCCGCTGGCTTTTGCAGCTGAATGTCGTCGACTGCAAGCTTTGGGAGGCTTCACCACAAGAATTTGCGTAGTGCAGCAGTGCATACTTTACAGGAAAATAACCATTCGAAGAGTGTTAGCATTAGGAGGCTTCACCACAAGCGTGTGCTTAGTGCAGCAGTGCACGCTTTACAGGCCGCATTAATCATTCGAAGAGTGCGTAGTTGCGTTATCACCTATCACCGAACTTCCACTCCGCCGCGGTGGCCTAGTGGTTACGGGGCGGTGCTGCGTACCCGAAAGACGCGGGCTCGATTCCGGCCGCGATGGGAATTTCGATGGAGGCAAAATTCAAGAGGTCCGTGTACTATGCGATGTTACTGCACATGGAAAAACCTCATATGATCGAAATTTCCGGAGCCCTTCACTACGGCGACCCTTTGGGACGTTAAACCCACATAAACCAAACCAAAGTTTTACAGAGTTTCCTCGCTATGCAAAAGTTATTGCGGCGGTGCGTTCTATACAGGTAGAGCTGAGGCCTACATAACATTACAATAGCCCGTAGCACCTATTCCAAAGCAAAGGGCGCATCGCGACAACTAATCAGAATAGCACGTGGTGCTATTTGCCACTCTGGGCTATCTTTTGGGAGTAGCTGACGCATTTTTTTAAAGTAGGTATAAATAAGTTGCTTATCGTAGGGCCATCAATATTGGGACAGAAGTTTTTCTTTTCGAAAACCTGCTGAACTGACCCGCTGCCATCAGTGTGCGTATTGTAGACTGTATGAAAAGTGGTTTTAATTAAATACAGTGAGGGGTCAGTTTGATCAGACAATGTTTGAACGAAAAACCTCGAGTTAAGAGAACACACTGCAGCGTGCGTCCTACCCTCGCCTATTCTGCCTGTTGTCTTCGGCTGAGTTCTTGGTTAAAACGTCATGCAAATCAGATAACAGATATATTATTCTATTCAAAGTCAAAGCTTTTAAACGATACCCTTAATATACATCAGCATGCACCACCTTTACTTAACTGAACATACTCAGAGGACAAGAGTTTGAAGACTTGCAACCATTATCTCCTTCAGGTGCAATTTATCATTTCCATTGAAAACAATGATCTTTCGACCTAAATGCTATATTCCGGCCTTTGGAAAGCCAGTTGTTTATATTTGGAAGGAAAACGGCAATCGTTAATTTCTTGCAAGCAAAACAAAATTGCCAATAAACTAGCACGCTAGTTGGAAACTAAACACCACGATTATTTGAAATCCGTTCGCTTAGAATCTCGAAAATATTTTGTTTTTGAAAGATGCGCATGTAAAAAAATCTGTAGCGGGGGTTAAATTTTTCAGCAAGTACATTGCGGAAGACGTGCTACCATGCTCACTGTATTTGAAATATTTTTTGCTGCGCTCGCTAGTTGGCTTAAAAATCTGCCCAATTAACAAGGGGAAGGATGCTAAACTTTTTTTGTTATGATGCAGCTAACGTGCAGATAACGCTGTGAGTTTGCAATGTATACAACAGAGTACAAAGGAAACCAAAAAAGCATTGTACTGCTACCTCCCGTCTGGTCAGACACCAACATTTGTGCGAACAAGCCGCCTTACTAAGTGCCAACTCTTCCGCGCTAACAGTTAAGTCAGAGAGACAGGCTCGACACTACAGCGTCCACGTTCAAAGTAATGACGGACATAACCCGTAACGAGTTCATCAGAAGAGTGCGCACAAAATAGTGAATTTCTCGCGGTTGTTTGCGAGCTTGATTACGGTGGGAGGCGGTGAAAGAAGGCAGATCCCCTACGATCCCCGATCACTCTTGCGTTTAACGCGTCGACATTCATACATAATTACGTCACGCCATGCATGCTGCGGTGAGCCAAGGCTTTGCAGTGCACTCCGGGTTGTCCGTTAATCACACCGCAAAAATACGTATTCAGAGCAAGCGAGCGGTGTAACCACACCGCGCGAACCAGGAAAGGGGCGATCACCGGGGCGATTTTCCTGTACACTATACACTGCATGGCCTGGCATAAGGTATCGTGGTCACATCCCCGAAATTAAGCAAGCGCAAGATTGCAGGCACGCCAGGCTCAGTTTCCGCATCCGGGTAAAAACCAATAATTGCATTGCCTCGGGCGGGATACAGTGTGTGTTATAAGGGCTCCAGGACGTTGTCTACCGCGTATTTTTTTCATGGTTCTCGGTCTGCGCACATAACACGTTGCGCGTCGCATTTCTGAACGCGCACACTTTTTCAAATGTGTCTTGTCAGTTTCTGATCTGTCGCAACTTCCACCGCTCGTGGTCACTATCGATGTTATCTCTTATGACGCGAACAGGCCCGTTCTGCATGCAAATATCACCGCATTTTTCAGTGAAGAGCCGTTCATTGACCAAGCGCAATTTCACCGATGCGTTTACAGCCCACTACGAAAGCCTTGTGTGATGCACTAAAATTTCACAGGTCCGGCTGTTCTGGACACAAGGGAGAAAGGAGGACGCTGTTGAGGTACCTCCACGCCTTTGTCCTTGCTGAGATCTGTTTACTGAACGGAATAGGAGAGACATCGCCTTTGAAGACTCAGGTATAATAGAAGCCACACCCCGGCTAAACCCTTGTCATTCTTTTTCTTTCAAGATCAACTTTTTTCCATCAACTTTCAAGTAGCAATCAATATTGGACGAATCTGTGTGCCGAATATTTTCGTTTAGGTAAGTCATGGTACAAAAATGCTTTTTTACCCTCGGTAATGAATCCGCCCTTTATCGAAGTGTCTGCTGTTAATTTGAGGCCGTTTAATTGCATGTTCCTTGAATCAGGTGAATCTGATATATAAGGTCATCAAGACCACAATCTTCCTTCGGGACTAATTGACTGGAGTGGATGAAAATGTTCAAACTACTCTAGCATACCGACGCTTTTCAAAAGCTGCTCTCGTGCGCGCATTTTTATACACGTGCCCGTCAACGTGAGTCGTTTTGTTGTTATTCTCGTGATTTTGGAAATTTACCCTTTCGTCATCATCATTATTTATTAGCCATTAATGACTCCTGCGCCACTATTAGCCCTTAAAAAGCCAGTAACTGAGCAAATGAATCAGGAACTGGAGTTGTCCAGCGTTTGTTGGCTAAGCTGAGCTGGGTTCGGCCAGCGCAAGAGTGAGCATGCGAAACCGTAATAGCAAAAAAATTAGAAAGCCTTCCCATTTTGATTTTGCGAGTTTCATATGTGGCCAATCTAAACGACACCTTTAGAGGTGTCGTTTCGATAAGGGCTGCCTTCAGAGAACACGTTTAAGAAAACACAGGCGTTCAGGTTAGGGCTTCGCGCCCTGGAGTTCCCGATTGGAGAAAAAACAGCTGCTTGAATCAGACCTCGCCTGATTGCCTTTTGTTCGCTTTCTAATATTTGAGAACTGAATTGAATGACAGTTTCTGTAGATTAAGACGTTTTGGTTCTCCTCTTTGTTAGACTTTCCTAAAAAGACAAACATGACAGCATCTGAATGGTCCTCTTTTATTTCATGTGCACTCTGTCTCTCAAAGGTAGGCTGAACCTGGAATTAACCACGCTTTTTAGCGCTTCTATAGAAGCATATTCTATTCATTGGCATTAATTAACACTTAAAGAAACTCACCAACCTACAGTTGCGCTGGATCTCCTAGAAACTATTGTGCGTGCACCTGCCCTTAGATCAAAGTAGTCTCGGCACGCACAGTGAGTAATGACGTTATCTGATTTCAGCCCTGGCCAAGAAATCTCGATAATGGGCTTTGCATAACTTAGCGCCTCTTCTCGATCAAACTGGCTGCCTGGGCTCCGCAAAGAAGATTCGCTCCTGACTGTAATGGGTTTTCGCCAAAAAATAGAAGACCTCGGGAAATGACTATACACACTCTTCGATTTTGTCTAGACTGTCAGCTCAGGAATTGTGAAGTTTCCTTTTGCTTGCGTTAGGTTTTCGAGAACCATGATTGCGTCGGGGCAAAGAAGTTGAAGCCTTTTACTCATGAATGCGTTTGGAGCATTAGCATATGCGAAATTTATTGTTCGCTCACTCAACGAGTACTAAATCTATACAGCAGCTGCTCTTTTGCATTGTACTGAAACAAAGTTTCGTATGAAGAGACGGTTTAAAATAATTGAAAATGGCCATCTGCGCACTTGTGCTTACTTCGGCTGCGAAAGCACGAAGTCGCGGCAGCTTCTCCCCACCACTTCCACCCCCTGTTTGCAGAGAATAGGTCAGCCGCGACTGGTCCAGGACAGAACTGACTGGAGATCCATCAAATAGGCTTCTATTTTGACTACAATGGACTCAGATAATAGTGACGAAGGAAGCAAATTAGACTGAAATTTATTGCTGTGCCGTCGTATCGATGCGGATTCAATGCGAAATCCTCACGAGATAAATGATGCAAGGGCGAAAACAAGGTTTCCACAAGATATGCAGAACTAAAAAAATCCCGCGGCTGAGACGTCAGGGACACGCAAATGTATGTATGCATTTGTTTGTCGCGATAATAAAGAACTGAGAAGAAATGTGGCCAATGGAAATCTGCAGAACATAATGTTATGTTAAGATGTTTTCGGACAAAGACGTAGTTATTTTTGTCTTTAAAGGAAGCACTGAGCACATGTGCCTAAAGCCATGGTCTGTCTAGACAGGATAACGGCACTCGAGTTCCACCTAAATCCAAAACAGTGTTCGGAAATAATTAGGTATAGTTTGAATACTGTTTAACGTGGTTAGAGAGCGAAAGCTCTGGTGTATCGGGCAACTAGACGCCGCTTGGTGTCTGCAACGCTGAGTGCGTTCCGGACGACTGCCAGCACCGGAGCTCGTCGAAGCGACTGCGTCTTCATTCCCGTCCATGTCGCCGCCGTCTGTGGCGAGAGCAGCCTCCGCAGGCGCCTTTGCAAAGCGCCGATTGTCGTCTTGCTAAGTCTCGCGGCTTACATTCTATTATACCATATATGACGTCATTCGTTCACCTATTGTTATTCGTACATTTCGCTAAATTCCTTTTCAAGGTCATGCTGAAGGTCACGTCACGTTCTTTGCACTTGTAGTTATCCGTTGCTGCAGCAACAGGCATATCAACTGATTAATTACCGTAATTATTCTCGCGAACTCGTGTTTGTTAATTACGCTAAACTTCCTCTTTCCATTGCTGTGGACATTTTTATGTTTCATACTATTTACGCTCATTAGTTTAGTGACTATAAGATCCCGTATGTTCGCACAGGGTCTCTTCGACCAAAGGAGCCTTTTTGTATTCCCCAACGGTCTACAAGATATGGAAGGCGAGGAAGAGATTATTACGTTCCCTTTCACTTTAACAGGTTACCTCCAAGTCTTCGCCGGGCAAAAACTAAATATAAAATAAAAAAGATATCGCGATGCATTAATTAGTGGCTGTACGACGTCATACGCATGTGCTTTACCACCTGTCAAGTAAATCCTGTGATTTAATTCGTTACTGCTGCATTTATTGCATTGATCTGAGGTATTGTCATGCCATTTTGGTTTTTCTTGCTCGCAATTTAATCCGATGAGGTTTTTTTTTCTTTTTTTAGATGTAACATGAGTCTTCTGTGTATTTTGTTTTCACCACCATACTAATTTGATGTCCGTTATTTTGAATGTGCTTTTTTTGCCTGTGTTTATGTCTGCGCGGTTCCGCTGCCCGTCAGGCTCTGCCACTCAAGCCCTATGAGGCTTTGGCAGGCCGGATTTCTGTACATTTTTTTAAATATTTGGCGCAATAAAGTATTATTATTATTATTATTATTATTATTATTATTATTATTATTATTATTATTATTATTATTATTATTATTATTATTATTACAATACTATGACGCAATCATGGTTAACTGCGGCCGTCGCGGTGGCTCAGTGGTTATTGTGCTGGGCTGCTGACCTGAAAGACGCGGGTTCGATTCAGGAAGCGGCGGTCCAATTTCGATGGAGACGAAATTCTAGAGGCCCGTGTACTGTGCGATGTCTGTGCACATTAAAGAAACCCAGGTGGTCTAAATTTCCGGAGCCCTTCTCTACGGCGTCTCTCATAGCCTGAGTCGCTTTGGGACGTTAAACTCCATAAACAAACCATGGTTAACTAGACTAACTAGTACGCACCTACATACTATCGTAGTATTAGAGCTTTCGCTCTAAAAACACAGCCATGGGACGCGTGCTGCCGCTTCTGCACTGGCCGCCTAATCTGCAGCTTTTATTTACATTCTGAGACAGCCGGGCAGATAAAAATGATGGCCTTCATCTACTTGCAAGCCACTCTGTTACTTTTTAAATCTCTCTGCATACAAGAGCGGCTGGTCCTTCGCATAAATTGCCCGCACACCAATGCAGGTGGGTTGCTCTATGCCTGCAGTTGTTCCGCTGTGATGGAGCATAGAAAGCATGCTACCGTTAAAGGTGCGGCTTGCGAATTCGTCAGAAACACCCTATGTCTGGCCTGCTGGGGGACAGGTGAATTTATCGGTGATGGGCTCTGACGCACTTAAGCATGTCAAATGCACTTCGCGTTCCTTACTACTTCATTTTTTTTTCCAACACTTTTTGTCGTCGAGAACTGGAAGTGAATACAGCTTTGTTGTGAAACTACAAAGCCATTTCCAAAACACGAAAGGCTGAGAACGAACCACACAATTCCGCCGTTTCTAGGGAAGTGGTTGGTAGAGGCACGAGGTGTGGATCACAGCAGTTCGCAATGTCAATAAACTGTTGCCTTTTGTATTGTGCCAATGGTGGAATTTGTTTATAGGGCAGAAAGTTGGGCAAGTAGTTGTTTAGACAGAGAAGACATAGATATACCACGAAATCACCGGGACGAAGGGAGAACAGACAACACAAGTTATTCTTGGTCAAATGTTTAGGGGAATCCCCCAAGGTGGAGATTTCTAATAAGGGAGTAATTACTCATTGACATCCACCCGAGCGCAGCCATACGGCTACAAAGGAAAGCTATACAGCTTTCTCAGAAACTTCGCAGTTAAAGAAAAATTCGTCCTGGTCCGGGGTTCGAGCCCGGGACCACCGATTCACCGGAGCAGTCGCTCTACCAATTGAGCTAACCGGGACGCCAAGCTTATGGTAGGGCGAGAGCGAATTGATCAATAACTCGAAGCGGGAACAGTGTTGGTCAAAGGGGAATCCCCCAAGGTGGAGTAGATTTCTAATAAGGGAGTAATTACTCATTGACATCCACCCGAGCGCAGCCATACGGCTACAAAGGAAAGCTATACAGCCTTCTCAGAAACTTCGCAGTTACAATTCGCTGTCACCCTACCATTCGCTCTCGCCCTACCATAAGCTTGCCTTCCCGGTTAGCTCAATTGGTAGAGTGACTGCTCCGGTGAAGCGGTGGTCCCGGGTTCGAACCCCGGACCAGGACGAATTTTTCTTTAACTGCGAAGTTTCTGAGAAAGCTGTATAGCTTTCCTTTGTAGCCGTATGGCTGCGCTCGGGTGGATGTCAATGAGTAATTACTCCCTTATTAGAACTCCACTTTGGGGGATTCCCCTAAATATTTGACCAACATTGTTCCCACTTCGAGTTATTGATCAATTCGCTCTCGCCCTACCATAAGCTTGCCGTCCCGGTTAGCTCAATTGGTAGAGCGACTGCTCCGGTGAAGCGGTGGTCCCGGGTTCGAACCCCGGACCAGGACGAAGTTTTCTTTAACTGAGAAAGCTGTATAGCTTTCCTTTGTAGCCGTATGGCTGCGCTCGGGTGGATGTCAATGAGTAATTATTCCCTTACACGTTAGTCTTGTCTGGTCTTGGTATTAGAATTGCTTATAAAGGATAAGTTATATACTTTGTAAGCACTCCTTCTGGTGCATAGTGCCTTCAACGCTAATTTAGGGAGAGATTTATTCCGAGTCGACGTTTTGGATAGAGCCTGTCCTTTCTCAAGACTGAAGTTACAGTGGTCTTCCTTCTCTTAAGGAGTTGGCATCTGCACAGATGCCATTAACAAAACAACAAGAAAACGGATGCGGGAAAGAAGATGGGCTCAGAATAACAAAGAAGATAAAGGAGAGAATGTGAGAAAAAGAAAAAGGCGCTCTCGCCCCCAGCACACCCCGCAGCGGCGGGGAACAAAGACAGGAAAAAAAAACAGGAAAAAGACGAGGAGCAGGAGAGAAGAATAGGCCCCGCCCACGGCAACAACGAAACGGTGGCGAGTAAAGTGCACAGAAATAGGCGGTAGCCGTAAAATAAAATTGGTAAATTGTTTTTTGAGGAAAGGAAATGGCGCCGTATCTGTCTCACATACTTCGGCGGACGCCTCAACTGCGCCGTAAGAGAAGGGAGGAAGGTGGGAGTGAAAAAAGCAAGAGGTAAAGAGGTGTCGTAGTGGAGGTCTCCGGTGGCGGAACTGCCGAACAGATAGGAATTAGCGATGGATGCACTCACGTGATGCCAGCCCAAAGGAATAAACAATAAAATGTTTAGAGTGCATGAGACTTCCGTCATCTGGAACTTGTTCGGCACGATGAGTAAAGGCGGAATCAGCGGCACAGTAAACGTAACTAGACACACGTGCATGAATACTCGCGCACAAAAAGAAGAAAAAAGACGACTACACATCCGAGTTTGGTAAACAAGTATCGTGTGAGAGGTCACTATGAATGACGGGACCGCTTAAGCGAAGGTTCTTTGATTGCACCGCGCTTACCAAGGAGGTCGAACTGGGGAAGATAGGGTTAGGGTGGGGCATGAAGTGCTTTGTCTGAGTGGATGGGGAAGCTTGGAAAGATGCGACTGGTAAGAAACGACCGAGGTATGTCAAGCCGGGACTCGGAAGGCCAGCACTGGTTTTGCAAGGGGCGGATGGAGGACAATACACCTGAGCTTTCGTTTATGCCGTGGGGAATTGTTACACACTTGTAAATAAAGTACGACTCATGGCGCTCTCTTTCCCGGGTGTTTTTCAACCCACTCTGTGGGACTGTTAAGTTAATTACGTCAAAGAGGTGATTTTTATTGCATTCGTGTGTTTTGACGAGAGGAGGTTGGGTAGCGATATAGTATGAGCTTGGTGGTTATTAAAGGGAATTCGTAGACGGTTCACCGTCTGCCCAATGTACTGCATACTGCACACATTGCATTCTTGGTGGTGTATAACGTTAGAGGAATCACAACCAGTTGCCATTGGTTTTACACTTGAAGCCTGTTTGCAGACCCGACGTCTACTTTTTCCGCAGGGTCGGCACCCCAACTCTGCTGGTTCTTTCCTTTTGAGTGTACTAGAAAGTTTAGAATGTTTTTCGGTCGTTTGTAGAGTACGTGAGGGGGAGTAGTGAACATTTTTTCGAGGTGGTCGCTTGGTCCGATGATGATGATGATGATGAAAACGTTTATTAAAGCCTTAGTGGAAGGGAAGGCTGATCGGGTCCTTAGTCCGGGACGCCGTTGGTGAAAGCCGCTGCCCGTGCTCTGGCGACGAGGGCTCGTTGTTCCTCGAGGTCCGAGCTGGACAGGGCCGCCTCCCAGCCCTCCCGCGTTGGCTGATTTATGATCTCAATGCTGTCATTTTTCTGACAAGCCCATACCATGTGGTACAAGTTTGCCTTCTGGCCACAAAATTTGCACTGTGCCGAAAAGGACTCGGGCTCAATGGCGTGAAGCGTAGCTGGGTTATTGAAAGACATAGTTTGTAGCCTGCGAAGGTGACATTCCTCTGATTTACTGAGACCCTTAGCGGGCCTCGGGAGTGTCTGCCTTTCAAGGCGCAAATGTTGCAATATTTCTGAATATGTCGTTAGCGGAGAGGGGGAGCCAGAATCAGGAAGGGAGGACGTAGAAGGATGCCGGGGAAGAAAAGCTCGGGCCGAAGCGTGTGCGCGCTCGTTTCCTTCAACTCCCTGGTGACCTGGTACCCATATTAATTCCTTCTGTTCAGCTGAAGTCCTACATTGACTAAGAATTTTGCAGGCTAGCGGCGTGATTCTGCCACGCATATAGTTTCTATAAGCCGCCTGGGAATCTGTAACTATGTATTTAGATTCTGAGTGCGTTGCGGCAAGGGCTATCGCTACTTCCTCCATAGCCTGTGTATCCCCGTTACGAACTGAAAGCCCGTCCACGACTTGCATTTGGTGCACCACTGAGATTGTTGATATTCCTTGTACCGAGAATTCTTAAATGTTTTTTGAGGATTTTGTTTACGTTAGGGGGGTTACTTGTGAATGTAAGTACGAGATTTGCCCGGCGATCTATTTTATTGCTGTGTCGACTTCCTTCAAGTATTTTTTCTCGGTTAAGTTTAGGTGCCCTTTGAATGGCATCGTCGACAATGGAGGGGGTATCGTTGCTTACAAAGGACTTCTCGCATGCATTTAGAATTATTTACGAAGTCTTGATCTTGGAAACATATTCTTGTAAAGCGATGTGCCTGAGAGTACGGGATGCTTGTTTTAGAGTGACGAGGATGGAAGCGTAAAAGTAACAATGGCGGCCCGTCGGTTTTCTATATACACTAGTGGTAAGTGAACCTTCCTTAATCGAAATCTCAACATCTAGGAAGTTAACAGTGGTGTGAGAGTACTCGCACGTGTAAGTGAAAGATTTGATGAGGTGGTCGAGGTTGTAGTGTTCAGTAAAATGTATGAGTATTTGCTCTTTGTCAGTAAAGATAAAAAGATGTCACCCAAGTCGTGTTTGTATGTGGTGGTATTAATAGGGCAATCTTTCAAAAATTTAAATTCAGTATTATGCATGAAGATGTTGACGTAGGTGGAGGGCCATCGTTGTACCCATGGCTGTGGCATTAATTTGTAAAGAGTGTTGACTGGTGAATTCAATGTGGTTGTAATCGAGTACAATTTTCGCCAGTATTTCTAGAACACGTGGGGCAGCGGATTCCTTCTTTCTGTCTTGTTCATACGCTTCGATCAGACATTTTATTCCATCGGAATGAGGAATGTTTGTGTAGAGAGACTACATCTAATGTTGCCAGGAAGGTTCCTTCCGGAAGTTTAAGACCTGCTATTTCGCGAAGGGGATGGTTTGTGTCACGTATGTAGGATGGGTGTGTTGTTGGAACATGTCTCATTATTGTGCCAATGTAACTGGAAATTGGTTCCGTAATCGCGCTGATGCCAGGTACTACAGGGCGGACAGGATTATCCTTTTTGCGGCTTTTTCGGTAGCATATAGGATCGGCCTGACGACGGCTGGGGTGCGGTGAGAGCTTTACATAACCGTGGGTCTCTGATACAAATTGTTGGTATTCTGGAGTTGGGTTTCTAGACATTGATAGAAACAAGTGTTAGAGAGTTGTCTCAAGTCTTCTTCAATGCATTTTTCACTGTCCATGACAACTATACCGCCTTCCTTATCCGCTGGCTTTATGATTACATCTTTCCGTTTGCTGAGAGTCTCCACTGCATCCCGTTCTTCTTTAGACAGGTTTTGCCTTTCTGGAATGCGGCTTTTGTAGGCACAGATTATGTCGTTGTGGAATGCGCTAATATACATGTCCAAGTGTTTGCCTATTTCTATTATAAGAGTCCAGTGGTGGCTAGTAACGCAGAATTTTCTGCTATCGGCAGTAACTTGTGGCCGATCAGAAAAGTATTCCCTGATTCGTAAAATTTGCGTATATGGCAATTAACTCATTACGCTATCGTGTCATACCCTTAAAGTAAAGCTTAATTGTTCCCTTCAATTATTTCTGTTTTTTTAATGACTTCGTTGTTGACTCATAACGATTAATTACATTAGACAGAGTTGTCATGTCAAACTTTTACACAAATTGCATGAGATTGGTATCGATGAACAAATAATCAATTGTATTCAGGCTTATTTAAATAAGAGAACAGTTTACACTAATAGATAAAGAACGCTCATACAACTTCACCAATATCCCCCGGGGTTCCGCAAGAGTCTGTTCTGGGTCTCGTATTGTTTTTATTACAAATTAATGAAATCGCGAAAGACATGCACCCTCTTTTGAAAGCGCGCTTGTTTGCTAAGGTTATTGTGTTATTTTGTCGCATAAAATGCCTGCAAGACCAGGTTCTCTTAAATGACTCCTTGAAAGTTGTGCATAATTGGTTGTAAAATGGGAAATGAAAATTGTGAAAAGTTTACTTCTACGATTGCGTCGAACAAGAACACGCCATTAGTGTTCCCGTACATAATTAAGACAGATAATTAAAACGTTCTAGCAAATTAAAGCTCGGACTTACGTGTGTTTTTTAAACATTTCTTCGTTTTTTTGGAGCTTGTTGCTCATGTTCCCGATGGATATGAAGACAAAATCCATTCAGGCGACGACGAACTAAGCCAGGACGCCGAAAAAAAAAAAAACAAAACACAAGCCGCTTCAGAAATGTAAACACAAAAGAAAGACTCGAATGTGTGCGCCGTGACAGAAGCATCGGCTAAAAGTTTTAAGAAGAAATTTAACACCCACTGACAGGAGAAGATGCCAGTACTATACTTGTCAACCTCTTACGCAGGATGGGCGCTTGTCTGCTATACCAGCCGCATTAAGAGCTGTCTTTATGTCAGGTCTGATCGCTTTGTGAAGCGCGCGACTAGCAGCGAAACAGAGTTCAAGCATGGATGAATGTCAAAGCGGTGACCCATGCTATAGGGCTGGATGCATCCAATTATGATGCATTGAAAAAGTCACCGCCGGATATCGCGAAGGAACTCTTGCTCATCGAGTTCGGAGAAAGATAGATGAAACGTGTACCATACGCCAAACCCCGTGAGGCAGAGGCAGGATTTGTTTTGATAAGTTGTAAAGGACACCAAGGTGCCGACTGAGGACATTTCAACCCGGTGTTCAGCTTGCAGACGAAGTGGAGAGGAGTTGTATGACTTCCTTGAAGTGCTGCTTCCACGGCGAGAAGTCGATCTCGTGTTCGGCAACACAACACCGCATCCTTTGACGCTTTCTGATGAATCTTGGTACAGGCTGCTTCCCAGTAAGTTATTCTGGCTGCTGATTACTCTTCAAACTCTTGTTTCCCGACGGACATAGCGATGGCCAGACGCAAAAACAAGCGTGCAACCCCTCACAGCGGCAAAGCGAAAATACCCGCTGACGGTGATCGAAGACGCGCTCGCCGCACGTCATGATGGATGAACTAGGTTTGGAGGCAAACACCAAAACCACACTGCGAAAATCGGCACGCGTGGTACAGTGCTGTCGCACTGGAGGCAAGCTGCACCCGCTTGCTGCGTTGCTTTCTTTGATACAGTGTGATACATCCTGCTCGGCAGAAAACGTTGAGCAAGGAAGAGAAATGCTCGTGTACATATGTCTGCGTGTTGCGCTATTGTATATCCTGCCTTGCTCCCTAAAGCCACGCCTAACATACAAAGCGACACAGCGTGCGAAACAATCAAATACAAGTAGTGGTATTCTAAGCGTCGATCCTCTTCCCCATACCATCTAGAACGCGGTACCTGATTTTAAAATAATAAACCTCGTGCTTATGTGCTATCACTACATTTCCTTAAATCTCATGTCTGCGCTGTCTTGTTTGCGGCAGTTTAGCGGCAGTATCTTGTAACCATTAAATTATTGCATCGTTGAAGGGATTCGCAAACAAATGATCCAAGCGCAGAAATAATCTTGTCATCACATGTGTAGGAAACGACCAAGTGTCAGAGAATTCAAATTTAGCAATTAATTTTACGCATCTGACTTTAGTTTCAGCCAGCCAGAACCCCACTTCTCGATTTTTCGCTCGATCATTATTCAGCCGCTTTGAATGCAACAAAATCGTGGCTGATGAAAGTGACTCCAGATACAGATGGCTTGCTCAGTTCGAAGGGGGAGACACAAGTGGGAGGGAGGTGTGCATACTATGGAAATGGGCACTCCGTGTGGTTCGTCTTTGAAAGTTTCTAGAAGGATCTTACATCAGCAGAATTACGTTGTATGCGTTCTACAGGTCGGCAAGAGCTAGAGCACAGACTTTGTCTTCCTGACGCTAACCACAGAAGGCTAAGGCTGCAAGGATACGAAGGTCACATTGACATAGGCCGGAGTTAGAGGCAGACACTTGTATCGAAGCGGTTGGAAACACATCTGGGGCGCTTGTCTGTTGCAAAGTCTCCCTTTCATTATTTGATCTCACCGTTTATTTTTCTGCCATGACTTTAGATTTAGCGACTGCTTGTGAACGCAGAAGAACGGTCATGTCCTCTTTTCTCCGCAGTCAGAGAAGGTGTAATTGAAATCAAAATTACCGCGATTTCTGGTGTATAGTCTGCACCCGCACCCGCAGAGCTCATGCCTTGCTGAAAAAGATAACTGCTTACGGGATTGTTCCCTCCCCGTGCATAAGCCCGCAGAAGTAAGGTGCATCACCAACGCATAGAAATTCTGTGGACGCACAGTACAAGTATCATAAAGCCTTGCGTTAGAGTAAGCGTTGGGAATTTCACAAATGCTGTTCAGGTGTTTATCTCCTTGTGCGCTTGAATGGTCCTCACTAACTTTTGATACCGTTCTCTGCAAGGACCATGAAACAAGTTATTTTTGAAATCAATCTTACGTGCTAAATGATTTTAAGTTGAGCTGGCTCACAGTTAAATGTAAATAATGTTTAAGACCACAAATTTTTTTCTAAGGCTATGCAGGGTTGTTACAATTTCAATGCAGTTTATAGAAAATGCTACAAACATACATACAATTTCCAAGAGGGCTCGCTGCTTACGGCACGTTGAGTGATAGGATGAAATTGAAGCCTTCTGGAAAAGCTTATGCATCGCCACGCAAAGTGTTAAAAACGACATCCGCTCCGATAAGCGCTGTTATGTACGTCGCTCGAAAAGGAAGCGATGAGTTCAGTTTGAAAATAACGCGCACGACATTGCGTTAGCGTGTGTGCCGACCGAGGGGAAAAACGAAAAGAAACTTATGTAGAGATGAACGAGACAGCTAAACAAAAGAACAGGTGTTGATGACAAGCGCAGCAAGGAAATGTGCTGGCCACCCCGAGGCGTCAGCTTGCTGATTAATGAAGGTACTGCACCCAGAAATTCACAGCCGGGCGTAAGTGTCATTTAAACGCCGTTAAACTGGCACCCGGATGGAAGCTTACACCAGCTGTCATGTCGGCGACTGCAAACGGGTCTTTAGTTGTTTTGCCTTATCCAAGACCTCTCTCACATGAAAGGGGCTCGGAGTGCTTTTCTGCATTCCATATGGTTGCCTGCGATAGGCTGCATAATGGAGGTGTAGCCTGAAAGCAAGGAGAGGAATCATAGTCTCCTGTAGGATGGAAATGTATTCCGAAGGATTTACAGAGTCGGCGCCTGGTTAACAGGAACCTTCTCAGTGGGGAAAGCACAATGCCCATTCGAACATATATTCAAAAATATCTATACAGAACTATTCATACGATAGCAACGAGTTGATATTGAAACTTCGCTGCTATGGAAAGGAAAATATTTGGAGTAACCTTGGCAGGAAGGAAGGAAGGAAGGAAAAAAGAGGGAAAGAAAGGAGGCAAAAACAGATAGAAAGAAATGAAGACAGGAAGAAAAGAAAATGAAAATAGACAAAGGAACGCAAAACGATGAAAGACAGGAGAGAAGAAGGAAAAGAAGAAAGAGCAAGGCACGTTAAAGGAACACATTTCAGTTGAAGGTATTTATCTCAAACAACTTGTTCAGACTCTTCGGCTTCTCTCAAGAAGAACAAGCGGCAAGAATGAAGCAACAACAACGAACATTTGTGCCGCATCTCGAAGGGTTGTTTTGCAACGCGCTAAGAAAGCCCCGATCGCAAAACCAATAATAATAATATGGCCAGTTCTTTATCAGGTGCCAAAGTGCTAGCCATCGTAGCCTTTGAACGTGCGATCTTTCCCCATGGGGCTACACTGAATGCCGGTTTGAGAAAGAAGACAGCCGTGAATGCCCGAACGCACGCCTTGAACTTTCTGCATTGCGCTTTCTTAGCTCTTGTGTCACTTCAACACGCGCGCGAAGAGGTCTGTTGTTATGGCGCCAGCCGGATCCTGCCAGAGGCAAACTACCTTTTTGGTTTGAATATTTGAAATTTCATGCGAGGGCTTTTTCTTGGAGGTGTAATTAAAGCTTGAGAAGAAACTTTTGTTGTGTTAGAAAATGAGGCGCGTAACTGTTATGATGGAAAAAACTGCTTTAGAGGAGCTCGGCAAACATAGTTTTTATTTTTCACCAGTGCGGAAAAACTGGATTGGGCCCTATAGTTACACTTTTCGCAGTTATGGTGTGACTTTCTTTTATTCAGTTTTTTAGCTGCTCAACAATGCGTGAAGAGTGAACGAGCGGTAGCCGATTGAGATAAAAGATAACAACATTTCTTGATATCACATCTTTATATGTCAAGGCTTGGCAGCGCTTTCGAAATGGTTGTTGTTAGACTGAATGGTATGAAATTCTGCCAAAATGATGAACGCAGAATCCAGTACAAAGAGAACGCGACAAACAGAGGCTTTTGTGTTTTTGCGGCGCAAATGGCTCAGGACGAGGACACGTGCAGTCGACAAACACGCTGCGTAGCTTGTGTGTATGTGGTACCTACCTCACTGCCTGTGTCATCCCCTTTCTTGCCTTTTTCTAAGTCTTTCATTGTTCATAAGCAGATGCTTTTCTGGTGTTATCTATGCGAAGTTGTATGTTCCTTTTACCATAATCCTTTTCTTTGGCCTCCTTAGTTTCTGCCGCGAATACCCAGAAGTGAAAACGCTTCTGGTAGCGGGTCATTATTGCTGTGTCAAGGAGCAGCAGTGCGCGATCATGGGAGCCTTGTATCGGTGACATATTTCTTATGTGCATACCTTGGAAATAAATTTTTGGTTCTAAGCTGGAAAGATGTTGCCAATGGCAGTTTCACATGTACTCTTTTTTTGTTTATTGCCGTGCTGCAGGCTTACCGTAAATAAATACAGAAAATGCAACGAACTGCGTTGTGGAAAGGTACATGTTCTTTATCATGTGTTATTTTGAGATCCCCAAATATTTTGCAGATATTTCGCGCCGCACTTGTTCATAGACCAGTTCTACTTCTTTTTACTTTGAATTAAGATTTGGTTTTATTGGCTTTGACTCCCCAAAGCGACTAAGGCTATGGGGGAGGACGTAGGGAAGGCTCAGTGAATTTCGGCCACGTGGGCATTTTAACGTGCGATGTCACCGGGATCGAACCCATGTCTTTCGCGTCAGCATCCGAGCACCGTAACCACTGACCTAGGTACTGCAGTCAGGTACAGACGAACCAAGTGTTTACGCATGCGCACATAGCCCAATTGCAACGCTGACCTCATACCCAACAATTCCGAAAAAAAAAACTTTTTTGATCGAGAAAGAGTTTGTGAGCGCAATTTTTTCATATATTGTAAGATTTTATTACAACAATCAATATATCCGCAGATGTCCCATCCGCAGGCTTGCATTGTTTTTTTTTTGCTCTTAACGAGTGGCCATCGTGAAAAGCGTTCCCCATAGGTTTTTTATGACAGTCGTAACTGCTCGGTGCGAGTGATGGAAAACCTTTAAGAGAAAGATTTTGCTTCATCGGAAGAACGGACCAACCTCTTTAATATTTCCATAATAATACCTTAAAATATTCCAATATTCAAAATTTTTGACCAAGAACGTTGGACATGTCGAATGAAAAGGGAAGCAAAGCGAATAATCTCCAATCTTCCTTTTTTCTTGCGTGGTCTTGTGTTCAGCACTCGTCGGGGAATATCAACATCATACGCCGTGACCTTCAAAAGCGCTCTCGCTCAGATCGGTTCTCGCTCCTTACAAACTAAATCGGGTGTTGAGCGCAAACAGGAAAAAAGGCGTACAGTCGCCAGGGTTGTGTAGTTCTGATGCTTTTCGTCGCCGACCTGAAGACACCAGCAGTTACCTCAGCAATGGCGCCATTGCCGTGAAATTCACTTATGCCGCTCACTTGTGACATAGCGCTCTTAAAAGTTGGTCGCGAAATTTTGTTCTAGTAGGAGTAGCATTTCCCGCCTGTGAATGCTCAAGTTCGATAACGCCTGAAGAGTGATCGTTTGCGGTTTGTTTGCTTGTCTCTGGCTTTCTTCTCTGTGTATTTTGTAGCGAAGGCTACACTGGCCGCGAACTTGGAATTTCGCTGCGGCGGTGCTCCGAGGAGGCACAGAGACCGACCTTGAGCCGTTGTGTAGCAACCGCCGCAGCTGGCAGACGCCGCGCGCTGCCGCGCCATGTGGCATGACGTCACATAGCGCGTCTCGCCACGGAGCCGCCCTTTCCTCCATGGAGCCGCCGCCGCCGTTTGGTATGACGTCACACCGCTTGCTCCGTCGTTGCGCTCGCCTCCGGTAGCTTCGCCAGCTGTGTCGAATGCCTGATAAATATCCTGGCATAGCCGATCTAAGCCACTGCCAGTTTTTCTGTCAAAGAAAGCTGAGAAATACTAACAACAACAAATATTTTATTTTCGGCCTAGCGTTCCGAGGTCAACTCGGTCCCTTCTGCAGGGGTGGCTGAGAGGTGAGAAAACAGTATGCCGGGAACCTCCTTCGCTTTTCCTTTGTTATTAAGTTGCGAAGGCCATTAACATATGCGGATGGGAGCGTTGCCCAAGTCCAGTTTACGGTCGGTTTTGTGAGCCGGATGTATCATCACTCGACGTGACACCCCTTGAAAGGATTACGTTCCAAGGCCAGCTCGCTCACTTCTTTGAAAGCGATTTTGTGGTCTGCGCAGTCGCAATGCTCGCCGAGGGGTGTCGCTTTCCGCAGAACTTAACAGAAAACTGTTTATTGGGAATCGATCAGAAAGTCTTGTAACAAAGGAGCAAAGTTCTTGTGCGCGGACGAGTCCTAAATGTCGAGCCTAGGGGAGCTTTGTGGAAGGGAGCGATCCGTGAATAATAACAGTCCAACGCTGCGCCAGCTATGCTAGTTGTGGATATAAGATAAGGAACCAACACATAGCTTTACATTATGTCAAGTCGTTGCGCTTCCTCTTCTCAAAATAATTGTAATCAGGTAAGGATAGGTGATCCGAAGAAAACTGAGTGTCCTGCATCTAACATTTTTTAAAAATGTAGTTAACGCGGTATACACTATGAATATGACTAGGGAAACGAGGTGCACAGGTTTCGAACCCGGGTACTTCGGCTCGGTAGACGAGTGCCTTAACCACTGAGCCACATTTCAGCCATTAAGAGCCATCATCATCGTCGTTGTCGAAGAAATAATAGCATTGGAAAGCGAGCAGAAAAAACAGAGAAAGGAAATATGAGTATGGTTTGGTTTATTGGGGTTTAACATCCCAAAGCGACTCAGGCTATGAGGGACGCCGTAGTGAAGGGCTCCGGAAATTTCGACCACCTTGGGTTCTTTAACGCGCACTGACATCGCACAGTGCTCGGGCCTATAGAATTTCGCCTCCATCAAAATTCGGCCACCGCGGACGGAATCGAACTTGCGTCTTTCGGGTCAGCAGCAGAGCGCCGTAACCACTGAGCCATCGCGGCGGGGCGGAAAGATGAGGAAGGTTGCTAAGACGAAAGTTACTTGTGCTACTCTGGACTCAGGAATGGAGAATAGAGGGAGGAAAGTGAGAACGAAGAAAGGGTGGTTGATAGAAAACCATAAGTATGATGAACTGGTATTGACGATACGCACGTGCACAGGTGTGCGTAATATATACTTTAATAATGCACACGCTACAATTCCAAAGCTTATAACCTGCGATTAATTTGCACCATCGATAAAGGAATTCACGCATGTCTTTTTTCATGAATTCGGTGTCAACCTTCCTACGCACCATCGACACATGCCATGCTTGCCGCAAATTATGCAGCAGGGGACAAACTGCTGTGTCCAGGCGAACTCCCACTCCTATTGCAACAAAAAAACTGTGTTAGAAGCACTTTTATCCCTGTCATGTTTTCTAAGTTACGCCTCTTATGCACTCGAAATCATTCCAGCGTCACAGCTCAATTTTCGGGTCATAAATCGTGTGCTGCTTAAGACCAGCGTTCCTCGGTAATGGTATGAGATAGGCTTTTACTCGCCTCCTCCCAGCTTCTACGCCTGTGCTTTTATTTTTTTTTTCACTTCACTCTGTGTCAACCACGTTTGGTTTCGATATTTTTCTTCTTTTTGCCCTAATACCCGCGCAGATCTCTGTCAGAGAATGCGTTCGCCATTAGCTCTGGCATTATGTAATGCTTGCGTCTAGTTTTAGGTATTCGAACCTTTTCTTATCTTGCACTGCCTTTTTTCTCGCAGTGTAAGTATACAGGAGCAGAATGCACGCGCGTCTTAGCAGCTTCTACTTGGGTTCAGACTGCTGTCGTACATTTTTAGAATGTGTCCCGTTGCATGGTAGGGAGCGAACAAGCGCCGTCATCAGACTAGGGACAGGGGAGCAAGAAATAAAATTTACCAACGCTAAGACTTTCTCATGCGAAGAACTGCTTAGGCAGAATGCGCTTTTTCGACTGATTTTCGATTTCATGCTTGTTATTTGATGCCTTTCCTTTTTGCCGCATCCTGTTGGCTGATGCTTGCGGCAATTAATTTCGCTGTACTTCGCCTAGAATTTATATCTTGTTAATGACTTTACGATTTCCCTTTCTTTAGCTGGCTTCATGAGTAACTAGTTTTTTTTTGTTTTTGAAAATGTTATACAAATTCGCCTGACATAGCGAACCGAGGTCGATCCCCCGATGACGCGCTCTGCTGAAGTGATCCGTTGACGCGTGCTCGCTGCATCGCTTTTCTCCTCTCTGCAGTCGCCGCTCTCTTGCGGAAGCCACTGCGCCTGTCTGTTCGCTTCAGGCGATGCAGATTTCTCCTCTTGCCTTTCATCGGGGAGTTTTTCGCTCTTCGCTCGACTGCGAGCGCCGGAGGCTTCACTTGGCGGCCACGCAGAGACACACGCCGACATTTATCGCCTCATGGCACTTATACTGCGTTGCCGGTAAAAGTGAGAGCCTCCTGTGAAAGAAAAGGAAATGTAGAAACAGACAGCAGGGAAAGGCCATTGTTTAAACATGTGGTGAATTTGAAGCTGGACGACAACGCTTTCCACGAAACGCAAGCACTACATGTTGAATATGAAATGATCAAAAACTTGGCACCAAGTAAAATGCGAGAACGTGCCCACCGATGCTCTAGGCATGACGAAATGGGACGAAAATACGAGTAAAGAAAAGTCCCAACTGCGCAGACTGCATCAGTGACGACAAACCATACTACTCTAACAGAGACCATAAACTCGGTTCAGTGCAAACGCACGCACGTACAAAAAAAAAAAAGAAATGTGACGGAAGGGCGTGGCGACAGGCAATCAGCGGCACCAAGCTTAATTGCGGTCGCAGTCGACGGGCCGGGAAGCGACGACGCAAACCCAGTCGACGTCGTAGAGCGCTGTTTGGAGGACACCAGCCCTCTCCCCCTCTGGCTCGGTTTGTTTTAGAGCGCCCAGCACGAGTCCGGCGATGACAAGTGGGCGGGGGAGCTGGGGTCGTGATCATAGCGGAACAACACCACCGCGTCTTGCTCTCTGTCAGCTGCGAGCGTGCATAGTTGGAAGGGGCGAAACAAAAAGAAATGAACGAGTGTGGACCGAGGCTGATTAAGCAATCTTACTCTTTAAGCTTTTACCTGTTTTTCGAAAGGTGTTTTTGCCTGTTCTTCCTCCGCGACACAGTGCTGTTTTTGCCGCACAATAAATTTTATTCGTTTTAATATTACCTCGAACATCTTGGAAACGTGACCACAGGTTACGTACGGGAGCAAAGCTTGAGCCAGCTGAATCAGTTCCCGTGGGCTGTGACCAAGGTGTACGACAGCCCTCCGCAGGATCTGTTTTGTATACAGAACTGTGATAGCGCTGGAGTAGAAGGTGTGATGATATCTGGACAATGGTTGACGCCTGCACTGAGATGCCTGCACTGCACTCCAATATAGCACTGAAACGTAATTCTCGAGGGCAGCGAAATTCTTGGTCAAAACTATAAATTCACTTTATTGAGGCCCTAATGCTGATTATGTCTATCGTGTTAGAATACTTCCTTGTTAACCTCCGCTTTCACGTTATTTGTACTGCGATAATGATTGAGTACTCTTTATAGCATATTTTTAACGCGATAGCTTTAGTACCCCCCTGTCGGGAAAAATTGTCTGACTTCGGCGACCGTTTGAAGCCTCGCAGCCGTTGCGGCTGGAGGAACCGGCCGCTCCGACAACCTAAAGGGGGGCACCTAGGTCGCGTGACCTGGTGACGTCATCACAACCTACCCATCGAACTGTGAGAAAACTCACCACCGTGGCAGGTGGCAGTTAAATTAATGGCTGGCCACGACAGCAACTTTGGTCGCATAAGCCTCACTGGCGGCTGTGCTTGAAACAGTCACCTGTCGGGGCAGTGGCGCGTCGCTTAACCGCCGCACCACTGCGCCAGGGATAGTATGAGGACTCCCAGCGATATATGACCGTAAAGTAGAGAATGATCGATTCCGCATATATGGATATTAAGCCATTATTCTATCGCGTCTTACCCTTTAGGGGGAACTTAAGTGCCTGAAAGTAGTTCGGACGGCGCGAAAACAACAAAGACAAAGGAGACACGAACACAACAGGACGGGCGCCAACCCGAGACTGGCAAGTCCTGTTGTGTTCGTGTCTCCTTTGTCTTTGTTGTTTTCGCGCCGTCCGAACTACTTTCAAGATATGAACCAACTAGCCCAAATCAAAGTACTTCTTAAGTGCCTGCTCCAATATTTTATCGCTATGAAAGTGGTTGCTGATTGTTTTAAATAGGCGGTGTTTTTTTCTTTACAGAACTTAACAAAATTGCATTCCCCTGATTAATGTTATTCGTTAACAACCCCCTGTTAACATTGCTAACGTGTTGTGTTTTGTAGTGGGTTTTATTGAGTGCTGCGTACGTAGCGGTGCTGTAATTTGTTCTCCGTTGCCCCTTCATGCGGGAGTTTTTTTTTTCTTTCGTGTGCAAAAAAAGTACCGCGACTCACTCTCCGGCATTAAAGCTTCCTGTATATTGATGTAAATACAAAAAAAAGGCCGAGCCAAGAAGCTGTGCGAAACGCGTTTAAATGCGACGCCTCCGCTTAGTCTTGTGCCCTGCATAAAAGAGAAAATTTCAAAGCGTAATAGGTTCATTGAAGAAACTTTCTGCCTCCAAAGATAATCAGAGGCTCGTTTTTTGAATGTCTCCACATGCTGTGTTCCGTTCTTTTTTGCTAATCACGTTGTTACTGAGTACGCTGTGCATGAGTGCAAGACCGTTTATTAGGTGGCGACTCATTCTCTTCATGAAAACGAATTAGGAGGAGACAGGCAGATGAAAAATTTCTGCTGCCACGGCACAGTAACGAAGATTAGATTCTTGGTGTTTTATTTTATCTTTAAAGAGACTGTAAAGCAATGTGTACCACATCGCGAAGAATATGCGCTGCAACGTGCATCTTATTTCATTCTTGAACTGTGAATCCAATTATGAGTAGGGTGGTTGAAAAACTGGGAACACAATTACTATCAGCAGAGGCTTGATTTTACTGAGTGCAAAGCGAAACGAGACTGCATGCTCGCGTTCCTTTGTTCATAGAGTTTCAATTATTCCCTGCTGGAACATCCTTTATAATTGAATATCATGGACCTGCTTCAATCTTAAATGCTTTTGGAAAGCTTTCTAAGCTGCTGCTTTCTCCTGCTGAAGAATGCTGTTTGTCAGTTGCGTTGAAACGTGGGCAAAAAATTGAGCCAACACAGGTACGGCACAGAACTAGCCTAAGCGTATTGGATTCTTGTTGGCATTTTGAATAAGTATTGTTAGTGTTATTGAAAAAAGAATACTGTAAGTTCTGAGGTTTCCGTCTTAAAACCTGGCGTTGATTCTTTTGTTTTAGCAAATAGTTGGCGATTGCTGTCTGAGATGAGCCAAACGATATAATACTTTTTTGTATAATCGCTACAAGGGAAGGTAATTTTGAACTGCTGTGAAAGAGCTTTAGTTGCTCTAATTTTTTCAAAACGTGCAGTGATGGAAAGACACTGGGCTTAACGAGTTCATTTTACGTGATTACTTGATTAAATACGTGATTAATAATTGGTACTTTCAGCATTATGTTCTCTGCGGTTATCTGCCCTTCACCGGTCTCTTCAAGGCACACAGGGTATTTGACGACTTCAGATATTGCCTTACTATTCTGCCCTTCGCCGCTATTAACCCTTTCGGCCCTGGTGGCATCAAACAACATAGATATTCCGCTCGCGTCTCGTTAACGGATGAAAAGACTATTATTTCTGAATTGAATATTTCCTGTGGTATCCCTGTTGCTTTCGGCATTGCTCTTCACGCATGTCCATTGAGCTTTGCGGTGTAAGGAAGAAGCAGCAGCAGCATGGTAGGCATGGGGTGAAGATGCCGAGGTGTAACAGATTTGGAGATTTGTGTCGCACTAACCGTTCCTTCCTTCCAACTCAGATTTTTGGATATTTTGTGAAATGCCTATCAAAGCCAATATCCGGGTGGTAAGTATTATTGAATGCGTAGGGGCTGCAATGCAGCATGTAGTTGACATGTGCAATTTTGACATCACCAGCAATGGCTGCCATCGGTGGGCATTGAGGGATGATAGGTAATCTTTCTAGCGAAAGTTCTGCTAGTCTTTTGTGCGGATGCACCTATACTGATGAGCGTATTGGACTGCTGAAATGAATATTCCTCCCAGAAAAATGTTGAAATCTTAAAATTAGCTCTTTGAGTAACTCGATAACTGAAATTTTCGCTTTCGTACAAGGTCAGTGTTCGGACCTAGCCTGCAAATGACAGTGCAGATGTCGGTGAACAGCAACCGGAGGAAAAAAACAGTGAGTATAAATGGACACCTGACCTTGCGCTTTTATTTGTTTTTTTCTACCGCTATCCTTCTCCCATGAGCATTGGCAGTGAGCTGCAAAAAGCGACCGGTACATTCACACTGCAACTCGCGCACTGTCACTCGTGCAGCACGTGTGGAGCACCCTCGAAGCTGCGAGCAGTGCAATGTGTTTGGCTACTGTTTCTTGAGAGCGTGCATTCGTTTTGCTAATAAACAGCTTCTGGTTTCTTCTCAGCCGAGGGATATCCACGCATAGGCCTACAGATGAGAGGTAATTTTTACTAGCCTGCACAGAAGAGCCTTTAGTGAAGATGCAAACACGACAGATTATCCCCTAATTTATGAATTCTTGTATAGTAAACAGCTGCTTTAAAGAACGGCGCAAGCCAGACGCATTGTTACTCGCGCAAGCTTTGAACATAGATGTGCTTGGCTCCACGCTGAGTGCTACTGAAGCCTCTCATGAAGCTCTAGAGAGGAGGGCGTTACATATTTGGGGAAAGCCTTCATCTTGTCTGCAGTCTCCTGCCAGCAAGGCTATGCAGGTTTTGAACATGTGTACTGTTGACGTGATGTATTGTCAGCTAGAACACAAGCTTGTCAGCGACAAGAACAAGAAGAAATGGTTGGTTGGTTTATGGGGTTTAACGTCCCAAAGCGACTCAGGCAATAAGCGACGCTGTAGACGAGGGCTCCGGATAATTCGACCACCTGGGGTTCTTTAACCTGAACTGACATCGCACAGTACACGGGCCTCAAGCATTTCGCCCCCATCGAAATGCAACCGCCACGACCGGGATCGAACCCGTCTATTTCGGGCCAGCAGCCGAGCACCATAGCCACTGAGCAACCGTGGTGGCCTAGAGAAATGATACAAAAACGCAAGGTAAACAGAAAAGAGCGACATCTTTTGTGGCAGCTGCAAGATCCATCCATTCCCTACAAACCAAAGAAAAAAATGCCCTGTTAGAGCTCTTCACACGGCAAAATAAGATATTTTTCGTTTACTTCTTTGTTGTCATCAGCGGTAACCAAAGTCGTACCATTCGTATTTTACAACCATTGAGCCCTGGTGTACAATATCAACAACATACCTGTAAATCAAATACTATTTGGACCGCGTGCTTTAAATCTTTACTACGTGGTTATAGGGCGTTAGGCATTGTAAAAACACGGTGCAAAAAATCTATGACCAAAATAAAAATCCAGGACAAAAAGGGGTTAATTGTTAGTGATGTTGAGCGACAATCTTCCAGGCCTAAGTGACAGCACCTAAAATGCCATCCTCCTGGAAGATTGCTTAGCTCTATTCAGTTATCTTTGTTAGTGCCTTCAGTCTAGACAACGGGGATGAAATTTTGAGAAAGTGTTACTATATCGATTTATTCATAGCGATATGGAAGCGCGCTGGTAAACAAAATTGTGTTACGCCTTTTTAACGCTGCCATATAAAATTAGAATTGACGATTTTTGTCTCTAGAGCGACTGAGAGCCCGATCTAATTTTTCACGCTGCCTGGTGCACCTGTATGGGGCCAATATTAACCAAGTTTTCGAATTCCTTTCGCGGCCGCAGACAGGGAACTTTGTTTAAGCGCAGTTGCCGTCCTCCGCCATGACCTACAACCGACGATGAGGTGGTAATATGCAATGCTTCTTCTCTATAGATCCTAATCTATTCTCACGTCCCGGTCTCCGATAATAAGGTCTCAGCTGCTGCTGAGATGTTACGAATAAGACATCGCAGCTGTAATTCGCCCGTACATTCTACGTTCTGTAAGAGGAGGCGAGGCTGTCTTGATAGAACGCTCACGCTAATGTGAAACTGAGCCACGGTTGCGAAAAAAATTCAGCGAAAGTGATCTTGATCGGCGATATTTTAGGGCTCCCACTTCACCTTCTTGTGTTTGAGTGTGGTGAAGAAAGCAGGTCTGTCGAAAACCACCAGGTTTTGCTGTATTCATACCTGGCCTAACGCTACGATAGATGTCTAAGGCGGAGCTGTTATGCCAATTTGAGAACCCTGCTAATGAGCCATCGTGCTCAAAGTAATAAATTTTTTGCGTGCATTTCAAAATTCTGGTGCCTTCTAGACTCTAGATACCGCCTGTCCTGAAGCTCGCTCACGCTCGATGCATCATCAAATAGCGACAGAGCCATATCGTAATAAACGTGGATGGGCACACTGTTCTGCGGGAGCAACGTCTGAGCGCTATTTCCGAAATTCCGCTTTTCGCATACAGCTGTCACATCCTCCCTCGCAGTTCTTTGACAGCGCTGATAGCGTTTTTCATTGTTGTTGCTGCGTTTGCATATCTTTGACTGACACACCGCTGCGAGAGCGTAATGTCTGTTTTTCAGTCATCCGCAGCTGTGCTCTAGAAAAACACACAAAAAGCCCCCATACCACCTTCCAAAACAGGGATCCTTCAGGGCATATGAGAATGTCGTCCGCCCGTCTCGTTGTCCCGTCATTCAATTTAGCAGTCAAGCACATCCGGACTGGCAGGTTTTTGCAGAATGGTCTTTGTTTTCTCTTTCCCTAAACCTTTTTTTTGGTCTGCTCTTCATATTCGTGCTTTGTTCTGCTTTTCTTTCTTTTTCTTTTCAGCTCCTCACCTACCGTGTACGTAGCCTTTCGCATAGTTTTGCATGCACGTGCTGTATGCAAGGAGGCCTTTTATTTTTTTGGACCTCCTCGGCTTTCTGAACCTTTCTTCTTTCTTTTTTATTATCAGTCGCCTTACCCGTTTTACTTAGTGTCGAGGGCAGGGGCATATCGTTTTGCATTTTCTTGTCGTCTCATCGTAGTATTTGCCCTATCGTTTCTGTCTTTTGTTACAAGTGGACACGGGGAAAAGATGAATGCCTTTCGGAATTTTTCTAACAGTTATAAAATTTCTTGCACGAAGCTCACATAAAACAGCAGACTGATGTTCGTCACAAGTGAACAGCACAAGAAAAAGAGATTGAAATATTTATTACCCACAGCAGGCCGTACCGTTCAATGTGTCTCCTCCGCTGTCCTTTGCCTCTGTTTTTTCGAATAATTTTTCTACATAGTGCAGGCCGTACATTTGTTTAGGCTTCAATGAATCCTACCATTCGGATGAAATGGCGATCGTGTTCCCTCATCTGCGAATATATTTTTTTTCTTTTTTTTTTGGGGGGGGGGGGGGGGGGAGAAAAGAACAAGAGAGAGAGAGAGAGAAAAAAACTTCATTGTACAAGGAATTCGGGGCACGCCCCAGGGTCCCCGCACGACCCCACTGCACTCAAGTGTTTATGTTCCGAAGGTCCATAACACTGGCAGCACGGCCGGTGGCGATGGTCTGCACGGCCGGGTCCTCCGAGCGCAGCAGGGTCTCCCAGTCCTCCCAGGTCTTGAGGTTCTCTAGGTCCCGCGGGGGAGGGTCCGCCGGGCAGAGGGAAAGGATGTGGAGGGAAGAGGCGAAGGGTTCTGGGCATAGGGCGCATGCTGGAGTGGGGAAGGAGGGATGATAGTGGGCTAGGGTAAGGGGTGAGGGAAGAGAGTGTGTCTGTAGTCTGCGCCAGAGCGTTGCGTGTTTGTTATCTAGGGAGGGGTGGGGCGGGGGGTAGAGCTGGCGTGAGGCTCTGTATGCCTGCGTCAGCTCGCTGAATGAGTGCATGCGCTCCTTCGTGAATCCCCGATCCGAGGGCACCTGAGCCCGGTTTAAAGAACCTCGGGCTAAAAGGTTGGCGGCCTCGTTTCCGGGATTCCCGGAGTGCGCGGGCACCCAAATCAGCTTCACTTGGCGGGGCGGGGGTGCATCGGGCGAGTCTAGTATGCCAAAAGCAGGGACATGGACTCGGCCTCGAGCAAAATTTAGAATCGCAGTTTTAGAATCACTTAAAATGTACCGGGCTTCCGTGCGGGTGATAGCAAGTGCAATGGCGGCTTCCTCTGCAGCTTCTGAGGAGGTGTCTGTTGGGAGAGGTAGTGTGAGGAGGGCGGATAAAGAGGAGTCCACCACAGCTGCTGTCGCTTCATCACCCGTGCAGGCAGCGTCCACCCATACGGCGTCCGGCTCGGGGCCGTACGCTCGATGGAGTGCCTTCGCACGGGCTCTGCGGCGCTGCTCATGGTGGGACGGGTGCATATTCAGGAACTCAAGGCCTTGCGTGACGAGGTAAAAGAACAAATGCAACTATCTTTTTCTCCTTCCATCTGTGCGCGCTCGCTTAAACAATGAAAAGTCCTGTTTCCTCTGCAACATCTTCCCCGAAAAGAGCAGCAGCCTTATACCAAGTCTTTTCCCCCGGTGTTCCTCTCCCGTGTGCTTTTCTTTTGCCTTTACTATGTACAGGTGAACACCAACCTTTACCTCCCGATTCTTGGCCGATCCCCCAGTGTGGGTATGTGCCATTCTGTAAAAGGTTACAACACCAACAACAACTTTTCTCGAGAGGTTTTGCCTACACACAAAGGTACTTAACCGGGATTCAGACAACGGCCGTGCTCAGTGTAGCACGAAAAAGAAGTAACTGCAAACACATAAAAAATTGCAGCGGAAATATATGCTGTATACTTCAATGACGGTTCAGCTCGGGCAGCAGCAATATGGGAAAAAAGTTGCTGACTAAATATCGGGATCATTCTTTCAGAGGTCAGCGCAGAATTTGAGAATAGCGTTGGTACCGGCACAAAGTCTCCAGAACTCGGCTTCTCCGCCAGGCGAAGCGCACTTCCCAGGATACTGGAAACGGATATGATTTTGGTGCAGACGTCGCTTGCATTCATGCGAGGACTGGGAGGTCCTGCTCTTGTGTGGTGACCCATCGCCGCTTGCAGCGGTGACTCGGGTTGCCGACGTCTTGAACAAAAACTCAGGGAGTACTTTGACTGGCTAAAGTGCGTAGAGGCGAAAGCGTTTTCTGCACCACTTTGCCTATGTGACACTGGTGATGTCACCACTGAATGACGTCACACATAATTGATGACGAAGTAATGACAAATTACTGATGAATGACTAAGTACTAATTGACTGTTAATTAATGACGCTTAAGCTTCGCCTTTAGGAGTGGAACGCGACAGCGTGTTGTAGCGCTGCCAGGGAGTCCACGGAACGCCCTCCCCCCCCCCCCCCCCCCCCCGTTCGGCGCGATGCCTTGCCCTTTGAACGCGACATTTTTTGAGGAAAGGAAATGGCGCAGTAATTCTCTGTCATCTCGGTGGATACCTTAACCGCACCGTACAGGAAGTGAGAAAGTGGGAGTGAAAAAAGAAAGAGAAAGAAGGGCCGTAGTGAAGAAATTGAAAATTGTATTTGAGGAAAGGAGTAACTGTCTCATATATCTCGGTGGACACCCGTCAAAACGCGGACACATCTGCCGACACATCTGCCGACACGGCTGCCGACACGGCTGCTAACGACAGTATGAGGCATTAAAGGCGTTCTTCTTAAAAAATGAACATGAACGTCTCGACGTAGAGTGGGAGCGCGCGGTCGTCCGGGGTCCCAGTGGGGTCCAAACACGCATGCTTCAATAAGTTTTCCTGCCTGCCTGCCTGCCTGCCCGCCCGTCCGCCCGCCCGCCTGTCTGCCTGCCTGCCTGCCTGCCTGCTCTACATCAAAGCGTGCGTGCATTTCCTACCTAGAGTGAAAAGCATTGTTGACTCCGTGAACTCCCTGCGGTGAATCTTTACCAGTGATAACAAAATTTCATCCTGCTATCAGCGACACGAGCTCAGGTGGTGGTAAATTAGGTGCTAATTATATCGAGACCAGCCTGCTAGGAAAAATGAAGGTCTCTGCTGGTACATATTTATACAGAATAAGCGAATGAAGTGGCTTTTGTAGTTTGTAGATTATCTGAGCCGGAAATTACAGTTTGGCTAACACAAATAATGTCAAACGAGAAATAACAAGCATTTTCCGTGTGCTCAGTTTGAGCTTTCTGCAAATGAACGTGCAGAGCCTTTGCGTTTTGGCAGCGAAAGTAACGCTAGGCATGCAGATGCGCATTTCGCGGTGTCTGTTAAATGCCACTACTGCGCATGCGCTGTTACCATGGCAGCCAGTACCATGGCAACGATGGCGCCGCAGCGGCTTCGCTGCATTACGCATGCGCAGAGTTGCGCCGCGCAGCAGGGCGCTTTACAGTGTGGTATCATGGGGACTTCCATCTTTGATCACGTGATCACGCCGCCATTACACGCCTCCGACTGCTCGGCGCGCGCCTCGTCGCGAAGGTTGCTGCGTCTGAAGGTTCGGTTCCGACAGGCAGTGTTTCGGTTGATAAGGTTGTAAAGGAGTGGGAAGACGACACTATGGTTTGACCAAAGCTTCGAAGGACATGTGAGAACCCTAATTTGATCCCTTCAGGCGTGAAAACATCATCAGGCTTCATGTCGCGGAGAGCCGCTGAGCTCTACGCCTCTTCGAGCCAACGGATGGATCGCGTGAATGCTTGTCTTTGAATGCGCTGTAGGTTTTGCTGCATATCTTTTTAATGTTATTATCTAAAACGGCAAGGCTTAATGCTCCTGCGGCCGCGCAGGTCGTTGTCTTATTATGTACTTGCATGCAGACACTGCTCTAAAACACTCACATGCACATCGTACACATTTGTTTACAACCTGTTAACGGTGCTTAGAAAACCTAAAATATATTCTACCGGTTTGTGAAACACAGAAAGCCGACAAAAATAAATAGACGCGCAAAGGTTGACTGTCATGGTAGCAGTACCATGCATCAAGCAGCCTTCACAAGCTGGCGTGCAATCGTTTCGAAGGATTCCGCGATATAGTTGTTATAACGCGCGCATGCAACGCGTTCATATTACAGAATTTCACAATTACGTTAGCCTCACGTATAAAATTGTGGTACGCTCCACGCTCGATATGCGCACATAGAAATGCTGGAGGTCTCGTTGATTGTAGTTTATCAGCTTCACTCTGAGCGTGCGGAGCCACTTTTAGCGACTGCCTCGCATGGATTGCGAGCAAGTGACAACCACTCAGAAAAGCAGGCATGAAGCAAAAGCTTTACTCCGAATATGGTCCATGAAAACCACGCTACTTAGAGCGAAGTTCTACCGTGGCACCAAGACGTCGTGTAATACACGGACTGACGGTAAGCGTTGTCCGCTCGCACGGTTGTGCAGTGCAAAATAAACAGTAGCGGTATGTAGGAGCGTACGTCGTATTTTTTTTTCATTCCTAATTCGTCCTCGGGCGCTCTTTTTAATAATGGCCACGCACCATAACTAACGAGCAATGGGGTCTCAGCACACGCACACTGCACAGCAACCGAAAGCACGAAGTGACGGTTTCGGTGGCAAAACAGCACTTACCCTCGCAGATTTTCCAAGGTTGAAAGCTTCCTATATTGGCTGTCAAGCACTGCCGAATGTGTTTGTTGCATTCGCCCATTCGGAAAGGGTGCATGGAGAACGGGCGCGAACATTGGTATTACCTCCTTGTGCAGTTCGGTTCTGTGAAGCTCGCAAAGGATCGCATCCCGCACCTTTAACTCTCTGTCGAAATTCTTGCAATCCACAACACAGAACGTACTTCCTCTGCCTTTTCATATCGTAGAAAGAACACATTCGGCAGTCGCCCGCGATATTTCCACTTGTGCGTCGAGGTGTACACGTCGGCTACTTACGACGCCCGTAATGGCGCCGTGTTCCAGCACACATGTTGCGCCATCTGGTCTCAAACGGAAGAACTGCGCGCTGTAAACGGTCTAAAAGCCGGAAGCGATGCGCTGGCACTTCGGACGCGCACCATGGAAGAAGGAGAGCGGCCATGCTCGTCAAGCCAGCAGTGCAGGCTGCGTGAAATTGAATGTTCCGATCCAGAAGTCGTCGCATGGTACAAGGCCGGCCGACAGCGTGAAAACGAGGCCAGAGAGGCTAAGCGGGCGGCCGAGAAGCCCGAAGAACGAGAGAAACGTCTCGCGAAGAGACGCCGCCAAGCTGCTGAACGACAACGACGGCGTGTCGCTACCGAAATGTCAGTAGACGAAACTGCTTTCGCTGCGTATATCCTGGCCTAGCTGAGCTAAGCCACTGCCATTTTTCTTTCTTAGCGATGATAGATCCGGCCAAGAGGAGCTTGTCTTGTAACTTTGGTTCACTCGCGACCACGGCGCGTGAATAATGGAATGCTTTCTATATTTTTCTAATCTGATTCTTCCATCTCTCCTGCAGCTGCAATGAGGACAGCGTTCCTCGCCAAATTTTTGTATTGGTCGCATTGGTCCAGATCTTCATACCTAAACAGAACTCGTAGTTTTTGATTGTTTTCTTTGTTTGAAAGATACCTTCTCGCTTCATTTTTTTTTTCACACGGAGTCTCCTACGCACGTACATGAGGCTGTCCACTACGTAAACAAGCCTCCAGAACAACAACAGCCGAGAGCCGTCGTGGCGTTTGGTCTCTACGGAGGAAGTGAAAAGGAAAACACACTAGGCCGAACTCCGGGAAAGAGGGCGGAACTCCAGATTGCCATTACTTTTTATCGCTGCTCCCCGCATTCTGTTTGGTCTGCTCTGGGCGGGTCTGGAAGCGGGCAAAACACAGCGCCACATCGCTCGACCAATACAGCGCACACTCCGGGGTCTCCAGGGAGAGCTTCGAAAGCAAGCAATCGTGCCTACGCTCGGTTCTTCATTGTCCAGACCAAGCAGTTTACTTCTGCTGTGAGGTGAACCCACGTTGTGCTTGGGCGAACGTAGTGTGTCCTGACAGCGTTATATAGCGTCTGGGTACCACAAGAAACCTCACCTAGTTTAATCTAGGCAGCCATGCATTAAAACTTAAAAGCCGTGCATTGTTAAGGCGTGATGACGCCGCTCTCACTGGGCAGTTGTTTAATTAAGCTATGCGAAGGGTCGAGGCCACTTTGTAGAAGAGACGTTGTAACGTACAAGGAATGACGTGCTCACAACACTTAACAGGATGCTTTGCGAAGGGATTCAGGCTCCACTTGCACTTCTAGGGGTGCAAGAGGCATGTACGGGCATACGCATCTTATCAGAATTTGGGAGTTCAGGCAAAGTATACAGCACCTGCGGTCATTTCTACAGAGGGCAGACCATAGACAACACCCCATAAAGTAACGTTTCGGCCACAAGGGTGTAAGGCGCACACAGAAGGAAATTCAGCATATAATTCAAGTCCTAGAGTCGTTCTGTGAAACGCTTGATACACGGACGCTGTTGCCATGCATTTCTAGTGCTGTTCGCAGCCCTCGAACATCAATCCACTAAACAACTTTTTAACCACCACCAGCTTTTTCAGCGCCACCTATGAATCTTGTTCTTTAAGCTATTAAATGAGGCTGTCCACTTTCACTTTAACAATCCTTCATTTTGAGCAAACCCAACTTTACAGATTTGCAGCAAATAAATATTTTCTGCTCCTTAAAGTATATTCAGTTTACGAAAAAATGACGGCTTCATTTATTTCGCAACACATTGCCATTCATAATAAAACCTTAATTTTCTTGCCGGTATTGAATAGTAAGCTAAACATATTTTTTTCGGAATGCTGAAGTTTTATTCCTTTATAAGTTATTACTTGTTTTATTGGGATCTTAAGACATTGGTTCCGTGTCGAAGTACTTATATGTTATTTTCTGTTTTTTATAGCCATTCGCCAACTATACTCATATTATTTCTTTTCTTTTTTTTTGTAAGGACCGTTCGAGGGTCCCGGTACAGTCCTCTGACTACGGCACCTTCGTCTGTATACTTATGTCCAAAATTGTTTTTGCGCACACAGTGACGACACAACAAGGACTGGGAAAACAGGACGCCGCGCAACTCGTAACTCTTTTAATAATAAAAATGCAGATTTTTTTTTTTATTTATTTATAGATACTGCGATCTTGTACAGAACCTAAGATTACAGACAAAGGGGAAGGGATGATCAGATAGACTGGCGCGTGCGGGGCAAAAAAACAACAACTGAAAACACGAAAAGGAAGGGCACAGGTGTCTCAAAACTTATCCAACATATCTAGAAAGGCAAAATCTGTGTCGTACAATGTCACAGACTGCGTGCTAACGCATGAACTACCACACTTCCTAATATGGTCAGCCTCAACTAGTTCCCGCGGAAGCATGTCAATGCTCGTGAACGAGATGCTAGTGCCTTAGAGCCTTGCATCGCACATTTGCTTTTATTACTTTCTGTTTTACGTCATTTTGCTGCCTGTACACATGAATAGATTTGGAAACGAAAATACAGCAATAAATAAAATAGAATTTCTGCAAACCTTCTAGCTGTGGTCCTTTTAATAAATGCGTCGGAATAGATTGCACACAAGTTTTCAGAGGTTCACCATAGCGCAAAGCGCGCGCATTTCCATTGACGCGTGCAACATAATTCGCGAGCTAATTAGTGAGCTCTATGAAAAGCACTGCAACGCGGCCTTCGACAACCACAATTGCCGCCGAAAGACCTTTTCTGCCATGTCAGACGCGTCGTAGTAATGACGCATCGCTGACGACTGAACGTCGACGTGGTGAGCGCGTTCATGCTGCCATACACTGAGCACGTCCATGATGCGAAACGCTCTCCTACCTAATAGAGAGTTCTTGAATAGTGCTTCCGGGTTTACATATGCTAAACAGAAGAATTTTACGGAGCGTTACATTGTTATATCGCAACACTTAATTCCGTGTATAAACGCACCCACACCCTCACCCGCCCTCCTACTCACTCATGCCTCCATCCGCCCGGCCATTTGTCAATTCCCCGAAAAGTGTCTACTGGGACTAGACACATTTTTACGCGGATTTTCCAAATTCTTGTGATCAAAGTGTTTTGCCTTCCTGACACTTTTTGCTCTATCCGAGCAGCAACACCCGCTTCTTATGTTTCGGCTAGTGAGGTCAGGTGTCGCCTAAAGGGACATTTTTGAAAAGGTTGAAAGTTAGTTAGGATACGGGTGCAGATGTCTGATATCCTCGTAAATTGTATGATTCCTATGCCTGTAAGCACGTTCTCTCTCTCTAAAAAAAAAGAAAAGCAGCTGACTTCAGAACATCGCTTCTGTACGTCTGTAAGGTGCTGGTCTGACTTGTACAGAACAGCGATATGACTCTCAATAAGACTCGCAACGCATCTGAACAGTCCCAGCTCAGGTTCTTGTTTTTTTTTTTTTAAATTATTGCGCTGCCACAAAGCAGCCTCAACTTGCAGAAACAATCAGTGCACTTTGTTGTTTACACCAACAACAAAATGCCTAAATATCCTGCACCACTAGTAGATCTCCCACAGAGGACAATGCGCCTCAGAAACACATGCTGACGCCATGATTTTATTGTAGTTTTTTATTACGCCTGCTGACATGGAGGCTTAGGGAAGAAAAACGATAAGGAACAGAGGACGGGAGGAGCGTAACTGGCAACTGAAGGCATTATTCCAGGAGTACGTGACGGTAACAATCATACATGCCCAGTGCATCCTTCAACAGGCAACATGAAATATTGGTGATTGCAGATTATCGCTGGAAAAACTGCGAAAAACCAATGTAAGTTTAAGAATCGTAGCTGCAGCAAGGAATAAAATAGCCCTAGAAAGTTTAGCACTGCCTTCTCTCAAGCTGATAAGGCCTTTTTTACGGCGTATACTCAATGGCGACCGGTGACGTAATTTTCATACTCGCCTTTAGCCTTTTACATGACCTGTATGCGGGACCGCTGAGAAATTAGGCCTAAGCGTCCATCTGACTTCCTTAGCTCAGAGCGTTCCCTTTCACGCGGAAGCACAAAGGGAGGCAGATGAAGTGCTATATAAAGCAAGCACAGTGCCCTGCTGCTCTGTGCTCCGGATGCAGCCAAGCCAGGCGCGATGCCTCGGAAGCGATCCACAACCGGGTTCTCGCAATTCATCTCGCAGCTTATCTACCCTCACGCAGCCCGGGCCTTGCTCCGCGAAAGCGGGCAAGGAAGCAAGGGGAGCCGTAGAAGATGAAAAGGAAGACCTCCACACACGGCGGACGAGTGTGAGGAGTCTGCTCCGCGGCAATTTCTGAGCAAAAAAAGACCCTTAGTTCCACTGTGCGTCGGTTTCCGTTATCTCTGCGAGGCGCTGATGAGTGCGAGGTGCTGCTGCTGGACAGAGTTGCGCTAAGGAAGAAATACGCACAAGGTGGAGAAGAATGATTCTCTGCCGCTTTCAAATAATACCGGCGTCCTTCATCCGCTCGTTGTTCGGGGCACTACATTTCTTGAACGCATAATGAGGCGCTGTCTCGACTTATGTGGGTGGTGAAGGGACAGAAGTTCTTTCCTGCAGGCGTATATTATTCGCAGTGCGGGGTTGGTTATTCTGCTACTCTCTCTAGGGAGCGAGCAAAGAGCAGAACCCTGAAGTTGTGTGTGCTGGTCATGTGTTTCAGTGCGATAGCGCTGCTTCGCGAAGTCCAAACGGCTCATCGAGTTTGTGTGAATCTTGACCCGTCTCGCGCTGCGCATTGCACAACAAAGCCATCTTCACCATCTTCTATCTGCGGCGCGAACAAAAAGGAAAAGATCAGCTTATAGCGTCGATCACAGCTTAATCTGAGTATGATATCGCCGCAAGACGTGCCGATGATCCAGAAAAGCACGGCATGATGGGAAGAGAGCCGGGTCCGTCTAACATATCGGTTGAGGAGTTGCGCATACAGACGCTGCAGCCGCCGTCGCCACCGCTGATGGCGCCGGCTGACGGATTTCGCTTTCACGGTTATCTGATAATACAGCAATATGCATTGATTACTTGCTTCTAGTACACAGACGTTTACGTAGTTTGCTTTCCCGATTAAAAGCCGTTGACATAAAAACGAAAGGAAAACCTGCACATATCAAGATGTGGTAGAGCGCTCAGATTTTATTCACACATCCGCTCTAGAAGCGCGGCAGCAGTTCCTCGCTGCTCGAATTTTCATACGAAGCATGTGCACATAGTCGACGTACAGAATTAGAGGGGAAGGAACCGGAGGCACGATCACCATTGTGCGACGAGAGGTTCAGCGACAGCTGCTTTCAGTTGTGGTCGATATGGTAATCTTGTTTATCTAAGGTTATTTGCCGCCTTCTCCCGTAGAGTCCGCGTGTTGTCACAGTGCCACTCGTAACCTGCAATGATCTAATTAAAGAGAATGAGGCAACGGTGAAGGTTATTAATTACCGTGATATTATGAAAATAAATGAAACGGTGCAAGCAAAACAATGTGGTTTTTTCTTTCCGGGACCTCATCTGTCCGCTTTCCCTGATTCAGTGGGTCGCCTATAGCTTAATTGGTTCATTCTAGCGATGAAAATGTAAGAAAGGAAACAGCGCTACTGGCCAGTCGCACCCGACTGCTTTCCTCCTGTGCGTCTTCATCTTCTGCTACGGTCCCGTAGCAATTGTTGTTTCTTGTTGGGAGAAACACAACTGGAGGTAGGCTCATCGATACAGCCCCGCTCTCGTGTCGTCAGGGGACAGCTTTGGAGGGCACACGTGGCTTTCAGGATTGCCATTTTTTTTTTCTACTTCTAGCGCGCCGGGTCAGTGCTTTTTTTCCTTGCATCTCAAAATGAACGGAATGGCTTTTCGCGGCTCACGTAGCTAACAGAGCTCAGCCCGGTTTCCACGAAGTCTCTGCGCAGTGTGTGGGAAAGAAGGAATGCTGGCAAGGAACGTGGGTTGAAAGTGGGTCAGGACAAACGGGACGCTGCGTGTTTCTTACGTAGTGCCTTGCGTCTTCTCCTCTTGTTCTTACGCCTGTGCTTGAATCTTCACGAATCAGCCAGGTATGCACTACCGTAAAAACTACAGCTCAGTGTCTGTAAGTTCGTCGATTATCATAAAATGCGTGACTGTCATGAAGATGTCTGCCAGCTAGCTAACATCTACAGCATTTATAGCCCTGCAAGGTGTTCGTCACGTTTCATACATAAGCGACGCCAGACGAACGGTTCTGTTTGTCAAAGTTCACTTACCTTTTTGTGCATTATTGTTTGTTGATTAGAAAGTAGGCAAATAGAAGCTACGTACTTAACTATTTAGTTAACGTCTTAACGTCATATTTCGCCAGTTCTGAGAGAGGACCCCCCTTGGTTACAATTACTGCCTAATTGAAAATAATCGTGACCATCGCTGCCTAACTACGTCTAGTGAAGGAAAAATGGCCTCTTCTATTGACCCTCAATTAACCGCGTCCTGCGCCAGCTGCGGCCACCTTACTGCTGCGAACTTGCCAATCTCGTCCGCCCACCAACTCTCTGCCGCCTCCTGCTAAGTTTATCTGCTCTTGGATTCCATTCCTTTACACTAAAGGATAACGAGGAGGTAAGGACGGACTAAAAATCATTCCTTCCTCTATTTTCACTTCTAATGTCAGTTGACATTCCTGTCATTGATGCAAAAATTAATGTTCTCTTTGCCTAGTTGTGTTGATTTTTGTTATTTTGTTTCATACGTAAACAGCACTGTTCTTAAAATCTGTGCTGCTTGAGCTCCAAATCAAAAAAAGGGTGGGCTCGTACTAAAGTGAGTTCCGCTTGGTAACGGCTGAAGACGTGGGCCTGACCGCGAGATTGACTCAGAGCTGAAAAAGAAACTAATCTATAAAAATGAAGCTAAGACACCATTGGCAAAAATTACGACAGAGGTTATTTGTCAGTAGCAGTCCCAGAGAAGAACACCTATTTACAGGCTCAGTGATTGCCTTTTCTCATTAGAGAAGCCACTGAAGAAAAACATTTATCACAGCAGTTTTAATACGGCGCCTTTTAGAATTTATCTTGCACGGCTGGCCGTTAAAGCGGACACTGAAAGAGTATTGTTGAGATATCTACCGTTCGGAGTGGGGGGCTGTCTCAAATATTCCTTTAATATGTGTTGAATAATATTTGCGGGCCTTATATAGTTGGCATATCCAGCAATGGCAGTAGCGCTACAGCGAGACATACGCTAGAAGACTGAGGCAGGACACGCGTGTGTATGTCTCGCTTAGCGCTATTGCCATTTCAGTCTCAAATAATGCACCATATAGCCCAAATTCATGTTCTTTTAAATATCCAACAATGTCGCAAAAATATTGATTAGGAATACCTATGAACGCATATATTCATGGAAGGAATAGTCGTGAAGAACAGACATAAAGCGACATAGAGAGTTGAGCCGTGATGTAGGCTTTGCTCTTGCTATTAAACGGCATAATTTAAAATAGACCAGGGAAGGGAACTGAGGGGCTCATTATGAGATACATATGATGCAAGCAAAGAACCAACAAAAGCAGGGACCAAAGGGGAATGTTTGTTTTTGTAATTGTGTTGTTGATCAGTGGAAGATTGGTAGTGTCATTATTTTATCGCTGAGAGATAACTGATTGGAAAGCAGAGGAAGAAACAACCGCATGCAGCCGGTGGGATCCGAACCCATGACCTCCGAATACTAAATTAGTTATGACGGCGGCTGTAGAATCGTATGCTTTCGGGGATATTTATTTTCAACTAATTCTTGAACTGTTGAACTTATTGTTTATGCCATGGCTGGCATAAAAGGGTTCTCGCACCGCTTTTGCTCTCACCTTTCGATCACCTTTCACGTGACATTTGGAGTACTAGAAGGCTTACTATGTCCACCGCTATGGACGATGGTGGCGCTGGTAAAGCTTCTCAAGGTTGAACGTAAATACCCCCGAAAGCAAAATATTGGACAGCTGCCGCCGTAGCTCGTTTGGTAAAGCGCCGTACGTGAACTTAGGAGGTCCTGGGTTTGCATCCCACCGGCGGCATGCGGTCGTTTTATTCGCTGCTTCCTAATCAGTTGTTAATCAGCGATTAAATAATTACTCCATCTCCCACTGATCAACAGCACATTAAAAAAAAAGAAATATTCTCCTATGATCTTGGCTTCGTCGACTGTTGCCTGACTTCATATGAGTGAAAGTAGCGTAGCGCCGAATTATTTCAAGTGTGCGCGAGTTGTTTATCATTACAAAGGCGGCAAAATGATGACACTGCCAATTATCGTCCTATTCTGTTTCCTGTGAAATATTTTCCTGTCACCTAAAAAAGAAGAAATCGAGCATACAGGTCTTGCATTCAAACCAAGACAACATGAATGTGAAGAATAGTATCAAGTGACCGCTTAATATCTAAAAACACTGTAATGGTGGTATTTCCCTGGTTCCGCTCATGCTTAAGCATATTTTACAAGGTTCATAACAGAATCCATGGTGCAAGCCGCCGCGATGGCTCAATGGGCGCTCGGCTGCTGACCCGAAAGACGCGGGTTCGATCTCGGCCGCGGCGGTTGAACTTCGATGGAGGCGTAGTTCTAGATGCTCGTGTACTGTTCGATGTCAGTGCACGTTGAAGGACTCCAGGTGGTCGAAATTTCCGGGGCCTTTCACTACGGTGTCCCTCATAGCCTGAGTCGCTTTGGGACGTTGAACCCCCATAAAGCCATAAAAGCCGTAACTAATGACATCGCGCCCAGCACTAGTCGTCGGCTGGCAACGACGCGAGAGCGCATTTAAGTTCACGACTGTGAATTCGCAGTCCATATAGGCATGTTGAGCGTTTTTTGCAGCACATGTGCGACTGATTTTTAAGGCGGAAGCCTTTAATGCCTCATCGTAAGCAGGAGTTGTCGACAGAAATGTCACGCTTTTCAATTGGTCGAAATGGTCGTGACGTCACAGTGCGTGAATTTGAAACGGGGCCAACTGTACTGTGGCTAGTAACCATGCAACCAATTAAAGAGATCGTATAGCTCCAACTAAGTGGGACTGAGTTTAGTTCATTGCTTAATTAACCAACTCGCCTAATTAAGCTTTCTAGACAGACCAGATAAATAAATAAAACCGATAAGGAATTTGGTCGCGTTCGGGAATCGAACCAGGATCTGCGTAGTGCGAGACGAGCACTGTAACCAATCCGCCATGCCAGCTCGATGGTTTGGAATGAACAAAGGCGCGTCTAGTGAATACGATGTCTTCGTTCACTCCCATCTTCCTCCCTTCTCTTAAAGCGAGGTTCAGGTGTCCACCGAGATATGTCAGGCAGATGCATTTCCTTTCCCCAAAAACTAATTTACCGACAAGCAAGGCGTAGAACCGAACGGGCGGTGGCGTTCTGCGGACTCCCTGGCAGCGTTGCAAGACGCTATCGAGTTCCACACTCAGAGGCGAAAACCACACATCAGTGACACTAGCAGTAACACCGCACTTAAGGCTTTCGAGTCTCCGTGCTTTAGGTCAACAAAGCGCCCCCCTTAACTTTTTAAATTCTTTGCAGTCTAACGACGCACCAGGACGAGACATTAGCTGACAGAACTCTTCAGCAAACTCGGTTTCTGCAGCTCCGCGCGCCTTTGGAAGAGGTCGGAATGAAGTATTCTGGAAAAAGGTTCACTTAAGGAGCCGACTATGGTCCAGATGCTCGGTACTGGAGTGTCGGAGGTCAACGTACAGCAGACGCTATGCCGTCATCTTCTGGATGAATGCTGCAGACCTTTGGGCATATGTGAATTATCTTTTGGGCCTCACGACATGAGTCTAAAGACCCTGGTCGACAATAAGTTCTTTCCGCTCTTCTTTGAAGTACCCTCAGTAGCTCATGCACTCCATAAGTACCTGTGAACTCGTCATATATGGTGATTTCCTTGGTATAAACGGTCCGGCTGTGTTGCAGCAGCGACGGGAAGCCATCAACAACCATCTCTACGCAAACTTGCTTTCTGGAAAAACGCTTTTCAACTGGTAAGTTTTCGTGACAGCGGAATTACTATTTTAGTCAGTCATGAGGAAGAAAAATGGTTAGCATTTAGAGCGTTAGCATCTAAGGGTTTGAATGAACTCGATAACACTCCGTGGTTAAGGTTGGACAACGTGATTACTGTATCGCAGGCACCGCGAGTGTATTTAAATGTCGAAATTGTTTAACATAACAGTGGATAAAACTTTCGCCTTATTCGCTTCACAAGCGCTTGGCTGAACCCGTCTACACAACACGACGCAGTACAAGATTCCGCGAGCCCTCCTGTGTTCCTTCGGTTCATGGCTCCAACCTTTTTCCGTTCGATCTTCTTTTTTTCACACTGGAGCCGAGACAGAGTGACGCGGCCCACCAACCACAGTCGCTCCTAACGATTTCTCTTAGTAGGTTGTCAACCAGGTGACCGTAGTAGCACCAAAGTTAGGCCACACTAAAGCAGGTCGTAGAACTTGCAAAACTTCTCACGTCATCCTTGCCCGACCGACGTTTTGCCTTTCGTCTCGTGGTGCTCGTTACTCCTAGTGGCACGGACTTGTGCACTTGATTTTTCAATTTTATGTTCGTCCGAACATAATTTTTGTTGTGTCGTGGACTATCTTCGATAGTTACTCCAGGGACCTGAAACACTCAAGTGCCGTTCATGGGAGCCAAATGAACACCGTAAGCGAGCGCCGTAGTCAGCGAGCACTATCTTTATATAGTCTATAATCTTTATATAAGTTTTTAGTGCGCGCCCTATGTCCCCTTGACATAGCGGTCGATGGCCACTTGAAAAACTGATTTCATGGCCGCTATTTTTCCTTTCTTTCCCTCCCCAAGGGTAGGGTAGCCTACTGGGCGTCGCCTGGTTAACCTCCCTGCCTTTCCGCCCATTTCTCTCTCTCTCTCTCTCTCTTAACGAAAAAGCGTGTAGTCTATACCTCATTTTGTTCTTCTGTACACTTACCGACCTTTCCTTGCAGCTCCTAGTCAGTTCATGTCCACTCAGAATATTTCATCCACTCTGCGGTCTTTCCCTCTGCCCATAGGAGTGGCGCATAGCCAGCTTAAGCTTCTCGTCGGGCGCCTTTCGCTGGTCCCTAAGCTTTTCATATCAGAGATGTGCAGTCTGAGCAAAAAATGGTGCGGCACAAAGCAATGCTGCTGGCGCCGTCTTTGTTTCACGCAAGAGAGATCAGAGTCGCTGTGCAGGTCCTCACTAGAGCTGGAGAGGCTTTCGTGACATAATAAAGATTATTAAGCTCAAAAACAATAAAAAACGTTTGTCTCCACACTTATCCGTGAGAGACAGAAGAGGTCTCTGTTGGCAGAATTATGTAAGGAAACTAAAGGAGTAGTTCCGTGAGTTCTTAAAGACATTGCCCTTCATGACACTTATATATTGTTAGTGCTGGCTTTAAGAGCAGCTCTCATATCGTTGCCGAGGTGTGATGACCAATTTACGTCAGCGTACTGCGTTATACATGGTCAGTGATGCTCTTCGCGCAATTCACTTGCAGAGGTAGTCTATCAATGCACGATATGGCGTTCGAACTATAAAATCATTAATAACTGCTCGTTTGTGACCTCGTTATGGGAACTACAAGGGTTAATACAGAGTCTAGCAACAAAATCTTTCCAACTTGGTACTACTGATAACGCCCATACGTTCACATTGCTCTTTTTTGTTATTGTTTCTTCAATCTTAGTATTAAGCAATAGGTGGTGTATTTTGGTGCACCTGATTGAAACTGTATAGGGGTAACCCGGCATAGGGAACACTGTTCAAGCGGTGTAATGATAACCCTTTTCAAGGGCGAAAACTCTGCGCGAGAATTAAAACGATATAAGAAAAAATTACGGATTAGCTTCATTAAGAAGCTGTTCTCCAACTAAGCTGTCCTTCAACTAACTGTAGAGTCATTCAGTTGAGACAGACTCAAAATCTGGAAGCGAAAAGTCGCCTATTTTACATGTCAATGATACTAGAACTTTACTCGGGCTTGTGTGCGCGGGGAAAAATTTGCTACACTTCATCATTAGAAGAATGACAATGGTCCGCAAATGGGTGCCGCTTAAAAATTATGGCATATGGAGTTTGGCGTAGCCGGCCGACGTCTTGCTGCAGCCGAATTATTTCAAGTTTTTCATTTCGTGGCCAGAATCGGGTCGATTCCTCCGGGCAATATTGCGTTTGGGACGTCGCCACTTGCACGCCTGTTGATGTTCGTTCGCTCTGCGTTTGCTGAGGCACAAAATATCGCACTGGCTTTTGTTTACTCCGCAAAAATAATTATCCAAGATGTCATTTGCAGTCGCCAGTTTAGCAAATAAGGTCTCTCACGACACGTTTGAGGGCATTATCCGCGATGTCATAGATTTATCTGCCGTGAAGACATTTTTGTGGAAACATCAGTTTCGGTTTCCTGGTTTTTGTCGTTTTAGACTACTATTCAGTATTTTTAAAAACATTTTTTTTTGGTACCCGAGGTACGGCACTCTGTAGAATGAACCACTTATAAAATCAAGTAATCTCATTATGTATAAGCTTATAAAATCCCCCCCCCCCCCCACCATAAAAAAAATACCCTTAACTTGACATCACAGAATGATGGAGTGGTCAACGCGGCTGGAATTCAATCCCGTGATCTCGGGCTCAGCAGCTGAACGCTACAGCCAGTAAGCCACAGCGGCGCTTTAGGTAATTATGACGTCTCGGCAAACGTGAAGCGCGTCAAATAGAGCCGCAGTGCTAACGTAACGCCTCTAGCTTAGCTTCAAGACTGCGCTCTGATGTATCTACAAAGCGATAAGCGAGCTGGAGAACATCGCCTCTGACGTCTAATGCTGCGTGTCATTGAAGGAGCTCTGGAGGACGATAGCAAGCCAACCACTCAGGGCTCGCTTTCTCCGACGCTGCCAAGAACGCATAAACGTTAAAGCATTTCACGAATAATCAGCGGAGCTATTTCTTCTGCAGTTTTATCGGCTATGTCAAGGATGTGTACCTGGCCAATAAATTTCAACATTATTGGCGCACACTTCCGTTTAAATGGGCTTTGAATTTACTGTTAATTCGAGCTAAAGTAGATCTGCTGGCAGTTGATTTAGGTGTCTGCATTCTGCATAAAGATCCATTACGGCACAAAGATATCACATGTCTCGATTCGTCTTGTTTTGCAAACTGTTCTTGCTCGGCAAGAAAAAATGTCTTTGTCGTCTTTCAGCCTGAACTCGACAATTCTTCCTCGTGAGACTGATAAGATTAGCTTGCCTTGCTCTTTGAAATCTATGAAATTCTTTATTCCCTGCCCTAAACTATTCCTTATTCGGCCGTCACTGTACCAATTTTCTCTGCATAGTCTTGGTAGTGACGTAAAAAGTCACCTCGCCTTCTTGCAGTAACTTCCAATTGCTTGTTCGCTGCATAGCACGGACACTTCGACTTCGGCGTACATGAAATAAGCACGACGTATTCATCGAAGCCTCTAAATGCCAAAGTACGTTAGATACTGAAGCTACGTGCTCAGCGGCACCGGCTCTTACCGTCGCTGCTATAGAACTATCAACCTGCCTCTAATGAGCGATTTCCTAAAAGTTTGATTAGCAGAGGAGGAGCGCCTGCTGTTCGTCGCAGATCCCTTCGCACGATCGTGGCTCGTTTTCTCACGGCCACCCGGCCGATCGTTCGTGCCAGTGGCGCATTTAACCCGCAGTGTGGGTGTGTCTGGCGGTCTGGTTCGTTGTAGCACCTGCCGTGGCCGTCGCCCAGAGCGGGTCAGAGCCCGCCATCACCTTTGCAACAGTGTGAGCACGGCGTTTCTGAGCACGCATCGATCAAACTGGCGGCTGATCCCTGTGCGCACCGGCGGCAGTAGCAACCCACTGTTCAAAACTTACTCTCCGGCCTTCATGTTTTCCCCCTAAATATTTAAATCATGTTTATCACTGTCACAATCAAGATGATCATATGTAATCTATGAAAGAAACTAACATTATTCGATAAACCTTACTTAACATCGGTTTTTCAAGCTAACTGAATGACAGCGGTACATCTGTCCATGTCTCTGTGATGTGCACACCACACTGGTGAGGGATTTTTGGAACGCGGCGTGTCGGCAGTGGTGCGTCGGACAGTGGAGCGCCGTACGTGCCAGCCCCGCGTTGCGCGTGGGCGCGTGCGAGTGGTGTGCGCGAGGCAGGCACGAGGAGCGTAGAGCTACTTGTCAGCAAACCGAGATGTTGAGGAAGACACCGTAGCACAAGTCTGGTTGTTCAAGCGTGGAAGTGGCAGCTGTCGGACAATGGGTTCGAGCTGCCGGTGACTTCCCTTGAATCATCGACGCAAGACCATTGAGCCTCATTCAAGCGTGGAGGTGGCAGCCGTCAGACTTCGGGTCTGTGCTGCCAAGGCTTCCTTGGATAGGCTGCATAAGCCTACGGTGTTTGCGGAACGCCGTCGACAGGACCTGGCTACAGTTTTCCTGCTGCAGCTGCCCAGTTCTTGGGGCGGCTGACAGGAGTTCGTCAGCGTCTCCCGTATCCGTCTCCGTTCCTCATCTCCTGGCTCGCTACCACCGCCTCCCTGAACGCAACGCCAGCGACGCATCGCAACTCGCCAACCCGCGTCTGTGCTACTTGCAAGGCATTCCCGCACCACCTGGGACACTTTGTAGCCGGTGAACTCTCTCCTTTTTATCTGTTGTGTTTTGTGTTTTCCTTAGTGTTTTCGCTTCTTCTATTGGCTCCCTTTCCTTTAAAATATAAACACGGCTTCGTTTTGTTTTGCTTGATTTCTTTGTTCTTTTCTTCGAACCTGCCCGCGAAAGCGTTCCTCTCCAGCAGTCGGGGACGCGTCACACCGATTCGCGACAGTCTCCCAACCAGCACTGTCCGGCGCCCAACCTGTGCGTGCTCCAGTCCTCACAACCAAGTTTATGCTTGCGAAGAGGTGCGGCGCGGTGGTAAAAAGGTTTATCCTCCTGACAGATAAGCTGTCACCTCTTTCCTATCTGCGTCAGTCTGATGTTTCGCTGAGTTAACTTTGCAGCGGTCAGTGGAGCCGACTGCGACCGAAAACGCATAAGCAGTCTTCAAGATACACATTTCAAAGCGCGTTTGTTCCTCGTGTGCAGAACGTTTGCAACATGCGAAGCAACCATTTCTTGTAATTCACCTGGTAAGGTCGATCTGGCCACGTAGGTCACCTACACGGAGTCCAAACTTCTGGCCTTAAAGCCATGAATGGTCCCCTCTTTTGGAGACTGCCAACAGTTTTTGCCAGTAGCCTATTGCTCTTTCCATTATTGCGTTTACTGCGTCAAGAAACTACGGGGCTGTTAAGCGAAGCGCGTGGACGCCAAGGGGTGCCAGTTATCGTGGATGGAGTGATACAGATCGGAGGGTAAGGATTAACCTACTGTGTTTATTAATACAGAACACGCTCGGAGTGTCACAGTGTCTGTGATGAAGGACGGTCCTCCGTCGGAAACTGTTGGTAATGAACAAAGATAATCGGACTGTTGTGAACCTTTAATTCTACAACTCTTCCTGGCCCATTGAACGATGACACCTGCTACAATATATATATATATATATATATATATATATATATATATATATATATATATATATATATATATATATATATATATATATATATATATATATGCGCGCACACACCTGTCCAGGCTGCCCAACACCCGATGGGCAGGTGAGCAGCCTTTCACAAAGCAGACTTCAGAGAAACAGACTAACACACAAACACAACGGCTCAATGCGGGGAATGCCCACTACGAGTGATAGCGCACTGAAACAGAAAGAAAAAGAAAGGACGGAGAAAGGGAGAAGGATATCAGGTTCTAAAAATCCAATTGGCGTATCTGAAAACACTGTTTCGCTGATCGGCACCCTCAGAGATCCTGTCGCGCTTGCTTACCGACGGCGTGAAACATGCCGACCAAGCAGAACCAATGACGATGGGAGACAGAGAGGTAGAAGCGAGAGCAGTTGTACTGATGGGGTGAAGGAAGAAAGAGGGAGAGGGAGCGGGAGAGGAATCTGGGTGTCTTGCATCAAAAGTAAATTGAACTTGCTTCCGGACTCCTTGGCTTATTTTTGCTTTCATTTCATATGAGCATCTTCTGTTCTTTTTATTTGCGTTGCTTTCCTCGCTCGGGATCACGGTTCTCAAAAAAAAAAAGAACAAGAAATTACACGCCTTCTCTATCGAGAAAACAAGTTTTGTATAGCACCTTGGAAATCAGGAAGCTCTCTTTAAATCTCAAAAGGAAATGTCGCTGTATCCATCCAGATCTCGATGCCAGGATGATCACAGATTTGAAGTTAAGTAATAATGAAATTCACATGAATAGGTGTCTAGCAGAAAAAAAAAATGGTTGGAGTCTGGTATCTGAAAAGCAGGAAAATATGATGGAATATGTGCTGAAACCTATAAGGTATTAGAATTTTTAATTGATGAACGATTAACTGCGAGAAGGTGCTAGTTAAGGTTGAGAGGCTTGTGCAGAAAAAAAGGAAAAATACTAACCTTGGCTACAACTGCCACCACGTCGTTCCGAAGCAGGCACAATCAGCATCCATCCATTCTATAGCGAATAGTGCTGCCAAGAATATCCGGTTTAGAAACATGAGAAAGCCCAAGTAACTTTTGACCAGGCAGCGTTGTAGTCCGTTTTTGTTATAGAAACTGAAGATAGAAAGAGAAGTTGGCACCATGCTGGCATCTCACTGGCTTCCGATGAATTTGGTGCACTGGACTGCCGCCTCTCCAAGCGAGTGGGAAACGGCTCCAGCTCATAAAGCACTGCATATTTCTAATCCCGCTTTACCTACATCCGGTTCTCCAGAGAGCCCTCGAGCTTCTTGGCCGCTGATTGTTTGCTTACGGAAGCTGCTTCGGGCGAATAGCGTTTTGACATTTTGGCTTTGCGGGTGCAGTTTTTCGGGCGACAGCTACGACGCGGCGTTCCTCTGTCGCCTGCGCTTTGACTCCACCAAAGAACCCGAGCCCGGAAGCCCGGCAACGCAGTTCGTTTCGGGAGCCTGCACCTGCTGATGGCGGGTTTTGTTTACACCATGTGTGCGCTATCGCATTGCTTCACTGCTCTAGACGTGCCTAGGGCAACGCAGCTGGCTTCATTGTGCGAAACCTAGAGTTTGGAAACGCCAAGGTATTTCTGCACAAATCGTAATTTCTTTTTGTCTCCAAGTATGTTCTCACCACCTGCGAATTGCACTACTCTGCTTGAAGAGAGCTGGGTGACCCGACTTTAGAGAAGTGCATGAAACTGAGTATTACTTTAATTTGAAACAAACTTTATTTCAGATTCAAGCACGCGAACGTTTCACTTTTAGCCTTTCGCACAACAGCTTATTCGTCTGAAACTGCCACCATCGTATTTGGTAACGCATTTACAAATGTTCATAATTAATAACTTGCATTTTCTTACTTCCCAGAGCGAAAATTCTTCCAAGAGATAGAAGCGTACCCACATATCGGCCTTCCCTCCGCCATAGGCTCTACAGTGTACCCAATTTGCTGCGGTGAAACAGACTTCGGCGCTTGTAATGACGCCGTGTTCACGGCATACCCCTTCTGCTGTTGGCTTCCCTGCTGGTTACTTAAGCCTTGGTCCCGGACGCTGCTGGGTCTGCAGCTTTCATTTACCGTTCAAGGAAGCCGTATCACAGCTTGCTTTTGTGTTAAATGCGGCATAAAAACGCGGTTATCAGCAGGACTAAGATGTGGCCGGTGAGATTGGAAACAGCGTTGTTACGGCGGTTTAACTTCGATTGTCCGTGAACTTCATGCATTTAGCGCAAATACCATGCTGTCAGGGTCCTTTCAGAAAATTTGGACGACACTGACTTATGCAGCGTGATTGCGGCAAGGCGCTTGCCCTTACTACTTCGCCTTCTCGCAGAGCTTAAAGGGAAGCTGAAACGGTTTTTTGAGAATTCGACGTTATTCAAGAAATCGAATCTATCAAGCTTCTAGATAAACCATGAAAAGTATTTTTGCATTAGCATTTAAAATGATCTCATAATCATCGATTAAAACCGCGATGATGTTTAGGCTTCCTCTCACTACGTTGGAGGTGTGCGGGGAAACTCGGCAGTGACGTCTTTGTTGCCGAAATTTCAGATGTCCGCTGCTTACGCCTGCATGCTGCTGTGTGTCGTTAGATGGCGCCAAACAAGGCATCGTGAGCTTCACCTTCCATGGCGTCAGTTTTCTTCCATGGAATAACCGTATCTTCGCTGGAAACGTAGTGCCGTCATACGTGACGTCATTATCGGGGCCTCTGCCCGTCGCTGTGCACTTCAGAGAAGCCTGAACGCCGCCGATGACTTTATTCGGCGATTACGCCACCATATGAAATGCTAGAGCAAAACAATTTCGCAGACTTTACGTGCACGTTTTGCACATTCGGCAACCTTAAACTCATCGAATTCTAAAACCGCTTCAGTAGCCCTTTAAGACGATAACAAGGAGTGAAAGAACGGTATAACTCTATTCAATTTAAAGGCAGTCTATTGGTTATTATTCAGAGAAACAGCATGTCCTGACAGTGGGTCTGTTGTAATAGTGATGATTTAGAAAAAAAAATCAAACCGGGGGAAAAGACGGGTGCCTGCCAGGGCATCTTAGTTATCTTGAGCACCTGAGATACAGCCGTCAGAAGGGAAAAGAGAAAATAGAAAAGCGCCAAAGAGATACGAACAATAGCGGGAAACCGCAGGCAGATAGATATACCTAGTGTCTCACCTGATATGTTCTGCAATTTTTAAGCATAGGCTTGTTGAGTTAGACGAGCGCTTTTTTCGGCATAACATTGTCAGCGATGTAGCGCACCAGAATGTAGCTAAGACATGATAACTTGTCAGTTTGTGAACTAATATTGAGTAAACTTTTTGCCTCTTGCAATAGTGTCTTTATTTATTGAGAGCCATGTAGCCCACCGTAGGTAATATCCGTATAGGGTTTTGAAATTAAGAAAACGCAGTTACTGTCGGCGCTGTGGCCTAACGAATTTAGTCTTTTTCAGTGGATAGCCGGCACTAGTGGGCAAGCCTGCAAGATTTTCGAAAGCGTGAGCTCATGTATTATTGCATGAAGTCGGCAAAATTTGTTCGCCTACAGCGCCTGGGGTAACTGCATTTTCGGAATTATAAAAACTGATATAGACATTACCAACAGTTGCCTGCACCACCTCTCAATAAATAAAAAGACTAACAGTAATATTTAAGAAGTTAACTACTCAAGATTAGGTAAGCAGCCTACTAGTTAAGACGTCTTCATTGTACTCTCATGCGGTACACCGCTGACGCTGTTACTCCCAAAAAAGTGTTCTTCTAACTGAAAAAGCATATTTTTAAAATATGAAAAACTTACTAGGTGAAACACACGGTATACATCTATATACAGGGTGTTACACCTAAGATTTTCTGCAATTTTTAAAAATAAGCTATTTGAATTAGATGTACGCTTTTTCTGGCATAGCATTGTCAGTGGTGTAGTACATCATAATGCAGCTAAGACGTGCTAACTAGCAGGCTTGTTAACCAATATTTAATAGTTAACTTTTAAACTATTACCGTTGGGCTCCTTAATTATTGAGAGGCATGCAACCCACCGTAAGTAATGTCCATATCCGTTTTTAGAATTTCGAGAACGCGATTATCCTCGGCGCTGTGGCCCAACAAATTTTGGCTATTTCGACGAGTTACGTGCACTGGAGAGGTTGCTTTGCCCGCAAGCTTCTCAAACCGCATGTATTTTGGCGCGATATAGGCGAAATTTGTTGGGCCACAGCGCCGAGGATAATCGCGTTCTCGAAATTCTAAAAACGGATATGGACATTACTTACGGTGGGCTGCATGCCTCTCAATAATTAAGGAACCCAACGGTAATAGTTTAAAAGTTAACTATTAAATATTGGTTAACAAGCCTGCTAGTTAGCACGTCTTAGCTGCATTATGATGTACTGCACCACTGACAATGCTATGCCAGAAAAAGCGCGCATCTAATTCAAATAGCTTATTTTTAAAAATTGCAGAAGTCTTAGGTGAAACACCCTGTATAGGGAGCACTCACACTAACATCAACTTTCGTGCGTCAGGGAACGAAGCACTGTCAAAAAGGAAAAGGGAGAAGTCGTTTACCCTCTCCTACTTTTCTTTACATTCACAGGCCGAGTCCAGTTGACACGAGGACAATACGCGATAAGACGGTAAACACGGATAACAAATTACGAATGGCGTAAGCGGAAAGTTACTTCAATCTCTCGTCGCTTCTTCGAATTAAGAGTCCATGACACATCCATTCAGCGGTGAAGCCTCGAGGGAAAAAAAATGAGTAAAATAGATTTCCATAAGAAAAAAAAAATGAAATACAAGCAGCTCGGTCGTAGACCGGGGCCAAGCTCGTTCCAAGAATAAGATTTAAGTTCCATGGTATTGCACTTTGCGACACACTGTACAACGAGATTACTTACGGTGTTATAAAGGAAGGCGGTACTAAGTTGTCAGGAAGCAATAAGCGCCAAAAAGTTCCTTGAGGCGGTAGCGAGTCTCAAAATTCCGACCGGCAGAATTTTTTTTTTTTTGGGGGTGGAGGGGGGAGGGTTCCTCAAATACCCAGGTCCGTCTCGTTTAACCAATTTCCTGTCTGAGCGTGCAATTTGAAGGGGCATTACGAAAGACGTGGTGTTCAGAACGAAGTTAAGGAATCGAGAGAAAGAGAGGGACATACTTCTTTTTGCTAGTGCCATGGTTGTTTACCCTACTCCTTCATAGAGTGCGTTTTGTCAAGCACCTTAGTCAAAAGCTTGTGCGGCGCTTATTTTTCCCCGGAGTCTATTCAGAGGAGAACGATATAAAAGGAACTTCCGACGTAGCGAAGTCACCGGGTTTGACAGAAGCTTCGTAATGAGCGGTATTTTGATGAGACCGAAGGAGAGTTATAAGTTTAAAGAGCCTCAAAAACAGGCGTGCAACAGAACGTAGATTTGAACAGGAACAGCGTCAATCCTGCGCACTTTTTTTTCGTGTTGTTTGCTCCGTTTTGAGCTATCTGCAATCCGATGAATGACGGTAACTCAGCACACTTACCTTATATCTATAAAATTAGACGAGCTACAAAGCGGGGCCGTGCACACCGCAACCCAGCGGCATAAAACTAAGTGATGGAATGGCTCACACCTAAGTAACTGCAATATTTCAATAAATAGAGTGAACGAGGTGTTTTTCGCACAGGTTTACTGGGTAAAAACGAGGGCGCCGATCACGTTAGTGCGCATCATTAATCTTAGAAATGTCAACGAGCGAGGTGCATTTCTTTCGCAACCTGACATTAGCATTTTGTTCCTATTAATTTCTTTTCAGCTAACCTATTTTTCGAAAATGCATTTTGAGTCTTCTAGGGCACCTTGCTTTTGCAGAATGGGCGGTCGCCACTTCCCTAGATGGGAATAATTTTTTTACTATGTTACAGTGCAGTCAATTAAATGTACCGCAACAATGGAGCCTATACAAATGACCTATAGACTTTCTGCGAACTTCTTATAGACACCTTATAGACTATGTATTTCATAGATATTATCGTTTCTTTATTCATTGTCTATAAATTGTCTTTAAAGAAGTAATGAAAGTGTTTGGCCATGGATCTATAGATCTTTTATAAAGTGCCTGGCATTTTTATTCTCTACGTACTAGTCTATAGACTTTAAAAACAGGACTATACGGACTATGGAAAGTTTATTTAAAAGTATCGGAGATTTTTGGTCCATTTGAGCTTTCAAGCTGGGCACAGAATATTATGGTCGAAGCTTTGGCGCAATCATTTTGTTCTTTTATTGTCACGCAAACTCAACCTGTTCTGTAATGACATTACTGAAAACAAAACTTCCACGGCAAGCGCAGTTTGCCAAATAGCCCTGCGGCTCTTATATAGCTAATGAAAGCACGCGGGAGCTACCATTGGTTACATTTACCTTGCATCGTTAGAAAACCGCAGAAGACATGTTGTCTTTCCTGGCAAGCTTTGGCAGGCACTTATATACAGGGTCTGTTCTGAAAGTAGTAGGACTGGTTTTTTCCTGGGCGAACGGGCGGAAGAGAGCTGGTCTGCGCGTGCAGGGTCGTTGAAGGGGGATATTGGGAATGCTGGGGAAAATCGGCAGTCTGCTCTCGGCCTTTGAAGAGAGCAGGTCGCTTGCACTGTGAACCCCTGTCGAAACGCCTCGTCACGCAGAATCATGGAGTGTTTACTGGATCAGCGATACGCGATCAAATTTTGTGTAAAGCTTGGTAAAACGGGCAAAGAGACTCATGACATGATTACGGAGGCCTACGGGGATGCTGCCATGGGTAGATCAGGTGTTTTTGAGTGGCTCAAGTTGTTCTAAGAAGGTAGGGAAAGAGTGGAAGACGACGACCGCTCCGGACGCTCATCGACCAGCAAGACCAACGAAAATGTGTCGTGATGAAAAATTTACTTAACAGTGATCGCAGGATGAGTATCAGAATGATTGCTAATGACTTTAGCATTCCTGAAATCCAATTTTTTGAGATCGTGACAGAAAACTTAGCCTTCAGGAAAGTGTGCGCGAAGTTGGTGCCGCGAGTGTTGTCAGAGGAGCAAAAGGCCAGCCGGAAAGCGATCTGCCAGGATCATCTTCATCACGTGAATGAGGACCCCGATTTTTTTGGATAACACAGTGACCTGTTACGCGACGTGGGTGTTTGAATACGACACGGAGAGCAAGCGGCAGAGGTCAGAATGGCTCACTCCTTCTTCCCCACGCCCCAAGAATGCGCGATAGAGCAAATCGAAGGAAAAGTCCAAGCTCATTTGCTTTTTTGATCGACATGGAGTCATACACAAAGAGTTCGTACCACCCAGACAAACAGTTAATGCAGTTTTTTACGTGGAAGTCCTCATAAGACTGCGAAAACGCATTGTTCGTGTCCGCTCAGCCATCGCCAACAAATGGCGGCTGCACCATGACAACGCGCCGAGCCACACAGGGTTCCTCGTAATGGAGTATCTTGCCTAGCACAAGGTGGCAACTCTGCCTCGCACCCTCTAGAGCCCAGACTTGACCCCGCCAGACTTTTTTCTATTCTCGAGAATAAAGTCGACGCTCAAGGAGAAGCATTACGGATTGGTAGAGGCGGTTCAACAGGCCGTGACGAGGGAGCTATACAGCATTCCGGTCCAGGCGTTCCTGGAGGCGTACGAAAACGGGAAAACTCATTGGAAGCAGTGTGTAGATGCGGAAGGGTGCTCCTTTGAAAAATGCTAATCATTTGTACTACTATCATGAATAAAATTTAGAAAAAAAAATCAGTCCTACTACTTTCAGAACAGACCATGTATTTCCCGCCTGTTTTACTTCTCAACGTTCGAACAAAGCACCATGGGTAATGGTTGCGCAGCGGTCGCAACCTCCAGTAAATAATGGCTTTCAATGTGGTTGCGTGTTAAAAGATTTGTTTCAAGCCTTGATCGAAGGAGAACGCAAAAAAAGACGAGACACTTGAAGGAAGACACGACGCCTCTTTTTCTGCTCTGTCCTTCAGTCAAGATGAACCAGCACCAACCTGTACAACTTCTCGCTCAGCTTGTTTCAAGCCGTTTGATAAGTTCTCACTTTTGTAGCTTCTTTATCAACTCAGTAAACCTAATTGTGACTAGAACGTAATGTGGAGGAATATTATATGTTTTACTATCCACTCCCAATCCGTTGCACGTCAATAGTTTGCTTATTGTTTACAGTAATCTCAGGTGTCCCACAATGGTTAGTGCTTATGCACAATTACGTGAACACCTGCGTAATGACCTAGCATCTTCCGTTAAACTTTTTGCGTTCAGCGTTCATTACAAAGTGCGAAGGATGCAACTTTCTTTCGAGCCGCTCTTGAATCCATTTCTGGTTGGTGCCTGGTTTGGCACATGACGCTTAACCCGACTAAATTAAAATCAGTGCGCTCCACACGGCATGTCATTTTCTTCCGTTTTTCTTAGAAGATAACGGTTCTGCACTTATGTAAGCAAAATATTTAAATGGTTCGGCGTTGTTGCAGCGTCGAACCTATCTTGGGACAAATATTTGAGTTCGATTATAGCAAACATTTGCGCAATAGCATAAGGTAAACAATATAACATGATATTCCTAACTATGATTGTGACTTCGCACTGCGCAATGATTTATTAACCATCAAGGGGTTTGCAGTGCAAACTTACATATGAATTGATCTCAATTCGAGGTAACTGAAATGGTCAATAAAAAAATCAGTCAGTCAGTCAGCCAGTCAGTCAGTCGGTCGGTCGGTCGGTTTATTTATTTTACTAATCAAAAATTATTTTACTAATGAGTTAAACAACATATTAAGCAATCCAACAAACAATCAAATACCTGATTATATAGATTTTTAAAGGGGGTTGCCGCTTAGCTGAAACTGGATCACTTTGCAACGCCCAACATCGATACAGGCCAAGGGATACAGGCCAAGGAGGTTTGCACCTCCAGGTCTTGTTTTACCAGAACGACTGAGCGTGGTTACTACTCTACAGTTACCTCCTAGCAGAAAAGGGGGAATCCTGCCAAGTTAGGGAACATGCACTTTGAGTTTATCGTAGCGTGTTTTGAGTCGGTTGATGTGCGCAGTTTCGCGGCCGCGGTGGTGCACATCCTGGGGCGGCAAAAGCGTTCCAGTACTTCACTGGAGAGGTATCGCGGACAACTCGGTACGGGTCTCGACACTTTGAAGGGAGTTTCTTGGAGAGGCCGAGATCGTTTAACCGAACCCAAAGCTGTAGTAGTGAGTCTGGGGTATACGACGGAAGAGGACTGGTGGAGCGCGAAGGTGTTTCTGCTCTAGTTCCGTGTTTCTGCCGCAAAGTTGTCCACGCCAACGTATGCAGCGTGTATCGTATCGCAGTCTGCAAGCTCAAGCAATCGCTGTGCCCTCTCTCCTGACGTGACGACTCTATACTCACCCTCTTAACATCTTTGCCACTTTTGCCCTTTAAGTAAGCTTGTTCAATATACAGCGCCATTCATTGTTTCCTTGAGACTGGCCTGCGTCACTTCGTCCGCCACGACACGAAACATGGTGTCAGAAGAACGCCCCGGCACCTAGGACCTGCAACAGCTGCTGGCTACGTACAGGGGCCCCAAAAGTAATACGGAGCACGCGACCGGTGGCGGAAATGAAAAAAAAAAACTGCATTCCAGCGCGCTCTATCAGCAGATGCGCGGCAAAGAGCGGAGGGGCGTCGGCACATCCGGCTGACCCATCTCGATAACTTGATGCTCGCGTTATCGCCGCCACGAGCGAAGTTGCGCTGCTACCATCAGTGCTCGCCAGGGGCGCTTTCAATACATCATGCAAGGGTTTGCTGTTTGTCCGCGCCGTGTAGAAAGTGGCGTTCGGCAGGTTGCACTTTTTTCTTTTTCAGGAATGCCACCATTTTCAGCCTGCTAGACCACCGTGGTTCGCTTTTCTGTTCGCGGCGAGTTTGTGATAATGAAAACAGAGCAAACTTCCCGAAGGGCGTAGAAAGGGAAGTCGGGACACCGACACTGATATAACCAAGGAATGTCTTACCCTGACCGTCTTCCCTTTTTGCATTCGTCATGAAGTTTGCGCTGCTTTTATTGTGATGAACAAGCTCATGATGCATTAGTGGAGTTTGTGCGCCAGATATAGAATATAGATGCTGCGTCCGTCGGTTTGGCAAGTGTGATCAACTTTTTCTTGGTTCAAGGGAGTGCATGAAAAAAAGAATAACATGCATGTGTTGCCTTCGTTGTTTTCATTATAAAGATAGGGGCTCAACAGTATAGCAACTGAACTAATTAAGGATCACTTCCCTTGGCACAAATTTGCTTTCTTACAATAGAGGAAAAAAAGAAAAACAAAAACGAGCTTGTCTCTCATTTAGTCGTCGCCTATCGGCTATATTTTGCAAACATGCAAGGAGAAAAAGGCAACAGAGTGAAGGCGATTAAAAAAAATCTTCCAAAAGCACTTTTCATAAAAGCTGAAAGTTTAATGACGGGTGAAGCTCCCGCTCACGTTAATGACATTGACCATGCGCCGAAAAAGGGACTCGTGTAATGAGTCGACATATCCGGGTTGCGTATTCGCCAACTGCAGCCTGTACAGCCACAAGGCTTGAAACCACGGTGAATTGATCACGGTGACTGAAGATTGCACAACGGCTTACCTAAAAGGGATAATAAATCCTCTTAAACGGCGTTATATGCCACTACGCATCACGATTTGCGACCTAAAAGGGAAAAAATGAAATAAATGGAATTAAAAAAACAATAAAATTACAGTACAGAGAGCGGAGTCGAACGGCCGACCTTCCATACGCAACATGTGCCTCTAATCCACTGCGCCATAGCGGCGATGTCAAGCCGTCGTTCTGAATGAATATTTATAACCAGCCTTAATGTGGCTGCTACCTGCCGGTGGGCGGCGCTGTCATCGCTGGTTGTACCGGCTGCATTTGGCGAACACGCATCCGGGTTTCTCTGGAAAGGTTGTCCTGTGTAAGAAAGTGAATTTGTGTTGAAGAAAATGGTCTTGAATTATTAGCCCACTTGCTATTCCGTCGAGCACCTATTTTTACCGAAGACAGCGCATGCATGCTATTGTTTTTGTTTTTTGTTTGTCATGCGTTCCCTACAGCGAAGCAAAGTTGTCACCGCATTTGCGAAAACGTTGCTCGAGTGCTTATACTCCTCAGTGCACAAACTCGCCGCCATGTGTAGCACAAACTTCGGCTGCTCCGCAGACGAAGTTAATGCTGTTCCTGACGAAGCATAAAGCGCACGGTGCCGATGGTAAACATTTCTGCACGGCCCGGACGAACAACAAACCATGATGTATTGAAAGCGCCCCTGGCGGGCAGAGATGGTAGCAGCGCAGCTTCGTTCGTTGAGGCTATGACGGGAGCATCAAGTTATCGAGATGGATCAGCCGGATGTGCCGACGCCCCTTCGCTCTTTGCCGCGCATCTGCTGGTAGAGCGCACTGGAATGCAGTTTTTTCCATTTCTGCCACCGGTTGCGTGCTCCGTATTACTTTTGGGACACGCGTGCATGCTGCTTGAAGCAAGAAATGGAAAGCCTGAAGCCACCAGAACCTTTGCGTCTAATGACAGACGGCAGTCGAGGTTGGAAGCTGTTAAAGCAGAAATTTGAACTCTTCTTGCAAGCAACGACGGGTACCAACAAGGCAACACCAGGAGCAGCAAAAACGGCGCTCTTCTTCAGCTTGGCCGGTGAGGACGCAATTGAAGTGTTCAACAATTTTCCATTTGCTGAAGGAGAAAACCGAGAACATTACCCCACGGTCATCGCAAATTTCGAAGAATACTGCGTCGAGCAACAGAACGACGTTCACGAATGTTATGTGTTCCGGTCACGAATGCAGGGCGAGGCGGAGTCATTCGAACAGCCCTTCGGGACTTGAAAACGCAGGGCATGCGTTGCAACTTTAGGACCAGCGTGGACGACATGGTTCGTGACCAAATTGTATTCGGCGCGAAATTGCCAAAACTACGAGAACAAATGTTGCGGGAGAAGCAGCTGACTCTCGAAAATGCCGTGAATTTGTGCAAGGCGACAGAAACATCAGCACTCTAGAATCAGTTCTAAGGCCAAACTAAGAACGAATCCGATGTCAGTGTCGTCTCTGCGAGCAGAACCGGAGTAAAGCCACAACAGTTGCTCAGGCGAGTTTAGAGGTGCAGTCGCTGCAACCGCGCTCACGCGCCTTGCAGGTGCCCTGCCTATGGAAAAACTTGCTATTCGTGCAGCCGGCCCAATCACTTCGCGTTATGCTGCAGATCGAAAGCTGACGTTAACGAAGTACAGCAGGAAGACGACTTCGACGTACTGGACGTAGCCATTAGTAGCGTTAACAACCACCGTGACTAGCTCCTGAAGGCTGAAGTTGGCGTCAAGGATGTGACGTTCAAGGTCGACACTGGCTCCAAGGCGAACCTTGTATACATCTCGCTCTTTAGAAAGTTATACACTGGCGCACTGAAGCCCAGCGGTGCCGTCCTTCGGTCGTACGGAGGTTGTATCATCAAACACTGCGGCACGTGTTCAGCTCTGGTGCAAATAGGTGAGCGAAAAAATTTTCATGGAATTTTTCGTTGTCAAAAAAGACCATCAAGCCATCTTGGGACTACAAGCCAGAGAGCAGCTAGGGCTACTCCAGCGCACAGTAGAAAACGTCACGACGACCGCTTCCCAAGAAGTGGCTAAGATGTACCCTCGGCTCTTTCAAGTAAATGGGCGCCTACGGCGTGAATACAACATACTGTTGCGTAAGGATGCTGTGCCCTTCGTTCAAGCTGCTCGAAGGGTGCTCATAGCATCCTTTTTTTGCGTGGTGGTCTACAACGGATGGAACGAGAACGAATCATCAAGAAGGTCAGCGACCCGACCGACTGTGTAACCCCTCTAGTCATTGCTCGTAAGAAAGACGGAAAAATGAGGGTTTCCATGGAACCCAGGAGAATCAATGCCAGCCTAAAGAGAGAACATTACCAAATGCCGCGCCGGGAGGATATCGAGGCGGAGTTGGCCGGTGCGAGGCTCTTTTCTCGTCTGGACGTGAACGTCGGCTTTCACCAGATCCCGCTTGATGAGCGTTCATCGGAAATGTGCACGTTCGCAACGCCATTCGGCCTGTACTGCTTTCGCCGGCTTCCTTTCGGGATCGTGTATGCCAGCGAGGCATTTCAAAAGGCACTGAATGAGGTGTTTGACTAAATTCCTGGACTACGAGTGTACGTAGATGACGTTCTCGTTTGGGGTACGACTAGGGAAGAACACGACGAGCTGCTGAGGTCTGCACTAAAAGCAGCTGAAGCTGCAGGCCTAACGTTCAACCTGGCAAAATGCGAGTTTGACGTCGATAAAATAGCATTTTTGGGAGACATCATCAGCAGCGAAGGAATAAGCCCTAATCCAGTGCTAGTCGAAAGCGTGATGAAAATGCCAAAACCACAAAGCAAGCAGGCAGTGCAAAGGTTACTCGGTATAGTAAATTATTTCAGCAAGTACTTTTCGTCCCTAGCCCTGCGAACACCAGTTTTGCGCTCTCTTCTAAAGCAAAGCGCTATCTTTGAATGGACAGCCAACCGCGAGAGAGAGTGGAAAGATATATGCGACGCACTCGCAAAGGCACCGTTGCTAGCAATTTTGGACCCGCGAAAAGAAACCAAAGTGACGGCAGACGCGTCACAGAATGGCATTGGTGCGGCTCTGCTGCAGCCTCACGGCGAAAGTTGGATACCAGTCGCTTATGCTTCCAAAGCACTGACAGAGTGCGAACAACGATATTCACAGATAGCAAAAGAAGCGATGGCTCTCGTATTCGGCTGTGAAAAGTTTGGCCACTTCACATACGGTTGTCCTGTCTTGCTTGAAAGTGACCATCGGCCGCTGATAGACATATCGAAAAAGGCAGTAGGGGAGATGCCACCTAGAGTGCAGCGGTTTTTCTTAAGACTGCTCAAGTATGATTATGCACTAATATTTGTTCCCGGCAAACAGATGGACTTGGCAGACCTTGTCGAGGTCGTTGGCTCCTGCAGACGTCAGCCCCTTGGATACAGAAGATGTGGAAGTTCATGTCGTCAGCGTTGTGTCCGGATTTGTAAGTGAAAGAACAGCTGCACTACTTGCACGTGAGACTGCATCCGATAGCTATCTCAAAGTGGTGTTGCAGAACATCGCAGACGGGCATACGGTCGAAGGGCCGCTCAAATCTGTGGCTGCTGAACTTTCGATAGTCAACGGGATACTGTTGAAAGGAACGAAAGGCGTTGTACTTAAAAGCATGCGGTCCGAGACATTGAGACGGATTCACGCAGGACATCGTGGCATAGCTAAATGCAAAGCAAAGGCAAGGCAGCTGATGTATTGGCCGAACATCAACGCTGATATTGTATTGTTGATTCAGGGTTGTTCAACTTGCAGAAAGTATGCATATAACCAACCATCAGAGCCTTTAATACCTCAGAGACGAAGGAAAACTTCTGGCTTGGTATGCTGAATTACAGATCAAGTCCATTGGAAGATGTCCGATCTCCCGGTGAGCTGCTTCAAGGGAGGCGCCTGCGCACGCCTTTGCCGGACTTTGGACATCAGACTTTGGACATCAGACTATCACACGTGTAAAGAAACATGAGCAGAGGAGTCACACCGCCCGATGCCTGGCCCCTCTTCGAAACGAAGACATCGTACGCGTCAAAGGGAGGTCACGGGACCGCAAGGCCAAGGTAACTGCATCGGCGTGTCCCCGCTCCTGCTAGGTACAAACAGAGAATCGCAAGATCTTGCGCCCGAACAGACAGCTACTACTGACAACGAAGGAAAGATTCGACGCCCCCGTCTCGGACAGCGATGAATCTAGTGATGACAACGCTCCAGCCCAGGAGCAGGCGTCAACGTCGTCACATGCGGCTTCAGTTGTCCCGAGCAGAGTGACCAGCCCGGCGCCCCAGCTGCCCCGCCGGTCCACGCGTGCGACAAAGCCACCTGACCGCCTTAGTTACAACGAGTACTTCGAACAGATCAGCTCCCAGCGTTAAATGAACTTATCACGACACTTGTGAAGGACGGGGATGTATAGTATCGCAGTCTGCATGCTCAAGGATGGCTGTGCCCTCTCCCCTGATGTGATGACTCTGTACTCACCCTCTTAACCTCTTTGCTTCTTTTGCCCTTTAAATACGCTTATTCAATAAACAGCGCCTTTCATTGTTTCCTTGAAACTGGCCTGCGTCACTTCGTCCGCCACGACACGAAATACAGCGCACACCTCTATGTCATTACCGCCAGATAGCTCAAGGCGCGAATATGATCTTGATTGTAGTATTATTTGATCAATATCATTATTTCATGTGCAGTGCACAGCTAGAGAGAGAGAGTGTTGCATCTAACCTGAGGCGTGTTTCGGCTCCGGCGGTAGCCTTTTGCTGTCGCGCAGTGGCCACTGAGGCTGATGTGTTCGCTCCGGCCCGAGTTAAAGTACTAGTTGCGAATATTTAGTTTATTTGTTTTTAATTGTTTATTTAACACGGCACAAAGCCACGAACACCGCTGGCATACAAACATCGCATGATTTTGCTCGTGGTTCACCCATCGGAATAGTGCTTTAGCACAAGTAATCTCCTAGCACGTTCTGCCGCCCACTTAAGTTAACTAACGGAGTACGCGCCACTCATTTCTTTCTTTCTGCAACTCACTCAAGGCTGGTGATTCCCTCGGATATTCAATAATGCATTTGTGTGCTCGCATCCTGCACCTCACTTTCTTCTGCATTGTCTGCTTTGACTGAATTCGCTCTATTTCTACACTCACTAACAAGCAACATGTGTCATATTTGTTAGTGCGAAAGCAATAACCCGGAGGTTCAGAGCCTAGCAAGATCGTCCTTTTCCGATTGTATGTCCGGGAAGTGCGACTGCTCCGTCCCGCGGTACTGCCCACTTATCGTCGTTTTCTATTTAGCACTAATCCTGCTGATTTGAATGTGGTGAACATCCTCTGTCGATTTTTTGTTTTTTACTTTCCGAGGGGTAGAGATGCTTGGAAAGTGAGCTCGGACACATAAATTTGTGATGAATTCTTCATTATTTACAACTTAATGTATTGATTACGTCGTCCGGTTCCTAAGCACTTAATCAGCCAATTTCAGTTCATAGGGCTCATAGCAGAGAACCCGGAGGGCTGTGTTTTTCCGGAGTGCCCCATTCACTTTAAACATGTCTACTTTTGCTTATATAGGGGAGTGTGCTGAAAAAAGGTGGTATTGAAAGTTTTTATTCACTCATTTTGATTTACGTTTCCTAGGAAAATTCAGGCGGATTTGCTGATTCCACCGAAAGGGACAGAACCTGACGCGTTGACAACGGAGGGAGACTTGTGAGCCTAAAAAAATCAGCAGAAATTATTTTCACAGCGGTTGTAAAGGTTTGCCTTCAAGAGAAAAAAAGGATTATTCGAAGCGTCTCTGTTTTGCGGCAGCTCAACGTGGCGCTTCGCACTGTAGGGAAGTTCTGTTCGACTGCAAATCATCTAGAACGCTGTCGAGAACTCGCCTGCGACGTTCTAAAGTTTCCAACTGTCATTCCCATTTCCTTTTCATGTGCTGTTTACTCACAGCGCCTGACGTGCAATCCTTTCAACCCGATTTCGGCCGTTGGCGCGTCGCATCTCGAAGCGGTCGCCCGCTTTTCAGGACCGCCGGCTCCCTAAGTGTATCAGCTAAAGCGATTAAGGCGACCGAGTTAGCCATAGTCACAGCCTGAGAGAGATAGACAGACAGTGGGCGGAGGAAATGTCAGGGAAACTGGAGTGGACTGGTGTCCACACTGGTGAGTTTCGAAGACTTTCTAAGAAGGCTGATTGTTGTGAAAGCAGAACGTGAAAACTTTTAGATGTGTTCTGTACCCTGGAAGAATGACACGTGTGACTATTTGCGTTTAAATGCAGCCCAGTGTAAAGTTCTTAGTGCTTAGTGATCGCCTGTACAGCCAGGCCGGAATGAAACGCGAACACGCATATGTCATACATTTCTGCTTTGCAGCGAGATATTCCTTTACAACCTATTTTCGATTATGCATTTCAGTAGGCCCTTTACCCAGACACATGAATCAGGCTAGTTGTACACTTCAGCTGAAAGTAGGCAGGTACGCGCAGTCAGGCTAGAGATCCCAGTTTGAGCAGCCCTTCTGAAGCTAGGCTTCGGCCGCTGACGTATTTGGCTCATATTTTCAATGCCAGTTGAGATGCGCGACCTAACCTTCCGAATTAAAAACAAAGTGACTATATTTAGGTGGCGCATACTTTTCTAAATTCAAATTGGGTGGTTTAATGTCTGGAATAAATGCTTGGGCTATGTGGGACGCCATAGTAATGTGCGCCGGAGTAATGGGACATATCTAAAAGTATTTGAAAATATCTATCTGTACAGTCACAATTGTCCTTCACGGAGAAATAAAATCATAGTCAAGAAGTGCATCAAGCAGGATGACACGATCTCATTAGTAAAGTTCAGCGCATGATTATAAGAAGTACTCAGAAATCTCTACTGGAAACAGTCGGGAAGAAAATTCTGCGATTCGCGGATGACATTTACTTCCTAAGTAACTCAGGCAGCGAATGGCAAAGTATGATGGAAGACCTAGGCAGGCAATGTGAGTCGGTGTGTCTAAAATTATTTGCAGAAAATGAACGGAATGTTCAACATTAGCAAGAATTGTTGTCGGGCTAGTTTTTCTCTCTGAAAAGCATTTGGGTTGGATATATCATCCCAGGGTTGCGAAGGATCTTTTACCGTATGCGTGTGCACACTGAAAAACTGCCAAAAGGGGTATTGCTGCTCTGTGTCTTGAGTCTGCGCTCATGAAGTCGTGTCCGCACAAAATGAATCAGATTTTCCAGATTTAAGTGGGCCGGCTGGACGCAGCTGGCTACCCGTGTACGATCTTGGCGACGATGATTGAAATCCTCCTGCAGAAGATGAAAGAAAAAACGCGCAAAAGGGATCCAAATGAAGGTACAAAACCCGTGGTAGTACTTTACGTGCATAAAGTAGTGCACAGCCTTAAAAAACTGGCCAACAGGTACGGAGTACCTGTGGTGTTCTCGGCACCTGTAAAGCTAGGCCAGCTCTGTGCTCTCACTGCTAAGGAGAGAACTCGGCAGAGTCATTGCGCAAAAAAACAAAACAAAAAAACATGGCAAGCCCTATGTTAAGTGCGCAAAAGGAGAGGTGTACAAAATCCCACTAACATGTGGAAATGCCTATATTGGCCAAACGGGACGCTGCCTAAATGATCGTGCAAAGGAGCATGAGCGCACACTAGGTGGTAATGGTAAGAGCATAAATTTGACTGAGCATTGCAGTACATGCGTATGTAGGCCACGACTGATGAGATGAAGATTCTTTGCACGGGCAGCATTGCTGAGGCGCACGAATTAATATAAGCTTTCTGATAACGACTTCGCATAACTGCGCCAGTGGCTCGTCTGTGGCCTTGTAAAATAGCGAGTCAGCTTCATTGAAGTCTTAATTGTAGAATGTGGTGATGCACGTTTACCAGTGAGGCCGTCGCAGTCCCTGATGCGCATTCAAAAAGTGTTCTTATATTTGTAGGTGTAAACCAATGAATTAACCCCTTGTTAGTTTGCGCTGGTACTGTCGTCTTGTCTCTGTGTAGTCTTTTTGCGCAAAATACTTATGGCGAATAAAGTAATGTTCATCTGTCTCGGAAGAGAAGGGCAGTTTGATTGGTAGTGAATAGTTTAAATGAGCTGGGGAATACCTCCACTTAGGGCAAGTAGTGACCGTAAATGCGAAGCAGGAGAGTGAAATTACAAGGGGAATAAGCATAGGGTAGATTTCATTTGGTAGGTACTCTCTGATCATAAATGGCAGTTTACCAGTACCCCTCAAGCGAAAAGTATATAACAGCTCTATCTTACCGGTACTCACCGATGGCGCAGAGTTGTGGAGGATAACTTTAAGGCTTCAGCAGATGAAGAACAACGCAGCTAGCTATGATTGGTGTAACATTATGACACAGCGCCCCTCATAGCCTTAGTCGCTTTGGGACGTTAAACCTCTCAAACCACCGAACCATTAAGACAAAGGAAGAACAGAGTGGGTCAGGGAACAGACGCGTGTTAATGACATGGAAGTCAAAATCAAGTACAATTGGGCTTGCGTAGGGCATGTAATGCGAAGGCAAGATAACCGGTGGTCGTTATAAGTAGATTCCAATAAAAGGCAAGAGTAGGAGGGCGTAGCGTAGCATTTGACAGGAAGTAGGATGGGTGGATCGGTTTACTGTACTGCAGTTGGCGTAGTCAGGCTGATGATGCCCCTGCTAGTGGTGATGGTGATGATGCGGTTCTTTAGTGTGTGCTGACATCGCACAGCACGCCGCCAATTGTTTATTTCGCCCCTATCTAAATACGACCGCCGCGGCAAGATTCGAACCCACGATCCTGGGTGGTGGTGCTGGAAAACGTTTATTTGCTCTATTTTGCAGTGGTTTTTGCGGCTTCAGATGGAGTCTTCCATCTTCTCTTCAGGGACGGTTCCCATAGTCCAGGGCTCCTCTTAGGGTAGCTGCTCTGCGTGCACGCCTTACTAGTCCTTGTCGGACTTTCAGGATGTCACTGGATAGCATCCTCTCCCACTGTTCCGCACTCGAGTGTTCTGTTATGTCTAGCTCGTCTATTTTCTGGCAAGCCTATGTGGTACGGTATAGGGTTGGTTTGTCTCCACACCACGGGCAGGCGCTGTCGTACTGCGTGGGGTAGATTTTACTTAGCGTGTTTAGGCCCGTGAATATTGCCGTTTCTAGCTGTCGCCATGCTACGGCGTCTTCTCTATTTAGTTTTTTGTGTTAGGGTGTGCATTTTCGTCTGATCCCTCTATAGTAGTTTAGCATCTCTGTATAACTTTGGGCTACCGGCTCGGGTTCCTCAGTGGGGTCGGGATTGTTGGATGCTCGGTTTGTTGCATGCCCTCGAGCTATCCTATCCGCCTCCTGATTTCCCGTAATGTCGGTATGTCCCGGCACCCAGTCTATCGTCTGTTTAGCCTGGTTATTTTCGCTCTTGCCACTTGAGCGGAGGATGCGGAGCGCGCTGTGCCTGATTCTGCCGTTTAGGTAGTTGCGGCATGCAGCTTGTGAGTCTGTGAGTATGGTTAAGGACCTGTTGGATCGGTAGCCCTCCGCTGCCGCTAGAGCCACGGCTGCCTCTTCGGCCTCGATTGCCGTACAGTTCCGAATTGACGCGCTGGTGATTTCTTTTAGGTCCGAGTTGATCACCGTTGCCACTTTGCTTTTCTTGTGGTTTCTGCCCTCAGTGTATGTAGCGGCGTCTACGTACACTGTGTCGTTTCTAGGTACCAGTGTTCTTTGTACATAATTTGCTCTTGCTTCTCTTCGCACCAAGTGTAGGTTCGGGTCCATATTCCTGGGTGTCGGTGCTACTTTGATGGTGTTTCTGTATTCGTCCGATATCGCCTCCGTGCTTTGTGTCTCCTTTATGGTAGCTTCACCGCCGTATCTGCTCAGGAGTCTTTTGCCCGTTTCCGATAGTCTTCGAATTTGCGCTATTATTTGCGCTTCTTGGGGCTCTTCGAGACCGTTGCGTAGCCCCAGAGCCAGTAGTTTGTCGGTTGATGTTGATTGCGGTAGGTGGAGCGCCGTCTTGAGGGCTTTCCTCACGATTGCGTCCGCTTGTTGCGTTTCGTATTTTGCGCAGTGGTAGTATGGAGGCTGTATCTTACTCTGCTGACCACCAGGCTTCTGACCAGTTTTAGTGCGTCTGCCTCTGATTGGCAGCCGAACTTCGAAGCCGCTGAGCTGCTGTTCTCCTTCGCGCATACTTTTCTTTTAAAACATCAAATATTTATACAATTCTAGCCTCGATAAAGATTATAAATAAAAATTAATAGTCCCCGTATAAGAGGTTAACAAGACTTACATATGATCGAAAAACAAAGCACAAAAACCTTTTTGTGCAAAACCGTTTTTGTTCGCCTTTTAACTAAGTGCAAATATGTTTTACTGTAATGACATACTAGGCGCCCACACTGAAACTATCAGTCGAAACATGTATGGATAGTTTTTGTGCCAAATGGAAGCGCGTAAATTACCCTTAGTTGTACCACTGCGTAATGGCCACTCATCATTAAAACTATCTCTACATGCTTCGTCTTATACCTTAATGATGAGTGCCAATTACACAGTGGTGCAACTAAGGCTTACTTACGCGCTTCCATTCGGCACAAAAATGATCACGGAATTCGTGCAGATATTAATTTGGATGGTCTTAATTTGGACGCTTTTCCGGCTCTCAAACTACGAACGTTCCCCTGGTGGGGAAAAAAGGAATACTTAAAAAATCTGTAAAAAATTTTAATGGCTCATTGTTGAGGTTAGGAGCAGTTTGACTTGAAAGACCGCTAGATGCACTGAGAATAACCTTCAATTCATTGCTTACTTTCTTGAGCGCTTTTGGGAATTTGGTGCCGGGTTTTATTGACTGAGTGGGTGAGAATCCTTCAGCATGTGTGTTGCTTTTAGGGCAACAAATTTCACCAGATAGTGTTGTGGATGTCTCCTATTCGCGATGGTTTGAATGCGACGGGACAGCGAACTCTTGAAATGACAAGTGTAGAATACTAGACGTTCAAATATAAGTATAGCGTTCAAGAAAGATTCGGTAAGGTCAGCACACGCAACATAGATACGCAGCGCCTGTACTTGTTGCATTAGTAAGGCTTTTTGACGGGCTATTTGATACATATTCATATTTGAAAGGCTGTGCGCTAAAAAGACGTTCAGAGGGAAAAAGGATAGACACGACAAGAAAGAAGCGCCTGTTGCCTGTTTTCTCCACGAGGAATCTTTTTTAAGCAATACTGCGCCAGGCTTCGAGCTGTCGAGTAGCTCCCGGTAGTGGCCATGGTCGACTTTTAGCCGCAGCGAGGTCAAACAGATGGAGCGCCGTTGCCATAGCAGCCGTGGTGGCAGGACCGCTACGACTTAACTATTTCGAGCCTGGGAATCGAACCAGGGCCGTTGCCATTTGAGGCGGAGACGCTACCACTCCGCCACGAGGGCTCAGGGTTACCGCATCAATAAAGGCTCATCTAGTGAATGCATGGGTCTCATAAATAGAATAAAAAATTAAAAAATATCAATACGGAAATAAAAATAAAAATGAAAATAAAAAGAAATGAAAATATCAAATAAAAAAATAAATAAAAAAGAAACAGAAATAGAAAATAAAATTAAAACAGCGAGATACGAAAAATAAAAAATAAAAAACAACAACACTGCGCCAGGTTTCGAGCCGTCGCGTAGCTCCCGGTGGTGGCCACGGTTGACCTTCAGCCGCAGCGAGGTCAAACAGATGGAGTGCCGTTGCCATAGCAACCGTTTCAGCCGCGCTCCACCAGGCTCCACGCTGCGTATGCAACTTGCCCGGTTTAACCAGAGCTAAACCTCAGCTAACTTTTTAAACTGAACTCATATCTGAGAAACCGAACGAACCTATCAAAAAGCTTCTTTTACGGAGAATAAATACAAAGGTTTAGCAATCACTTCCGAAGTGCTGCCATCGTGATTTTATAGGGGTCATTAATCGCTCAAATATTTAACTTCTTGGGAGCTAAGCCCCCTCCCTGTTGTGTTTGTGTCTCAGCTGCTTTATTAGGGCGGCATGTGGTTTTTGAAGTACGTAGTTAATACGGCAAAGCCTTGGCTGAAGGCGGCGCATATTGTAGAACTTGAGCATTCAGAATTCCCTGCTTTTCACGTGAATAGTTTCGTTGCGCAGTTATTCTCTCTCCGATATTGTGTGTGTCTACATCAGGTCCGCATTCGATTTGCTTTTGTCACATCCCATCTTATCGGTGTCTTTCATTCAGCACTTCTGGTGTAAAAAAACGTAAGGAGATGAGAGGAGTGCGATTTTTTTAGCCTAAAAAGTTGAATTGCTTGGCCGAAACAATTGAATCACTTTTGACCTTCTTAGAAGATGCTACCGGTGGAGTCACTTTGGCCGCGTTTTGATGAACCCGGAAATATTAAACAAAATGCCGGCTGGTCGTTAGGGACAAAAATAAACCTGGTATAATGAATAATTTTAGTGGTCCGGAGCAGACTCTGAAAATAAGTATTTAGAGCCCACATTGTTCACACTGTCGAAAAAGTGTTGTCAATATTGAAATGAATCACTTTCTTCTCCGCTGAACCTAAGTCAGCTGCGTCAAACGAGCTTTGGTATTGTGCGAAGAAGCACCATCTGAAAAGATAATTTGCACATTAAAAGACGAATAATACGACCAGCTGGTGTTAACGGGCCCTGTTTTGTGTCAATGGCTCTAACTATTTTATTATATTTGGCAGCTGATGAACATTAGAGAAATAAGAGCTGTGTGCCCGAATGTGCAGTGAATTTTCGAGCGAGGTGGGAGACGACGCAAATATAAAGCATTTTACTAGCCTTTTTCTTTGTCGGCACAGTACAGCCACCAGTACGAAACCAACTTTCAGTTTTTTAGATTGAGGTTAACTGCGTTATGACAGCAGGGAGATTTGTCACGTTAAAGCTGTTGCGAGTGCCATCTTTAGTCGGCATGCTGAAGGTACTACATCCGTACCAAGTCAAAGGAGAATCCTTTAAGCGACCCTTCCTCATGTCCCTTCCGCATTCGGTTGATCCTGATATGAGAGGGATATCCGCTTATTCGGATCACGGGAGGGAAATAACTAGAAGGATAAGAATGGAGTGGAGCGCATATGGAAGGTTCTCACAGATCATGAATTGCAGTCGACCAATATCGCTCAACAGAAAAGCACACAGCACCTGTATCTTCCGGTACTCACCTATGAGACAGAAACGTGGCAGCTAACGAAAAGGGTTTAACTTCAGGGCAACAAAACGAGCTATGGAAACACAAATGATAGATGTAACTTTAAGAGATCGGAAACGGGCGGAGTGGGTGGGAACAAACGCGAGTTAATGACATACTAGTTGAAATAAAGAGGAAGAAGTGGGCATGGGTTGGACATGCAATGTGAAGGCAAGATAACCGCTGGTCCTTAAAGGTAACGGATTGAATTCCAAAAGAAGGCAAGCGTAGCAGGGGGTGGCAGAAAGTTAGGTGGGCGGATGAGATTAAGAAGTTTGCTGGGATACGATGGCCGCAACTGGCAAAGGACAGGGTTAATTTGAGAGACATGGGAGAGGCCTTTGCCCTGCAGTGGGCGTAGTCAGGCTGATAATGATGATGATGGTGCTCATCATCATCATCATCATCATCGTGGCTCGCAGCCACGAATTACCGCCGCCGCCTTCATTTCGCCCCGGCGCCGCATGACTGCTCTGGCTCTCGAGGCTATATAAGTACTGCTCGTTTTTTGTGCTATTTCTCAAGCATATAAGTAGCGTATTCTCTAAAGTAGTGCTTCACGGTAATAGTGCACCTGTTAGCATTCACTGTATCAGCACCTAGTTTTCCAGAAATGCGTGAATATGGTGGTCGCTGCTGGTGGGAAGATTGCCCGGTCTCAGTTTTAATCGTGTTTTTTGGATTATATAACACGTCCAGAAAACTTAAGTTTTGGCAGTAGAATCATTCGATCTTGTATTATTTACTGAAGTACAAGACTGCAATATGTACAACAATCAGGTCCTAACTCCAGTCGCCAAATGAGAGTGCAATGTTCTCGCCCAAAATTTGTTCATAGTGGTCGCGTGCTCTGTACTCAGCGCGCTCATTAGGCACCCGATTTTTCTTCATATTTCACTGAAGTCTTGCTGCGGAATTTCTGAAGCCACCGCAAGCAACTTGCGGTGGCTTCTCCTAAAACTCGTTGCAAACGGCCACCTCCTTCAGACTTACCTAGTTAACTTCGAATGTTATGCTAGTCGATCGGGCGGAAATGCTCTCCTTTTAGGTATAGCACGCAATGAGTGTCCTGTGTAGGCAGCACGCACGACCAGTCAGAAACAGCGGTAAGTTGGGAAAGTTGAAAGTTGCCTGTGGACGAATCAGAAAGGTAGTCCATATTTCGAGTAGGACATGCAACGAATCGTGATATAGTTTGTCTCAAGGCCTGCACAGAATTATTTTACTGAGATCCTCGCTCCCAGCGTGCGCAAAATGTGCGTTTAAGAGGCAGCAAGGGTAGTGTCTCTTACTGTGCTGTGTCCACCCATGCTAAAGACAGCTTACTTCTACGCGGCATGAAAGAAGAACACGAGCAACTCATCCGCTGTCAGAAGTAATACAAGTGAGCAAACTCATTACCATGAGGTGAAAATTATATTTGCTTCTGCTCTCAGTTAAAAAATTTCCAAACAAAAATACCCCCCCCTGCCTGTCAATGTAGAAATTAGAACCGTGTGGACGTCACTACGTGTGCGTAGACCTCTGGTTTGGCCTGTGTGCTCGCATGCAAATGCGAAAGCATATAGTGCTACTCTTCTGTCTGCTGTCTTTGGTGGGCAGTCGTCAGCGAACATCGGCGCGCTGTCAAATGCATGACCAAACATGACCAAACAAGCCGATGTCTCGTTCTTAGGGAAGTTTGCCACGCTTTTTCTTGGTCACCACGCGGAACCTGTAGGCAACTGTTAAAGTGTGTCTGTTCCAGCCCAACTCCAAGAGCAAAATTCATTCCTTCTTCCCAGAGTCTCGTCTTCTCATCTCATCTCACTTAATTAGATCTGTTCCTGGAAGCGGATGTTTGCTTCGTCTTTCGCTCTAGTTCCGGGAGAGATTCATTTTATCCCTCCTGCGCGCGCGACAAACTGTTCCTTGCTTCTCGGACGCTGCCGGCTTCAAAGTGTCGAGCATAAAACAAACGTATGTCTACAGAGATGTCTGCAGACCGATCACTGGTTCGGTACAGAAAAGAAAAGGCTAAAAGTGAAGGAGTCAAGCAAAGGCGTCTGCGCGGCAAAGTCATGACCTTTGCGCATACACAAGGACCCCAGGAAATGGAAGAATGTCTAAGAAGACGTGAGAGTTGGTCAGCACTCTGTCCACCTTGCGACAATGTTCATTTCTGTCAGCGACCGAGGCTCAAGACTGTCTGGGGCCCAGCGTACCGAGTTTGTCTCGGCCCTAATTACAAAGAACCTCAGATTTAGTTTTCAGTCGTCTCATCGAAGCCACATGTACTGATAATGATGGTGGCTTTTTATTGCGCAAGGGCATCTGTGGCCAAAGAGCGCCATTGCTCGCGGTTATTTATTCTACTCAAGGTATGGTCAAAGACCCATTTCCCAAGTTTTTAGTCTGAGCTCATCCTGTCTGCTTCTCTCCTGCGTCTAGTCCCCTGTTCAGTTTTATGTTTTGTAATCATGTCATACCAACTAGACTAGCCCCTCGTCGCTCACTGTTGGAGTTCTGGCTACAGTCTTGCAAAATTAAAAGCATGATCTGAGTTTCTGTCGACATCTTCAGTGAGAGCGTAGGCAGCGACGATAAAAAGTAAGGAAGCTACAAAAAAGCAACTGTGTTTCAGATTCATAAATCATCGAACCACGACTAAAAATAACTAGGGCTTCACCACACCATACAGTGTCTGGAGGAAGACAGTGCTGGAAACCGTTTGCAGCAATAGCAGATAGGCTAAGCAATCAACGCGACATCAAATGACGCGAGCTCCAAGATCTACTGTGCCTCGCATTTAAGGTCATCGCATGAGAATAGAAAGTTCAAAAGTTTGAATATGAGCGATTGAAACGCTTGACAGGTTGAAACGCTCTCCGGAGACAATTTCATAATCAAAATGAGGTACATGTGATTCGATGTATAGCCGTAGCTTCTCGGCATTCAAGCTTAATAACATCAGGTATGACCTGCTGGCTACAATGCGTTTTGTGCATCCCAAATTTTAGAAGTTTCAGTTGTTTGGTTCGCTGTGCTTTTGTTGCGAAAAATACAAGATATTGTTCGTCATCTGCCTCCCTGTCTATCATTTTAGTCTCCAGAAAAAAAACAATAAAATTGGGAATTTTATTCTAAGTCACTTTGTCCAGGCGAAAACGTGTTATCAGCATTATTTGAAGCGAAGAGTGAGATGGTGATGTATTTATTTATTTATTTATTTCAGTTAATTAGAAATTCCTCAAAGGTCCGTAAGGAAGATTACATGAGGAATGGGCTAACTTCTCATGGCGGTTCGGAAGTGACCGACGTTGGTGATGGTAACCACTTCGGATGGAAGATCATTCCATTCTCAGGCTGTTTTGAGGAAGATAGAGCGACAATATGTTTCGGTGAGGGCTTTCAAGGGGTATACGGCATTAGGGCGACTATTACGGGGAATTAACACCAAGGTACTAAAACATACGAAAAACACTGTCAGTGTGATTTTTTGCCATATTTTCCAGCAATGATTGTCATCAGGAGTGGTGCCGGATGACTGGAAAGTAGGCAAGGTTGTTCCAGTTCTGAAAAAAGGTCCTCCATCTTTATGTTCTAGTTATCGTCCCATTTCACTAACTAGCGTTTGTTCAAAACTAATGAAGCATGTGCTTTACTCTCACATAATAAAATGTCTGATATCTGTCACATTTTTCATCCTAATCAGCATGGGTTTCGCAAAGGGCTATCATGTGATACTCAACCAGCTTTATTCATTAACGACATAAGCTCTAACCACGATTTAAACGTTCCGGTGGACGCTCTCTTTTTAGATTTCGAAAAGGCATTTGACATGGTTCCCTATCAAAGACTTCTACTTAAACTTTCAAGCTTACACATTGACCCCCTTGTATTGGATTGGATACGGAATTTTCTCACTAACCGGAAACAATTTGTGTTTGCTAATAAACTATCGTCATCTTGCTCCCCGGTCCTTTCCGGTGTCTCCCAAGACACTCCCAAGGCTTGGGCCTTTGTTTTTTCTAATCTATATTAACGACCTTCCTAATAATATAACTTCTCATATCCGGCTATCTGCAGACGACTGTGTAATCTACCGCCCCATCCATAACACTTCTGACTCTCGCTTACTTCAAGACGACCTTAAACGTGCTTAAGCCTGGTGCAACACTTGGTTAATGTCTTTAAACACTAATAAAACGTCATTGCTTTCTTTCCATCGGCGCCAAAACTATCAACCCTTCAAGAATGAAATAAGTGCATCTGAAATATCATCTGTTCAGTCGTATAAATATCTCGGCATCACATTTTCTAACACACTTAATTGGTGAGCGCACATAACAAACATAACAAACGAAACCAATCGCACTCATGGCTACCTCCGTAGGAACTTGCGACTCGCTTCTGCTTCAATTAAAACATTAACATACCTCTCATTTGTCCAGCCGAAGTTGGAGTACGCATGCTCAGTCTGGGACCCTCATCAATCTAACCTTTCGAACATTCTCGAATCAGTTCAGAATCACGCAGCTAGATTTATTTTTCGGACTACTCATATCACACCAGCGTCACTGCACTTAAATCTGAGGCTAATCTTACTAACTCCGAGCCCAGACGTTGCATCTTTAGGCTCTGCCTCTTTCAGAAATTTTTTCACAGCCAACTTGATGTTGCAGCTTTCTTGCCAGCTCATCGGTTATCAAGCCGTACCAACCGTCCCAAAGCAGTCTACCCTCCCCCAGCACAGACTACAGCTCATCTTCGCTCATTTTTCGTGCAAACTGCTCGAGACTGAAACAGCCTGCCAATAGACACCGACTACAGCTCATTTTCGCTCATTTTTCGTGCAAACTGCTCGAGACTGAAACAGCCTGCCAATCGACTCCGTGCACCACTCCGATCCACTGCACTTCAAGGCTGCTATCCAATCTCTCATTAGTGGAACATTCAGCCCATCCCTCATGTAATACCCCATTTCTGGGACATTTGAGGAATTGATAATAAATAAAAAAAAATCCGATGGTCGCGACTTGTAGGTGTAGCTTGTGATTAAAGGTATGATAGAATTTATGATATAAGAAAAGACGGTCGATTTTGCTAGAACAGGCCAGTGTACGAAGGTGAAGCTGAATCTTTGATACAGAAGCCTTGGTGAGATGCGAATAGTCAGGACAAATGAATCTGGCAGCCCGGTTCTGGGCAGTGTCGTGTGTGCCAGTGAGGTTACCGAAGTGAGGATCATACGCGGCGCATGCAAACTCTAATTTGGACCGTACAAATGTCAAGTGAGCAAACAGTTTTGTAAAATGGGGAGCTAATGTAATTTTACGGGAATGTACTGAACAAAGTGGCTGCAAGTTATTAACTGTCGAAGAATTATGCAAGTGCTTGTAGTGCACATGTATATTTCTTGTATAATTTCGTCTCATGTGCGTTTCTGTTCTACTCTCATGCTCTAATGCCATTTTAGACTACTCTTCATCCCAAAATTAAGCATCTATCTTTAGTGTACAATAACTTTGTTCTGAAGTTAGGAACACACAGTGTTCCACGCAGTGTGGTTAGGAACACACCGAACATGGACAAATTTATTTTGTCGTGAACGTTACGGGCCTTATACGCTGCTATGCGTTTTATGTTTAATTGGGATTTTTACTAACATCAGCTTGGGATGACTTCCCTGACAGCCCGCGAGTTCTGTAACCTTTTATTTCTTTATTTATCGATCCACGTTGCACTCGCTGAAATAGACTAGACTTTTGCTCCCTTGGGACTTTTTGAACAATGAACACACAGCTAGAAAAAATTTCGACAATTGAATAAAAGAGCTTCAACTAGAGACTTAACAGACCCATAATTAAGGACGAGGATTCTGCCCGAGAAAAGGATGTCCTGGAAGTTGAGAGTCGCATGTGAATGGTGGCTTGTTCGTTGTGCAGCTGCTTATCTGTTGTTACGCTAACTAACCCTCAGGAGAACCAGGCTAAATTCTCAGTTTGATTCTGCATACGCTGTGGTGCATTAATGAAGATGATTACCTGGCGCAGAAGTTCAAGTAAGGTTAGTTAAATATTCATCACAGAAACAAAAGAAAGGATTTGCGACTTGAGATTTCTTTCATATTTTTAACGGAACTATGCGATGAAAAGGCTTCTTAATTAGATGGTATGAAAGAAGTTATAAATTTTCGCCTACCTTTTTTTTGCCTTTGGTCTAGCAAATTTTTTAAGTAGTTTGGAGGGCTTACGCCGCTTTCTGTGGCATAAAACTACTGGCGTTCTGAATTTTTGATGTTTTTGAGGTCGAAAGTCACGGAGTTGGCCTTCCAACGCTACATGTGTGAACACTCCACAGAATCTTTAACAAGGCTTTCTGAGAGCCAATTTGTAGAGAGCACTTGTTGAACGACGAAAGTAGTGCTACGATAACACCAGAGAGAGATGATGAAAAGATGGTCGCTCGAGGGTAGCATCAAATATTCGCTCTGGACAGGTTGATTCATCACAAGAAAGAGATTGAAACAGTGCAGCTATATGCGGTGGAAGGCACACGCTAGAGAGGCCGGAGGCTGTTTTTATGGGCTTGAAGCCTGATATCAGCCCAGCTAAAAGCTGCTTATTGCATACCCACCAATCGCCATGTAGGACGGTGCGTTATTGCACTGCATAGGCAAAAGGAAAAAAGTTCGTCATTTTTATCCACCACTGTGCCTGAGTGGCTGCGACGCTTTGCTTCTGAGGACGAGGTCGTAGGTTCAATTCCTTGTGCTGCGGACGCATTTCGACGAATGCCAAATGCTGAAACGCTTGTACCTGTAGATAAATGTTCTCGTTAAAAACTACCGGGATATCTTTGAAAATTACCGGGGTGTCGTTAAAAATTACCGAGTGCCGTTAAAATTACAGATGTTGAGCCCTTCTCTCTTTCTAGAAAATTTAGGAAGCTCCGGTGCCGTGGGCGCAACAACAGGAGACGCTTGTAGTCGGAGTAGAAACACAGGCGTTGTATAGCAGTTTGGGATTTGCTTGGACATAGTTTTTCCTTTAGGCGTCTTTGCTTGTGTGTAAGAAGCGACATTTTCTCATTTTTGTCTTCTTGTAAGCGCTTCTAGCGCTTTGTTCATAGTTTTTTTTGGCACGGTGAACCTAGTGCACGTGTACCTTGCTCACTCATTTCTACAGTTTTGAAATGGCCATCTAAAGGAACTGCAAGGGAGCACCCAAGGACAACGATGAAAGAAAGAATCGACGAAGGATTGAAAATCAGGCAAGAGGAGTTCTGGCGATCGAGTTCGCACAGAAAAAAAAAAAGTGTGATTCAGGCCTAGATAATTTTCAGGACGCCGAACAGTTCCGCTGTATGGTGAGGCAGATACACTAGTTGATGCTAAGTTCAGTCTTTTACCGTGAGAGCAGGTCACTGACACTCTTCTTACTTTTAAACGCCTCTTCTGTAGCGATTCTCGAGCACTGCATGTTTGTTTTCCGAGAAATCAAGACCAATGGTCTAGGCCAAAATGTAAAAAGAAAAGAATGTCACATCGATTTTGTTGCTGTTTTTCCCCACGGGCCCCTTTCTCTCGGCGGTGGAGAGTTGTCGAAGCAGGTCACTTAGAGGTAAAATGGAAAGAACAATACCAAATAGAACGCTCGGTCCAGTGCTCCTGCTGTAATGTCAAGTGTACTCCGCCCCGAACACTCGTTGTCCTCACTTTTCTGTCTGAGAAGCTTCCCTGTAGCCTCCAAGGTCACTGTATGGAGTGGCTGTCCGTAGGTTAATGTGAATACAGAAGCGCGTGATCATAAAATTTTGAACGGAGCTAGAAAATTCTGCAAATGAACAATAAATAACTGATTAGCGGCCATTACTTGCTGTTAGTTAAATGGTGTTGACCCCGCCGCAGTGGCTGAGTGGTTACGGCGCTCGGCTGCTGGCCCAAAAAGACGCGGGTTCGGTCCCAACCGCGGCGGCCGAATTTCGATGGAAGCGAAATTCTAGAGGATCGTGTACTGTGTGATGTCAGTGCACGTTAAAGAACACCAGGTGGTCGAAATTTCCGAAGCCATTCACTACGGCGTCCCTCATAGCCTGAGTCGCTTTGGGACGTGTCCCAATAAACACCAATAAACCAAACCAGTTAGATGGTGTTGCTTACTTAACCGCACTTGTTATTGAATTTTCACCCTATCATACAGACGCACGGGCAGAAAAACAGTGACACTTGTCATTTATCTGGGGTGGAAATCGCCCAAAACATCCCAAAACACAGGCTGTAAAGGGAGCCGAGTCACTCTTAGTATAGCACAGATGCAGACGCGACTCTGACATGCGTTGAAAAATGAGTTTTCCTTCCACTTCTTGTCTCCGTTTGGCGCGTCAGTAGAAGATGGAAAACAAAATGTGCTGTGAGTAGTTTACATTTGTGACACCCACTGGAATATATTTTCTGCCTAGTGCAGTTAGCCTGTGCAAGCTGACTGAGAACTCAAGAATTAAATTGAATAAATCCGGATGCCAACAAATGCCGCATTGTGCTGCTTCATGGATCTTGGCTGTTTTATGTATGTTCATTTGAAGGATTAGAGCAATACTCGTTGGTCCGGTAGATTTCACAAATTTTACTTTTTTTGTGAGAACTAAAGTAGGCCATTCTAAACTACAGGTAAGAAACAATGTCATCCATAATGGTGCAAAATGATGCGCCTGTCGCTTGAAGGGAAAGAGGCCAAATGCCACAGAAGCAGGGAGTTACTTAGTTCGTGCAGTAGCAGAAGTGCGAAAGATAGCCGCGACTTTTCCGTCTTTGGTTGAAAAGAGCAACCATTCAAGGTCCTACGGGCAGGTTAACTTGAATAACAGGAATACATACAGGAATACAAACAACAACAAACAACAAGGAATACAAATAACAAACAGGAATACATACGCACATGATTGATGATTGCCAACTCTCTGCCGACCTGAATAAATATGTTCTTGGACAGATGCGGCACACAGGCTTTTTTACATTGAAGAAATACTACAACAGAAATCTTTTGCTCCAGAAAAGCCTCCATAAAGTTGTTGCCACAAAAAAAGATTGAGTGGAGGGAGACGTGGTTGCCAATTACGGTGCGCAGCTCTTCACATTAGCCCCCGAAATCCTGGTCTCTTCTCATAATGGACAGAGAACTAGGAGCGTTGTTCAGCGCCTTTGCCCTTGATAAGGCGGCGTCTTCAATCTAGCTCCTCTCGCTTTTCGTATTCATTTTTAATTATTCTTGGGCTCTACTTTCTCTAAGGTTTCCGCGTGTCTCTCCGGCTTCTGTACATGCACGGCCGATTCCGGCTTTCTTTTATGAATCCGTGTTCAAGGCTCAATATGTACAGTTCGCTTTAAAACTGTGTTCTTTATTTGTGTACAGGATTGCCTTCAGAACTCGCTTTATTATGCATGAGAGTGGGCTTTGCCTTATCCTTGTATAAATGCCTTGAAGACCAAATCTCTTTAACTTAAGGCAGCCGTTCATTTTGGTCGCCAAGCTTTTGCATACGCACTTCCTTATCGCTGTAAGCGCTCTTGGTAGTGCCCGAAATTTGTGTTATTTTAGACGTGCAGTCTGCAGCTTTCATTTCGACGTACAGAAAATCCCTTTGGTGAAGATATCATACAAAGACTTAAGGCTTTTTATATGTTTTCTAACGTTGGAAGTAATACAGCTTTAAGGATGATGTGTCGTTAATATCCATGGTTTCATTCGTGGCCCTCACACTATAATTTGGGGACTGGAAACCGTATCATTAGTTACTTATAAGGAGAAGACTCAGTTGAAACCTGAAATTGTTGCTTAAGCACTCTGGCGTCATCTTCGTTTTTTTTTTCATGTGTCGAAAATTTCAACAAACGCTACGATGATCTTACTTGTCGTTCAAAGCGTCATCAACGAGAAAAAAATGTTTGGCATGTTCAGCGCGCAATTAGGTAGAAACTGAATGAGTTCGAGAACCATTTCATAAGAAATGTGCAATGCATAATACTGCTCATAATACTGCTGTTTATTGCTACACAATACTGTTTCATAATACTGCTGCGTTTTCCAGAATATTGTTTTTCTAGTTTTAATGGATTGTTTAGGCATAGCTTGCTTCCAATAAACTTCCGAGGCACCCAGCACTTCGTTCTGCTGCCAGGGCCTTCTGTGGCGCGGTGGAAATTACAACACAGCCTATTGGTCCGCAGCTACACCAGCTGTGGTTCCCTAATTAGGGAGCAGTTGCAAAAGCAGTCGCGCAAGCAGCGAAAGGGAATGCCACGGTCTCGGAGTGGGGTGTGCTTAGCGGCCTGTTTAATTTCTTCTCGGCGATGCAGTGATGGTAAGTTAGCCGCAATTTTTATGATTTATCTGCCGGCGCACGAGGAGCGGCAACAGAGACATGGGAAGACATTGCAGAGGTAAACGAAACGCCCGGACAGGTGCGAAGATTAGCGGTGCAAGGCGCTTGAGTTACAGAACAATGCTACTTTTGCCGCAAAAAGCCCTGTTCAAGGTTGTTAAGCCACCTCCTCCGGTATGCTTTGTGCGCAAGTAATGACAGTGCCATCAATTTTTAATGCATCAAATATACTAGATGATGTTCATGTTTACTACGATGCAGAATACGTTGGGACAGTTCTTGCGATGACACCACGTGATACTGCCAACCTTTGGCAAGTACTTTAAGTAGTCGGCCATCAGCAGGCTGTCGGCAAGCGACGTCATTTCTTTGAGCAATGCGCAAGGTAAAAAGACGATTCGAAAAACGCGTGAAATTATGTATCAGAGCCAGAGATGAGCTCTTCAGATTCTGGCTGCCCTTGGCACAGGGAAACATGGTACCGGCGCGAATAGGCAATGAACGAAGGATTAGAAGACACCACCTGCTCTCCAGCTTTCATCTCGTTTGCTCGCTTCTTTCTTTGTCTCTTGCGTGCAAAACCATCAAGTAGACCAGCTGTGCGCTCTTGTCTACTCTCACTGCATTTGAAGTGTTTGCAGATTCTGCAGCAGTGGAGACTTAAGATGATGAAATTGCTAGCTAGGTTCTTGCTTGATCATCTATGGGCGGGGTCCTGGTTCAATATGCTATAAAGCAAACGGTGAGGATAAGGGTAATTAGAAGTTTTTCACATGTCGCCGTTTGCTACCGCTGACATCTTTCGATCTAAGATCGACACTTCTTTAGAAAGTACAGCAGATTAGGTCCATTTTTCACTGGAGCGAAGGTATATTCATTTTGAAATTTCTTTATTGTGCGCAGGGCGACTTAAATTTTTTAAAGACAGTGTGTAGGAAATTATTTATTGTGAGACACGATTGGTTCGTTGTGTGGAACCAAGCAGAGTGATAGATATTTGCAGCTAGAGACTTTCCTAAGGTGCCAAAATGACTTGACTCTGTAGAGAGTATTCACAGAGTTGACATAATAATCAAATCTTTCGGAAGTTTTGTTTCTTTATTGACTTTGAAACCTCCATTTGTCTTGTATTTGCGAATATTCTCACATATGCTAATTGTTCTTGCACTTCTTTGAATGATAGAATATGACAGAACCGAATACAAGACTTGTCAAAATTGAGTGGAAAGCAGAAAGGAGGTAAACAGGCAGGCAATGGTTTAAGCTTGGTTATTCACGATACCATATTGTTGAAGAGGGGCTAGGGAGATGGGGAGGAGGGTTAATGTGAGGAATATGCGGTGCTGTAAAAGATGAACAAAAACGTGAGAGCAGTTTCTAGGTGCCAATGGTTGGGCAGAGTATCATTGTCATATACCGAAGGTATTAAAACCTACCTGAGCACATGCTTTCCGCTGAAGGACCGTTGCAAACCTCAACTATACTTTCCTTTATTCATGTGCGGCATTCACCAAGATTTAGTGACCTCATGCTTTATGAGGAGAGAAAACCGGCTGCTTGGCAGTGCAAATAATGAGTTAGCATTGATAGGCCAGAATTGCGCCATTGCCTACGACTGAAAACGCAGTTATATGTTAAGGACTGATGTGAAACCTTCGACTTAAAATTGAGAAAAAAAAAAGAAAGACGCCCTTACGATAAAGATTGTTGGAATGGCCTACAACGAGCTTTTCAGTCTTCTTGTAAGCATTTTGAACATGCATTGCCAAATCCAAGGCTGTTTCTTGAGCTAGTTGGTTGCTTTTAAAAACGCAAGCACTGAAGAAGACGGGGACATGCGAAAGACACAGGACAAAGCACGTTTAGGGCTTTGTCCTATGTCTCTCGCATGCTGGCGTCTTCTGCGCTTGCGCTTTACCAGACTTATTACCAACAAGCCCAGCATTGAGCTTTGCTACTGAGGGCAACTGCATCCAGTTATTGGCCTCGGTAAATGTATACTATGTGGCCCTTTCTGGCTACGTTCATGTTGCTTCGAGAGCTCGAAACGTTTTTAATTGGATTTGAAAATATTATCGGCAGCCGATAAAAACTCGTGATACCTATTACATACCGAAAAAAAGGGGTTACAACCGCTTTGAAGTTAATGGCGCTGTAGCTCAGCGTTTGCGTTTTGCGCCCAAAAATCTTTGTCGACGCACGCATTTTGGTTTCACAATTGGCTGCTGATGGCGACACCTCATTTTTTTTGTTGTTGTCTAGCTAACGAAAGTCCTGTTTTCAGGGATAGCGGTCTTTGTGATTTGAAGGCGCTAACCCGTCAACACATGCCGACTTTTGTTCGGTCCTTAATGTGTCTTTGTATGCTCTGGAGCCTCAGTATGCGATAGGATTAGGAGTGTCACGAGGGTGACAATGGTCCGGCGGTGATTTCGGCGCTGATGTGCAGCTTCCCCCTATAAGGCGTCGTTTAGCGGGGTTTGCCGCTCTCCACACTCCACATTCGACCTGTCAACCGTCTCCCTCTCTCCACTTTTATGGGAGAGGAGGAACGAGCTGGACTAGGAATGACTGAGAAAAAGTGAAAATGACTAAGAAAATTACTAGAGAGCAGCAAGCCTACGTTGAAAATACACAGCCTCCCGGAAAACTATCTCTGCACAAATGAGGATTGCGGGATCTATTCTTCGCGCACTGCTTGGGAAGAGCAACATGGGTCTCACAAGCGCCTCCGGTGGCTGTGTTTGAAACTGCCGCACGCGGGTGCAGTGGCGCATCGCTTAACCACCGAGCAATTGCGCCGGTAGTGGTACGAGGCCTCACCGCAATCTATCAATGTGACACATTGCATAGTCAGAATTGTAATAGAGCCAGAATGGGCACAGATCGAGGAGTGAAAGGCAGAGTTAGAACTGGAGTAGAATCACAACAGGAATAGACTGGTGACTTGAAGAGTGCTATCATATACCTTCCACATCAGCCAAATTGATCGCCCCTAATTTTTTTTTTTTTGCCCTTGGCCTTCACTGAAATGGTGCCGCTGTGGTTGGGCTTGAAATAGCCACCTCATGTTCCGCAGCAGAAAACATTCGGTATTGATTCACATCAGCGGGTCGAATGCTTATTGTTTTTATTTCTGACTTTCTTGATTTGTGAACGTTCGGCACACAGGGTCTCTTAAGCCTTTCCTGGGGGACATTTTTCCATTGACCAAGATTTCTCAGGAGACAAAGCAGTGGCTTTGTTGACATGAGGCTCAACTCCACGCCCGTGTTCTTTCGGGCGCATGACCACGCGATTTGGCGACGAGCGACCGTGCCATCGCGCGGCGAATTTCTCCCGGGTCGCATGCCTCGTCGCTCGCTTCTGGTTATCCGAAAATTTCGCTCGTGCCTCGCGCGACAAGCCAATAAAAAACCTGATCGTCGAGTGCAGACATCCGGTTTGCCATCGCCTTTCCCTCGTACAGGGGGGAGCGCCACCCGGCGTGATGTGTGCTGTCCCCGGGTACAAGCGGTGGATCCCGAGTGGCGGGTTGCTTAAGCGCTCAGCAGAAAATAACTCGCTGAGTGCTCAAAGCCTAGTTGCATCCCTTCTTCACTTAAGGGCAGATCTTGGGGAGAGAGTGTGGGAGCGTTTAAAAGCTAGTGTGTGCCGGCAGAGAACGAAGGTAGTGCATCTACGCCGCGCATGTCGCGTATCTCTCACGCCGCCGCCGCATGCACTAGACATGCCCCGTAAACGACAGAGTGAGATGAAGAGGTCCTCGCCGCGTCGCTCTCTTTTTCACGCACATTGAGTCTCCGCTATTCGCAACTGTCGTTCCTTAATGTCATGCCAGAAGACAGACATATTTGAGAGAAGCATTGATTTCTTGCTTGCATACATTGTCCACATGCTCTGTCCTCACTATCCTTCCTTCCTTATTTTGAATCCCCCCACTGCACAGTAGTGGTATGAATAGGCCAGCGCTATGGGCCTCAACACATCTGTTCCACAGCGGGTGAGAAAAAAAAAAAAAACCTAGGCGTGGCTTAACAGTGAACGGCCTCAGCTGAGCCTTTCAAGGTCGTTGTTTCGATTCGTGACGCTGAACTGCTTTTTTCTTTTTCCCTCGTTTTTTTTTTCTTTTTTTTCCTAAAATTTATCCTAGTTAATTTTTCGCGCGCAAATTTTTTTTAGCCCTGTGTTTCTCTCTCGGTATTCGGGACCACCCTGTAACATAGGGCCATCCTGAATAACTTTGGACGGTATTGTGTAAACGTATTCTGTATAGAAGTTACACGGGATTTTCAATATCGTTTAATGCATGTATGTTATTTTTTAAGAAGCGTACGCCTTTAAGAATGTTCGAATATAAACCTGCACTTCGTCTACTGAAGTTTCGATCGCTATGATCGCCATATTCTGCCTTCTTCTTTTATGAGTCTTGGCCAAGCGATCTGCGGAACAGCATACTGTTTAATCGGAACTGTTAGCTATTCCTGCTGTCATGGTCCTTACATGCTTTTTACTTATTGGGAAACTTCCTGCGTAACCTTATTGCGAGTTTTCACTGAGGCAAACCTCTCGCTGTATACAACGTTCTATAGGTGGGGCAGGTGACAGGTTGAATGCATCCAAATTGCCATTACCAAAGTCTGGAGTGCCTATCGCTTTTTTGTACTTACTGTGGCTGACGTCACTTGTGCATCCTAGCAACGAGTACGTAGAGGAAAAATTTGGAGGGTACTTATAAGCTCCGCTCTGAGGGTATGGCGCCATAGCTTTAATGGACTACTGCCTAGTGTATCATTAACTGGTCATTCTCTACTTAACATTCATACATCCCTGGGAGTCCTTATACCTCTCCTGGCGCAGTGGTGCCGCTACCCTTTGATGGCAGGCGCTGCCACGTGTGGGGCTTGTGCGACCAAAGTTGCTCTTCCCGAGCAAACTCTCTCGACCAATCACTGAATTAACGCCACCTGACGCCGTCCGCAGTTTGCTTACAATCCGATGGGCAGGTTGTGATGACGTCACCGAGGTGTCCCGTCTGCCTCCTAGGTTGCTTCTGTTGACTTTTTTTTTAAAAATTTTTTGCTCATGGTCAACGACACTGACGACGACACTGGATGTTCTGCGGCACGGGCTTCTTAATGATATCGCGTTAAATTACGACATCGCCAACAGCGTGGACATCAAAGAGCAGCAAACTCACGGCTTAGTAGCCGCGCGTAAAGCGGCGGACTGTCGCTCACCAATCGGCCGCAGCGCCTCTATCAGTGACAGAATTTTTTTCCGCAAACAAAAATTTGGTGAAATTTGGTGAATTTTGTAATTAAGGGCTTAAGTTTTACTTTCAACCACCTGAGGTTCTTCAACGCTTCGAGAAATCTCGGTACATGGCATTTCGTGTGTTTACCGTGCCGTGAGGAAGATAGAACCCATTACCTTGGCTTGATTAAGTACATGCCACTAGAACTGGCATGATGTACCACCATGAGTACCAGTTCATTTGCCACAACTGCTTTAAAGAGTAGTCAAGTTATTGAGATTGTGTTTTATATGCTGGTTGCTTATTGCCCTTTAGTCCGAAAAAGATGATGACTATCCCCGCCCCCAATTTTCAATGCACTTCATAGGGCCGCAATTTCATTTCTTCGAGGGTGTAACGAGAAAAAAGCGAACTCCGCCTTTCGCTGATATTATGGTTACGCAGTCCGCTAAAGAAGTAAGCAGCACCGGTTTCTTTGAAATAAACTGGAAAAGATGCAATGTGGCTATTGAACATTCATTGCTTGCTTCGCACTAGAAATTTTTAGCTTCAAAATACCCACGCGCAATATGCCACAGAGCTTAGAAAGAGTGGCATTTAATTTTTTGGCATCTTGAGCGTTTCTCTTGGGATCGAATGAGCAAATGGTTCCTCCCGCGGTTCTTGAAAACAATGAGTGCTAATATTAAGTACATATAGGCAGAAAGAAGCACAGCGAGAAATAGATTCGTGAAATAATTCAGAATGTTATTGTTTCAGACAGAAATAGTAATAGCGCTACAGCAAGACGTACACAAGAAAGACTTACACAGGTCATGCGCTAACTTCATCTAAGTTTATTTGCTGCAAAGCCAGCAAATATATAGGAAATTTAAGGCATGCGCGTAAGAACCGGTACAACAAGGCATCAACAAAATCGTTCAAGATATGATATCTCAGTCTTGAAAAGGCGTACCGAAGTATCATTTGCACTTGGTCATCACTTGTTTTTGGCGGGGTTCCCATGCATGGTTATCACAGCAGTTGTTGAAGCCCTCCTAAGAAAAATTAAGTGTGCGAAGTTTCAGAAGTTGTGTGAGCCAAAACAACAGTCAGTGAGAACAGAAGTGGTGCCTTATGTGCACAGGGCAGCGCACAATATCAAAAAGGTGGCGAAGCAACATGGCGTGCGGGTCGTGTTTTCTGCTCAACGAAAAGCTTGCCCAGCTATGCACGTGAATTGGGAGCGATAAAAAGAGCTTCTGCAACAAAAAAGCACGGTAAGCAGTACGTGAAGTGCTGCACAGGTGTGGTATACGAGATACCACTGACCTGCGGAAAAGCCTATGTGGGCCAAACGGGGTGGTGCGTTAATGACCGCGCGGCTGAGCACGCACGATCGCTAACAAATCTAGGAGGTGGACATCTTTCGCAGCAATGCGCTGAGTGCTTCGTGTGTAATCGTGCGGAAGAACATGGGCCGAGGCAAAAAAGATGCCAGCAATGCAAGAAGTGTGAGCCACGGCTTCGGGAGATAAAGATTATGGACAGGAGTGGAGATATGAAGGCGTGGGAGGTTTTAGAAGCATTCCACATTAAAAAGAGGGGATTAGATTGTGTAAGTGATACTTCGGTCCGCCTTTTCAAGACTGAGATATCATATCTTGAACGGTTTTGTTGATGCCTTGTTGTACCGGTTTTTTCGCGCATGCCTTAAATTTTCTATATATACAGGGTGTTTCATCTAAGACTTTCTGCAATTTTTAAAAATAAGCTGTTTGAATTAGATGCGCGCTTTTTCTGGCATAGCATTGTCAGTGGTGTAGTACATCATAATGCAGCTAAAGGCCGAGTCACACTGAGGAAACAGTCCGCCAACCCGCCCGACAAAACAGTGTTTTCGTCGGGTTGGCGATCCTGTCACACCGCGTCAACACGAACAGTGGGGAAACGTGTCGCCGTCTCCCGCCGACATGTGTCGGCCACATGTGCGCCACTTGTTCAGCAACTCCCTGTCACACCAGAAAAACCAGTTCCGGCGCACTCCCCGCCACCTCTCTGCCTTTGCTCGCGCGCTCTCTTCCGTGCGCGATCGCTGCGTGTGTACAGCCGCGGAAATTTTCGATACCTTGCGCTGCCGTAGCTGCTTGTGGTTTTGCAGAATGTCGGAGGAAGTATCGCCGTGCGCGGCTGCTGCAGCAGCATCCTTGCTGCTATACTGCGCCGTCGATTCTGACTCGGACGACGAGCCGCCACCCCAGAAGAAACCGCGCTCCAAATGGATGATGGGCTGGCTGCGAAGGGCGCCTGAGCAGGGCGCTTTCGAAAACTTGATGCGAGAGTTGGCCCTAGAAGATGCGGAGGGGTACCGCCGCTGGATACGTATGGACACCAGCTCGTTCGAAGAACTTTTAGCCCGAGTGAGACCAGCAATCGAAAAAAAGGACACGAATTTCCGCCTTGCCATTCCTGCTGCAGAACGACTGGCCATTGGACTGCGCTACATCGCCACAGGTGAGCTCCTAGCTTAAAATTTTTTGTCCGCCGCAGTTTCTTATGCTCGGGAGATCGCTACGAAAGCTTCTTCTCTGAGGTAGCCTCGTTCGCTGCCGTATGTAGTGTACGTGAAGTGCACACTCCCAAAGCGATGTGCCCGCTTGTGGCATCAGTAGGCATGAGCGCAAAACTAATTTTGCGTGTGTTCTGTCCTTATCTATCTGTTCTATGAATACATCTCAGCTAATTTGTTGATCTTTGACCTCGTTTTCAGGAGACAGTCAAATGTCCATACAGTGGCAGTTCAGAAGGAAACACAACACAGTCTCTGGGATTGTGCAAGATGTGTGCAAGGCCATATATGCCGAACTCAAGGAGGATTTCTTGAAGGTATGTAAATGGTGCAATTTGTCGGCTCTGCGACTGAAGTGAGACTATACAGTGTGACTTCTAAACAATTTTTTGTTTTAAGAACTGAGTGACACGTCGGTGCGTTCTTTGGAGATTAATTCTGTAGCTAAAATGAACTCATCAACTTTCTAGTTTTGATTTTTGGGGGGCAAGAGATTTTTGGGGGGCAAGAGTCAAGGCCGTCAACGTCGAAGATGTGCAGTTTTTGCAGTTTTATCGGAAATGTGCTTCAAAGTTTCAGAATTAATATTATTAGTGGTTTTATTAGTGCTAGCGGGAATAAAAGGACAGGGACAAGACAGGAGAGCTTAGAAAGTCAAAATTGTGCATTTCAAAGCTGTGTCAGTTGCCTATACTAAGTCACTGTGCGTAGTACTGCCACCGAAATCCTGTTAACTTGTTCTACGCTGTAAGATACACAAAGTGCGTCTCTATTTGCAGCATTCAAAATGCTATCGCCCCCATTTTATAAATGTGCAACGTGGGAAAGCCAATTCAATAGCTTTGAGGTGCGTATTTTTTGGCGTTTCATATTTTGAACCACATTGCCGATAAAGAAAATATACTGGGCTCACTATACATGTTGACGGCCTTCAATTCTGCAACATAATCTCTTCTCATAAAGTAAAAATTAAGAATTTTATTGTTTTTTTAGGCAAATAATTATTGGGGTCTATCACGTACATGCCTGCCTTGCTGTACAGTCCACTTAAACAAACAGCACTGACGTAGCTGTCACAGTTTCTGAAAATAAAAATCTGTGAACGTTAAAAAGATCATCTGGTATTGTTTTGAAATTAATCTACAAGAGATGTTTTGGTTATACAGAATAATTTGATCAAAATTTTATATGGAGCAATTTGTTAGTGTATTGATATATTTTTGTGATAATTTAATGCAAAGTTAAAATTCTGCCATTCCAAATAATTATCTAACCTTACACTTCAATACACTTATTAGTAGAGGTAATAAGAAATCATAAAAGTGTAGCGGCATCCTCTGTGGTTTGTCAGCTCAAAAAGGTTCAACTTGATCACTTGTAGGCGTGGCGCTTATGGGACCTCACTTGGCTTTAATAAAGCAACCAATCTCCACCGACCTTCCAGGTGGCAGGCAGAAAAATTGAACCGCTAGACTTATTCACTGTGTCCCACAGCTGAGAATTCTGCTGTGGAATATGAACGACCAGCAAAATGTCTCTTACAGGTTCCTAGCCGCCCCGAGGAGTGGAAAGCCATAGCACAGGGCTTTCAAGACTTATGGCAATTTCCACACTGCATCGGAGCTCTGGATGGGAAGCACATAGCTATAAATCCACCAGCCAACTCCGGTGCGCAATACCGAAACTACAAGGGATTCTTTAGCATTGTGCTTATGGCACTGGTGGATGCGGAGCTAAATTTTGTGTTTGCTGATGTTGGCCGTAATGGCCGACTAAATGACAGCGGAGTCTGGAGCGAATGCGAGATGAAAAAGGCCTTGGAGGTGCAGCCATCACCGCTGCCCTGTGCTGAAGTCCTGCCGCTCTCGAAAAGGACAGCACCATATGTCATCGTGGGTGATGAGGGTTTTGGCCTAAAACACTACTTAATGAGGCCATATCCTGCTGGTGAGCTGACCAAGGAGAAAAGAATTTTTAATTACAGGTAAGCACAGTACTGAAGTTTAGCTTGCCATTTAACCAATGCTACTAATATCACAACTAATGCACACGCTCAGCGCAAAAAAAGTCACGTAGCGATTCATTCACCCAGCACTAAGTTTTATGCAGTTGTGTGACTTGTCATGAATGTCTGCTTGCCTTGCTTCAAATACTATTTTGGATGACATGAAAATAACAAAAGGAGTAGATTAATAACAAAACTTTTATTTAACATGAATAAGTACCCATGAATGCTTGCAAACAACTTCAGAACTTGGTAGCAGACCACCAGTCAGCGTTGCCTTATTTCTATTTTTGCGATCCCTTTCAGACTTTCCCGCGCTCGACGGACAGCGGAAAATGCTTTTGGAGTGCTTGCAAACCGCTGGCAAATTTTCCGCGCCCCACTTCGACACTCTCCTGAGCGAGCGGAAGACATTGTGTTTGCTACACTAGCACTGCACAATTACTTACGCTCGAAGAAAACCACTCGGCAACTTTACACCCCTCAAGACAGTGTGGATGTAGAGGACGTTTTGACAGGTATGTGTGTTTTGAAACTGCTGTACATGATGTGAAAGCCTGAAACACAGAGCTATCTAATGCAGTGCATGTGGCACACACTAAAATGATTACAAGAGCACTTATGGCTTGACGATCACAGGCTCAGAGAAAATTTCTGCAAGGCTTTTCATGAAACGTTCAAGCCTATGGGCCTCTCTCTTGACTGATACAAATATATTATTATAACCAAGAGTTAATTTTTCGCATGTATGGTGCTGCTATCTGATACATAGGGCACGTACGCAATGGCTCTTGGAGGGATGGTGTGAGCCCATCTGGAGCCATGAGCCAGCTCCCAAGAGTTGGAAGCAACCACTCCGTCAATGCCAAGGCTGTCCGGGATACGTACACGGAGTACTTTGTGAACGAAGGACAGGTCAGCTGGCAGTGGCGCCTCGTTGCCTAATCAGGAGCTTCTGCCACAATGAAGGCGTAAGTTGCACGTTCTTGTTGTGCCTTGACAGCCTGACTATGATGCGTTTGCTCCACTTTTTTGCTCTTCATTCACCATGCAGTGTAGTGGAAATGTAGCTTTATGCAATGCTCAAAGTATGTTTTTTTAACTATTGGTTTATTCAGAAAACAGAGCACAGCTTAGGGAGGCATGCTTATGGCAGGAAAGTTGGTTGAGTAAGCTGCGTTGCCCTGGCTGCAACAGTAGCACAACAAGATGGGCAAAAATTAATCATCTCCAAGAATAATCTTTTGGTACAAGGCTATGTAAACTAAGTATCTGCTTTGCATTTCATGAAAAGAGACTTACAAAATCACTATCTCTATACTAACATCACAAAAGGAAATCAAAGATGGGTAAAATAATACACATTGTCCCAAAGCACTGCATGCTTCTTCCACACCTCTGTTGAATTTACATAAATTACACACATACGACATGCACTGACATAAAAATGACTCACTTCACACAACAAAATGACATACCATAACATCTGATGACATTACTTCAATTTTAATTTCGGTTGCAGAACAATTATAACACACAACACCGTATTAAATTAGGCACATGTGAATTTTGTTTGAGTCTGCACTCAGCCTACGTCCCTGATCATTCATCTGCTTCCTGTATAATTTCTACTTGTGTGTTATGAAGTGCCATGCTATACTTTACAATGGCATTATATCCTGCTAAGTAGGCCATTTGTCTGTGCGGCCCTTCAGGCACCTGCCGCAGTGCATTGGCCATAGTTGCAGCAAAATCGTCGCACTCATCTTTTTGCCGAGCGGCACTCGCAGACTTATTTAAAGCATGCACTGCTGCTTCTAGAAGTAGCTTCTTTTCGCTGCCACAACTTTCCTCCTGCTTTCTTTTGGCAGGCTCTCTCCGATGAACAATGGGTGGAGTGGCTGAAGCGCCCCTCGAAGTGCAGCCGTTGTCTGCAGGCCCATCGTTCACCATGACCGCAGTGCCTACTGTCTCATCTTCTATGTTGTCAACAGGCTGCTGCGTCTCATCGAAGCACAACTGAGCACTCTCTGTTGATCCGGCCTCTTCATTCTCTTTTTCAACCTGCGACTGTGAAATAAAGCAGAAATAGCGCAGAGTTTCACTTTCATTCTATTCCTTCCAGCTTGCTGAATTGTTTATTTTTGTTTGGGCTAGTAGTGGAAGTATTTATTTTATATCACCATATTATACAATACGGCCAAGAGGATGGGCTAAAGAACGGAGACGAAGTATGCCTCTTGATGAGACCTACAACCCGGATTACATATTGTGACACCAGAGGCAGAGCGGGAAAAACACATGACAAAACACTTTTAGAATGTTTGCACAGTGCAGTGAAAAAAAAATTTAAGGTGTTACCATATTATTCAGTAGCAAGCAAAACAATTTTCAAAATAAATACAGCAGAATAGGAAAATGAAAGAGGCTCTGAAAATACAGCATTATTAAAATAAACAGTATAACAGAATAACGCAAATTAATCCGCACAATGTCAACAATTTCTGGCATTGATTAAGATTATAGAGAGGATAAAAAAATCTTCAGTTTTACTAAAGACAAACAAACTGGTACTTTGTTGTGCAGTTGCTACAAGAGATTGGTAGCCTTACCTTACACAGGGTTACCTTACACAGGGTTACCTTACCTTACACCTTACACAGGGTTGCAATATGTGGCTACCTGACCTTTATTAAATAGTTAGCTCTAGATCTTGTAGTGGATAGGGAAACCACATGTAAATAATATGCTATATTCCTAGAAAGGTAAGTAATGCAGAAATAAATGAAATCATGCTTGATTTTGTAGGAAATATGGGCCATCAAACTTAAGTTGTCGCAATGAAAAAGATTGCCAACATAAAAAGTTTCGAACTATTTCTACAGCTGGGCCTGTACACAATGAATGTAGGGCTCTTTTATTAAGCGAAAATAAGCTACAATATAGTAGGTACGCTATTCACAGAATGTCGCTGAAGAGGAATAACATTACCAAATAAAGGGACTGAGTGGAAGAGGCACGCCTAGACATCCATGCACAAAAATGGAAAGTGTTTATTTCCCAGGCAGAGTGCAGTGCCCAAGAAAACTGGCTTCACTGAAGCGCAAAGTTGTGACTTACATTTGCCGATGCCATATTTGACCGACTGTCACGCTTCGGGCATCCACTCAGCAGAAATAGGAGTTCCGCGTAGTGGACCCATCGTGGCACATAGATATCCTCCTGTCCGGCTCCTGATTTTTCGCTCGCTTTAACTTTTCGGTTTTCGCGCTGGAATTGCGAGCGCAGGTTTGAAAACCTCGCCTTGACTGCTGCGGCTGCAAAAAATAAGGCATCACCTCTTTAGAAATCTTGAAGAATAGACACAATGATGGCCAGCCGACACCACACCTAATTTTGTTTATCTACAGTACTGCTAACTACAGGTTCCAGTTGTAGCAGAGTGGGGTCTGCACATTTACATTAGAAAAAAAATAAGAGGGCTAAAAAAAATCGTATCATGCCAAAAATACGAATCAGAAATGGTACGATACAAGGCAAAACTGAACAATTACAATTGTAACCAGCTTGATAAATGTGCAAGACCAGCGCAAAAAACGCAACACACAGAATTAAACAGGGGCTACATGCGTTTGCTTTTTGCGTCCTGTGTCTACTTCAATGCATTCATTCCGTATTTTGCGCTGCTGTTCCACGATGCATTGCCACCCCGGCCGGCTTTTTGCCCAATTGAAGAATAATTGGAGACGTGTCACCTTAAGTACACATCAGTGCAAATCACGCCACAATCTTGACAGATTCATTAACTTTGTTCCACCCTGTCAGAGTGAAAAAATGCATAATTATACATATCATTCTTGCAATGAAACTGGAACTCAGTTAAATTATTCTGATTGCTATTTCATAGGGGGGGGGGGGGGGGTTACAGCGCTGCTTTCTTGTTCATCTCACGTTCAAAAGTAGCAGGACAGGTAACTCGCGCTCACCTGTGAAGTCCGGTCCCAATTTGGTAGCGATCTCTTGATAAGCGGACTCTTTCCAATCACGCCGATGGTATTTTGGGTCCGTGATGTCCCATAAATATCTCCTCTCTTCAACCATCCCGATCAAGTCAGTTTCCTGGCGGCTGGAGAACGACGGCAGCATGTTTGCGGGAGCAAGTGGCACACTCGTCTGCTGTCGCGGCTGCTAGATGCTCGAGTGGTGCTATCTCGCGCACAACCCCGTCAAGAAACTGCTAGTGCTCGCGGCCGAGGTAGGCTCTACACACGGCACAAGACATTCCTTTTGGCTCCCTACAAAGCCGCATTCCTCACTGCTCACAAGAATGCGACGGGGAAATGTGCTTCTCCACGGCGGTGGCATCCGCCAGCCGGTGGTTGCCACGGCAGCCTCCCCGTCCGCATGCGCCCGCCTGCAAGACGCCGTACGCGGCAGATACCATTGCGACGAAAAAAAACCACGACCTTCTGAAAAAAATGCCCATGTTTGCACTTCGAAAACGACGTTTCCAAGCGCGAAAGGCACAAAAGCGGTGAAGCACCGCAAAGTGCTTGGTTTGTTCGTGCGGTGTCGCCAGGAAATTCGCCCGGCCGGCGAACAGCGCCAACAGGGTCCACGAACGCTGTTTGTTTGTTGTTCCGGTTCCCGGAAGCTGTCAAACCGAGGGAACATCCCAGCAACCTGTCTCGTTTCCCTGCCGTTCGTGCAGTGTGACAAGAAGTTGTGGGACGAGTTGGTTGGGCGACTTGTTGACGGCTCGTTTGCGAACATGTTTGGTTCATGTCGTTGTTGTGTTCCTGCAGTGTGACTCGGGCTTAAGACGTGCTAACTAGCAGGCTTGTTAACCAATATTTAATAGTTAACTTTTAAACTATTACCGTTGGGCTCCTTAATTATTGAGAGGCATGTAGCCCACCGTAAGTAATGTCCATATCCATTTTTAGAATTTCGAGAACGCGATCATCCTCGGCGCTGTGGCCCAACAAATTTCGCCTACATCGCGCCAAAATACATGCGGTTAGAGATGCTTGCAGGCAAAGCAACCTCTCCAGTGAACCTAACTCGTCGAAATAGCCAAAATTTGTTGTGCCACAGCGCCGAGGATAATCGCGTTCTCAAAATTCTAAAAACGGATATGGACATTACTTACGGTGGGCTACATGCCTCTCGATAATTAAGGAGCCCAACGGTAATAGTTTAAAAGTTAACTATTAAATATTGGTTAACAAGCCTGCTAGTTAGCACGTCTTAGCTGCATTATGATGTACTACACTACTGACAATGCTATGCCAGAAAAAGCGCGCATCTAATTCAAATAGCTTATTTTTAAAAATTGCAGAAAGTCTTAGGTGAAACACCCTGTATGCTGGCTTTGCAGTAAATAAACTCAGATGAAGTTAGCGCATGTCCTGTGTCAGTCTTCCTTGTGTATGTCTTGCTGTAGCGCTATTACCGTTTCTGTCTCAAATAATGCACCGTCTAGCCCAAATTGACGTTCTTCTAAATGTTATTTTTACTACCAATTTGTTGTCCTCTCTATGGTCCAGGAAGGTAAGGTTTTTTTGAGCCGAATAATACTTTCTTTGGGTGAATCACAATAGTGTTTAGTACCTAAACGCGTGGGACGTGAGCTCTGAGCAGTATGCCTAATTTAATTATGCTTGAGTAATCCCAATACTGAATTTTTCGGGTAATACTGTTAGTAATGTCTTAAAACAGGCATTCTGGCAAAACATAACACTTTGTTCGGCTTTCATTTGTTTGTTTATTTATCATAACCTATTTGTATAAAGTAACTGGAGACGAAAAGGGCAACTTCCTTAAATAAAAGAACGACATAGCTCTCTGTATACAAAAATAACAAACTGAAGTCAAGAATAATAACACTAATAATGTCCTTAGAACATGATAACAAAACTCTTGCTGTACAACTACTTTAATAAAGGTAACAATATCTGCCTATTGCACAAATGGCATATTACTTCACCGTAGCGGTGGCCAAGTGGTCTGAGTATCCGCCTCGCATGCGGGAGGGGCGGGGTTCGAACCCCAGTGCCGACGGGTACCCACCGGTAATACATTGGGTACAGGCTTTCCCCTGGTCTGGTGCTCGGCTTATAGGGTGAAATGCTTCGGAAATGGGTCTTTGATGCCACTTTGAGTAGAATAAAAATACCTCGTGCCATGGCGCTCTATGGCCACAGATGCCCTAGCGCCATAGAAGTCCATCGTCATCATCGTCAACCTCACAATGAGTGGGCCCGTCATAGCCAGCGTGAGGCTTCTTGGAGATGGCCCCAAAATAAAATCGTTTCAAATAGAGACACGCCAGATTTTTGAATAACACGCCAATTTTTCACGAGACGTGTCAATTTTTTTCTGTACTTTTATTCTTCGAATCCTTCATTGCTCACCGTTGGCTCTAATAATCTGGCAGAAGCTGCTTTCTGGCTACTCTCTTTTTTTTCGGGAGGGGAGAGGGGGGGGGGGGGTGAACGAGGACGTTGGCCACGATTACCCCGGGATGCATAATATGTAGGGTGCAGACATCCTGATGGAAGAGCCATCGATCGCGTTCCAGATTGAGCCGCTTGTTCTCATTCTTTTGCCTTTCATCCACCCTGTTGTTGGACGTTCGCCTATTTTTGCCGTTTTGTTCTCTTGACTCTATCGGACGCCCCTTCATCGCCGAGATTCGAGAATGGCTTTTTGAGCAAAGGGCCGCATGGAAATTCAGCTTTAGGAACGCTGCCTTTGTGTTTAAGCGCTTTCCATGAAAGATCCAAGAAACTTTATGAATAATTTTCAGGGGTGACTCAAGCTAACCTCTTTATCCCCGTCAGGGCCACCTAATAATGAGCGAAACTTTGCGCTTGCTAACACTGAGATGTGAAAATTAATTTCCATTGATTGACAATAAACTCCTCACCAAATAGCGCTGACTTTTCTGGAACGAGAAAAGAAAACTGGCATAGCTTTTAGCTATGGCAAAAGTAACGGCAAACACTTGATGAGATTGACCTTCTAAGAATGCATAACGGTGCCTGGAGATGCGCGATGCACATCAAATTAATGGAAGCCACTTTTCTCGCGGCGTGCTTTTCTTTGGAACAATGCTTTTGATATGAGTAAGCATAGCAAACCAGGTAAAATTCTGCGCCCAGGAAAAAATTGGCAGTGGCTTAGCTCAGCTATGCCAGGATAGGTGGAGCGAGCGGTACGGTGTATCCCTGGTTACGTCTAGTTGTTTTGCTTATCGTCATGGCTACGTGTTAGACATTCAAGACGAGACATGTGGTGAAGAACGCGCGTGTTATTCAACTTTCTGGACTGCCAGAAAGACGGCCCGGTGATCCGTAAAGTAACACGCGGCCGTCTCGATGGTCTTTCGGTCGGAGACGAGCGGCGCGGCGCGCGGTGCACCAACTGCGCGGCTGTGACGTCTCTCGGCGCCTCGCGCATGCGCATAAGTGGCGCCGAAGGCCCACAGCGAAATGGCGAGACTGCGGGTAATGTAGCTCTCGCCACGAGAATTTGACGATTTTTTTTTGCATGTTGTTTCAGCTTCCGATTCTGCTGCTGAACGGTAATAGTACGACACTATAGTAGGTAAGAAAATCACTCGAGGCTTGTAATCACTGCTGCTCTTTTATTTCCCCGCAACTATTATTCTAACCGTCTCCAGAAAACGAAATTGTAGCGATTGAAGAATCCGCTGCATGTTGCAGCCTTTGTATATTTCACGTGATCTCATAGTGGTCTGTGACGTCAGAACAAACGTTTGATTGCTGAAAAAAAAGAGAGCTCATATAATCAAGAATTTAATTGCAAATTATTTACAAAACGAAGGTGGCTTTCACGTTGTAATGCATGCTTACTATGGTTTTACTCATTATTTAAACAAAACACATTGAGGAAAGTTTGTATCTATGAGATCGCCTTTTTTCGAGATGGTCTGCAACGAGAACAAGGGTATTTTTTGAGCATTGCAAGAACGAGCCGTCGTGGCGCTTAAACACTTTCTCGAGGTCAGCGACATCCTTGGGAGTTAGCGGGTGTTACTTGGATTGAATTATTAAATTTCATAGCCATTACCTCTCTTCATCTATGTTTCGTGTCTTTAATATCCTTAGTGCTTTCATTCCTGTGCTGGCATTTTAGTTCAGGATTTCGTAGCAACTAGACAACCATTTGACCTCAAATTTTGTTGCGAAAGCAACACTATGCAAGTCGCCGAGCCATTTCGCGGAGCTGACGAAAGGACATACTGCGCAGGCGCGAGGAGCAGTGACGTCACACGGCGCACAGCTGGCGCGCCGCCGCCGTCGCTGCGCGGGTGATTCAGAGGTGCCGCAGCCGCGCGCTCTCCATCGCCTCTCTCTCTCTCCTCGTTGCTTTCGGAATCCTCCTGGTTTAACCAGAGCTAATCCACTGCCAGTTTTTTTTATGCTTCGCTGTCCATGCTTAGTACAACGTTTTATGTGCATGCTTTTTGTAGCGCTCTTATGTTCACCTTTTTGTACTGTTCGTTGTTGCGTTAACTGATTACTTTGCATATGCAGTGAATATGCTCGCTCATTAAGCAAACAAGGGAAGGGGAATGAGGGGCTCGTTATAAATATGAAAGAAGCCAACAGCCACAGAAACCAAGGGGCACAGGGGATTTTTTTTAATTTATTTATTTTTGTGGTGTTGATCAATTTAGAATATTACTGAATATGTTATCGCTTAAAGTTAATTGATTAGAAAAGCAGAAGAAAAAACAACCACATGCCGCCGGTGGGATCCGAACCCACGACCTCCGAATTACGCGTCCGGTGCTCTACCTCTGAGCTACGGCGACGGCTGTCAAATCTTCTGTTTTCGGGGGTATTTATGTTTTTACAAGTAACCTAACCTTGAGAGTGTTCATCAGCGCCACCCACGTTCATAAGCGGCGGACGTGGAACGTCCTGAGTTACCGCAGGTGTGACGTAGAACGTCATCGAACGGAGAGGGTGGAAGCTGCGTGAGAACCCTCTTATGCTTCCTATGGCATCAAGGCTGCCAGAACCGAGGCCCTCGCTAAGCAATTAAGCAAACAAGGGAAGGGGAATGAGGGGCTCGTTATAAATATGAAAGAAGCCAACAGCCACAGAAACCAAGGGGCACAGGGGATTTTTTTTTAATTTATTTATTTTTGTGGTGTTGATCAATTTAGAATATTACTGAATATGCTATCGCTTAAAGTTAATTGATTAGAAAAGCAGAAGAAAAAACAACCACATGCCGCCGGTGGGATCCGAACCCACGACCTCCGAATTACGCGTCCGGTGCTCTACCTCTGAGCTACGGCGACGGCTGTCAAATCTTCTGTTTTCGGGGGTATTTATGTTTTTACAAGTAACCTAACCTTGAGAGTGTTCATCAGCGCCACCCACGTTCATAAGCGGCGGACGTGGAACGTCCTGAGTTACCGCAGGTGTGACGTTATTTATTTTGACGTATGTTCTCTGTTTTCTATGCTGTGTACTGTTTATGGTTTACTAGTGCTTTGTTGAGCCTTATATCATCACTATAAGTGTTTCTTCAAATATGTGAAAAGAAGAAGCCGGCGCCGCTACTAGCCATCAATCTCTCCTTAATGCCATTAAAAAAATAAAGTTGTATGCCTCTAACGATAATATCCAAGCCAATAGAAACTGCAATAATCGTCCTTGGAATTCAGCACCTGCCTCAGGCCACGCAGCCTTTAATAGCCGCTCAAACGAATATAGGTTCCCATGAATCTATACTTAGTTACTTTACATCGTTCGTTTTCCTTTCATTTTGCTCCCAATGCCACCAGTTTTCATTTCGTGATACAGCATTTCATTCCTGTTTTATTTCAGTGTTATTTTTGTTTAATTTTTCTTTTTTTCCGATACGGATAACGCATAGCATCCTTCTCGTCATCGGTAACCTTGCGGCAACCACACTGCTACCACACAAACACATTTTTTTTCTTTTTGAAATAATAAAAGCTTTGATCCGATATATTACAGAACATGAAGGTTTCCTAGTGAGCCTCAAGACGTTAAACGATCTAAGCAAAAGAAAATGCAGAAAAAAACTATAAAAGACGTGAAGTCAGGTCAGGAGTGTGCACTGCGCCATGCGCATTTCTACTGGAAACAGCAGATGAACCAGCCCGCATTGAATAATCTGTCGCAACCTCGTCTAGCAAAGTGATTTATGGGACGACGAGGAACGATCATGGCTGCTTTCTTTCCCGCGGAGTGTTTTCCTTTCGTCAAGCTGTCTAGCGTTCAGCCTATCGACCAGTGGCCAGAACGTGCGCCTTGCGCTATCGAATTTTGTACTGTTCACTTCTTCTCCATTGAACGAAGCTGCAAATCATTCATTTTCAGATTGAGCGAAGGATAAAGAAGGATGAGGAAATGCCACAGAGTTTTGGCGTTTATGTGAGACTGTGACCTGAGTGAGAGTGTATAGGAGGAAAAAAAAATTCTTTACAAAACATTTATGGGAGAGTAGGGCGATTTGCGATATTTTGTTGCTTTTAAATGTGCTGACGAATTAACTTTTATTTTGCTTGCACGGTTCTCCGCATTCCCACTGTAACTGTGCCTAAGATTGAAGATATTGGCTGCTTTTAAGCGTGGAATAAATTGCGAAGCGTTGCTTGACAAATGAGAAAATGTTGGAAACGAAAAGAAGTACTTTCAAAACTGCGCAGTTCAACCTATCTGGCGTCCGAGATCAACACATGTAATTAGTCATGAAAATGTGCCATTTGTCATGTTCTGTAAAGCTTCAGAACTTTAATACCGCGTGTTCATAAAAGATAATAATTTGAAGAGCGGGCTGCACGTGAGAAAAACACGATATTCAACGCTTTTGGAAATACTAAAAAAAGTACCGGTTTATTTGTTCCTCGAATGCTCTACCCTTCTTTTCCTAGCGTCTACAGTTGTCCAAGCGTAGGAAAGTAAAGTGCTGACTAGATGCTTGAAGAAAGCTCTTCAGAGACTCAAGCAAAGACCGGTAAAGAGGATATGAAAAGCAGGAACTGCAAAAAAAAAAAAAATCATTGGAATCTGAGTGTCGCATTCTCTTCGGAGGGAAAGAATAGCTACTTGTACAACATATTCTGATAATTTAGCAAGCTTTGTTCGGTCTGGCCTAGAGTGACATTCAAAACCTTGTGACCACACGCTTCGGTGCAAACGAATTTGCGTATTCATTCGACAGACCTGAGCGAAATAGTAACAGCTACGACACTAAAACCGAAAGAGATAGCAGCAAAGGCATGACATTCAAAATACACTTAGCGATGCTACATTCAGAGCCCGGCTACAAAAATGCTTAGCCTGTAGTGGGCCACGGAAAAAAATAGTGCCGGGATCGGTCTCGGTACAGTGCCTGTCATTCGAACAGGTTCGCACAGATTGCCTACATATTCATACAGCCAGTTTATCCTGCATTCAATGCAGGGTCGAGTGATATTTTTATTTTGAAAGCGTGCCCAATTTTGCTTCGTCCACTCTCACTTTGATTCGCGGAGAGGGACATCTGGCCTTCTCGCGTTTGGCGAGTGCGCGGTAAATAATTCAGCAGTGTTTATATTTTGATACATATTAATATTAAAGAAATGGTGACGATTTCCAAATTTGTGTCGCATTTGCCCCACTCTCCACTAAAGAAACAAGTGAGAAGCTGATTTTTGTTTGGTAGCAGAGCAGACATGTGGACAAGTTGGTGTGAATTCATAGTGGAACAACAGCGCAAACTTAGAGAACACAACAAAAGGGGAGACACTACTCTAGTGCCATGTTCTGAAACACCGGGTAGATGTAGGCTGCATACCGCGTTCGTCATAAATAAAAATGTAAGGTTGGCAATTTTCAGCTAATTTCAGGAAAAGATTACAAATATCTAGCCGTTGGAATTGGAACTTTATTTTAATGAAGCCGATATTAAATCAGCCGCAAACGGGCGCAGTTGATTTTGAAAAACACGACCATTCGAAGAGCAAAGGTTCCAGAATTCTGTTGTGCAGACATATAAGCTTTGTGTCTGCGAATTCATGTTCCGTTAGGCTACTTTCGGGGATATTCAGATGACCGGTGAGCTTTTGAGAAAACAGTGGAAGCTAAGAGTACGAGCTCTTCATGATCGTCATCTTGATTGTGAATTTCCGTTATACAGGATATTTTGACGGAAAATGTTCTGGAATTTTTAAAATCAGGCTTTGTGAGTTAGGAGAGCACTTTTCGTCATAATGTTGCCAGCGATGTAATGCGTGAGAATACAGCTACGACGGGCTAATTAGCAGTCTGGTTAGCGATTTATGAGTAGTTAACTATTTAGGTATTACTATTTGGCACCTTAATTACTGAGAGGAATGTAACCCACCATGAGTAATAGGCGTATAAGTTTTTAGAATATCGAAAATGTGGTTACCCTCGGCGCTGCCACCCAACAAATTTTTGGCTACATCGCGCCAAAATACATGCGCTTTCGAGATGCTTACAGGCAAAGCAGCCTCTCGATTGCACGTGACTCGTCAAAATGGGCAAAATTCTAAACATTGATATGGGTATTACTAACGGTATTACTCTCAATAAGTAAGGAGCCAAAGAGCAATAGTTAGAAAGTTAACTATTCAATATTAGTTACCGAGCCTGCTAGTAAGCTCGTCTTAGCTGTATTCTAATGTACTGCACCACTGACAATACTACGCTGATAAATGCGGCCTCCTAACTCAAAAAGCCTGTTTTTAAAAATTGCAGAAAGTTTTAGGGGAAACACTGTATGTATCGCATTGAGCGTCTTATCTCAAGCGATGAGTCATCATTTGTAATTCCATTTGGTTGGCTTAAACAAGACTTAAGTGTTCACAAACTTTAGCCTATGTTCACAATAGACGCGCCTGGTTAATCCTGACTTCTGGAACCGGCTTCCACCGCCTCTATTAAGCCATTAAATGCACGCAGGACACGAGTGTGTTGGGAAGTTTGTGTTGCACGACTGGCCGGGTATGAAATATGTGAATAAGGCGTGTAAATTATATCGTGTCGGGAAGTTCTTTATCAATTTTCTGGCGTAAAGTGCATATATACTGTTGATATTGCTTGGGCATGCGTATATATTCCTTGCGTACCGGTTTTCATTTATATCAGAGTCCAGTTTAAGCACCGCGAAAAGGCAGCGAACCCGTGCCGAGACTGTACCGAACCATAATGACATTGATAGCAATTCTGTGTCACGCCAGGAGGAAATAAGTACTTGCCGTAATAATGTTTCGATTTATGCGTGTGATAAATGATAGAGACAGGAAATGAATTGTTTCTGGTTCGTAGAATTCTTGCGTGTAGTGCAAACCTACCCAAGGTGGCATGCAATGTAGGGAACGCCAGGAAAAGCGTCACGCAAGAGGGAAAGTCTTCGGTTTGGAATTACCTGACAAGAGCATTCGTATTACCGGTGTCAATCACCGCTAAGCCTAACCGCTACTTATATTCGTCGGGAGGTGAAACGGCACGTCAGAGGCATTGCATGGCTTTTGATGAAAGAAGTTTCATTCAGAAGATTGGGTAAGTAAGAAATTTAACGATCAGTTATCACACATTTTAGCACGTTTACGGAGGAGTGCTGAGCAAGAAATAGCCGGATATTGCTCGACTTCGGTTTTAACTTATGCACACGCTATTATCAAGCTAGTGATTACTTTCTGCACCCTCCTGTGCGCAGCTTTATAACTAGAAAATAACTTTAAAACTTTTGCAGCATGTATGTATTTGAGATTTCGTGTTTTTCTGTACTCTAAACCGGGGCCACATGTTGTGCACTGCACTCAGGTGGAGGGTAATAATTGCTCCTCTGACGGAAATCTGCCTCGCCTCTGGCGGGATTAACTGAAATATATATTTCTCAGAAACGGACTATTATTGGGCTTACTTAGGAGAGGGCAGCATGCTGTGGCCACGTGTCGCCGAAAATATAGTATGACCCAGGCTTGCTGCAGCCTTCCACGTGAATGTTGAAAATACCACCAAATGATGAGCGGGAAGTACGAAATGCGGCAGGTTGTCGTCACTGTACATATTAAGAAGTTGATGGAAAGTAAACAATGTTTAGTGTACACATCCTATACGATAGTGCTTATAGATGACGGAAAAATTTTAGAAACAGTTCTTAGGGTACACGCACCGTGTACGTGCATTATAATTACATAGGGATATATACACTTCAGTACTATTGTGCAAGGATAATGTTGCGAGCATATCTTCTACCTTTTCCGCCGCGGTGGCTTAGTTGTTATGGTGCTCGGCTGCTGACCTGAAAAACGTGGGTTCGATCCCGGCCGCGGCAATCGCATTTAAAAGGAGACGAAATGCTACAGGCTTGTGTATGGTGCGACGTCTCTGCAAGTTAAAGAACGCCAGATGGCCAAAATTTCCACAGCCCTTCATTACTGCGTGCTTCATTATATGAGTTGCTTTGGAACATGAAACCACATAAACCCATAAACCCATTCCTTACATTTCTCATTGGAAATATTTTCCACCGCTAAGGAAAGAAATTCGGTGTAACAGTTAAGAAGAATTGGAATTACATGCGTACGCGTTTGAAAGCCGTAATATTTGCGAAGTTTTGGAACATGAAATTACGAACTTGACACTCTATAAGCCGTGGGAGTTACTAATAATGTGATTGAAAAATTCTCCTTGCTCTCATTCACAAGGCTTCCGACATACACTGCTAATTTATTGTTGTAAGGTTGTTCTAACTGACAAAGATCTTGCTTACCAAAGAACACTGCATTGCTATCAGGAAAGGATAGCTTTGCAATAGCATGCAGCGCTTTTCACTGCATTATAAGTGCTCTTTCTTTTTTAAAATCAGTCGCTGTGCCTTGTAAAAGCAGCGGGTATCGTACGTGACAATAAAGAAGCCAATTACAAAGCCATACTTTATATTTCTTCGGTAAAACATACAAACCTTGACTTATGTTGCATTCGTGTGCCCGCACACGCTGTACATAGTGGAAGAAAAGTTTCTGTGAAGCTTGGCGAGAGAAAGGAATGCTCCCTACTAACGGCCTTGCAACCGGAACGGGGGTTCCACTTGAAGTGATGATCTCGCCATGTTTCTAGATAGTTTTGTCGTGTAACTTTAATCACGGCGCCGCACACTGGCCGGGAAAAGCCTCAGTCGTGCCCTAGGATGGCTACGCAAGCTGCCACGTGATGTGACGAAAAGAGCAAAGACATGGAATGAAACTTGTTTAACCCACACATTAGTCCCACTGCAGCTACTAGCAAGCGCCAGCGAAAATGTAGAGGGGCGGCCGGCTTTTTGGGAAGGAAAAGGTGACTAAACTTGTCTGTATGTCATTTTGGCGAAACGACATGTCTATTAGACGGTCCTACCAATAGCTCGGCTTCTGCATAAACGGGCGGATGGACAGTCGCGCGGGCAGAGAGCGCGCTAGCTATCTTAGCTGGAAACACACAGAAATAATAGAGAGGACGTCGTAACGTGGTTGTATAGTCGGATACAACTTAAGTCTGCAGTGAAGCTCCGCCCACATTGAGCCTCCGTGCACAGAATTCCTCCACGACCAAAAAATAGTCCACTGCTTAAACGTTTCTTCTTACCTAAACAAGCAGCCTATATCACAAGAAAAATAATTATGAGCTCTAGAATTTTAATATGCGAATTGTTTGATATAGTCAAATATTAAAAAGCTGATTTTGTTTACTGTTGCGATTGGCCAGCGGGGTAATACAGGAGACCGCGGACCGCAACTGCTGTTTTTTTAAGTTGTATCCTACTATGGCATAATACACGAAAGTGAATAAGAATCTTGCATGAGGTAAAAAAGAAATAGACTAATGAATTACTCTATGACATTTTCTCGATACGGAAGTAATTATTTGAGGGTTTCTGCTTCGTAGAGAGTGTTATCTTGCAGTAGAGCCATTACGATGCACACGAATGTCTTCAGTGTTTTAGCATATATGTAACTTATCTCTTTAGGGCTTTATTCTATCAATATTCTTCTTATGAGGTCCTTATGGGTGGTACTGCTGCCAGTCGAATGCTGCAACTTTATAATAAGAATGCTAATTCATGCACTTCTGCTTGACACCAGAGCTTTAAAATATTGAAGTTTATGCGGAACCTCGGACCACCAGAGAAAACTATATATGTTTCACTGACGCAGAAGGCAAAAACTGGATTAATGCATTGAAAAAGAAGCATAGTGCAGCACAATATTGATACTAGAACAGCCAGATCAGAAAGGAATCGTCCTATGACAACTCAAGAGGCAGTGCCCTACTTTTTGAAGCTAGATCATGGTGTCTTAGAACTCGCAGCTAGAAAAAGAAATTTAACGAAGAGGACGGCACAGGTGCTGTGCGTGGCAAATCTGCAGAAACTATTGAATACCTCTTACTCAAATGTGATGGTATCCATCCGGATATCGATGCAGGCACAGTCACTGCCTTGAGGCCTAGGGTTTAGAGATAACAATGGTAATGTAAATAAATCTGTGGAAGTTAGCAAACGAGATGGGAAGATTGGTCGCGCAAAAGCAGAGAGGTGGCATAAGGTTAGAAGTAGGACTGAAAACCTACTTATAGAGAATGATGAATTTTTAGCCCTATTTATAACACAGTCAAAAAAATAAAATCTCTGCCTCACCCGTAACCGAGAGTACAGTAAGCATGAAATGTTTACGGGCATAACGCATCAGGCTCCATTGCTCGGCTTAAGCAGCTGTGACGGTGGCGGCATTGAAATGCAGGACGATGCAGAAGCGTACGCGGACACGACGAGACGCAGGCCTGACAAGAATCTATATGCAGCGCGTTCGAATACTCCGCGAACGTGTATACACCTGCCTGCCAAAGGGGGAAACGTCATGAGCTGAAGGCCCAGCGGCCGGCCTTTACATGCGTGAGTGTGGGACCGCAGCACCATCCTTGGGGAGCGGAAGCAGTTTTTCCGCCCAAAGCCCTTCTCGCCCTGGAGCTCCCCTCTTGCTCTAAGCGGCCCTCTCTCAAAGCCCCTAAAAGATCACGTATGACAACGAAGTGTATCATGGCATGTATGTGCTTTTTGCACGCGTTATTAGAAATCGGAAATTATAATTCGGCGCATTATGAAATGCACAGATCGAGTGATATCTCGATGAACATTGAGAAGTCATTGGAAGCAGTTATTTTTTTGTAACTCGTTTGGAGAGCTACCGGCGCTTGTATGCCGGTCCTGTAGGAGGGCTTAGAAAGTCTCGTTAAATCTCGTACGGTGCCCGGATGCTCTCGTTTCAGCTCCCGGATGTGTGGAATTCAGTGCCCGGATGTTGGCTCTCGGTCTCGGCGTGACGTCACCATACTGCCAAAAACGGGAGCTAAAAGCATTTCATGCTTAAAAAAAGCCGAGCATGATGGCAACTGCCACCACCCCATCTAAAAGGGGACTCTGCAATATTCCATCTATTCAGTTATGACATAATATTAGATTTATAGGATTACAAATGCATTTGAAGACAACTGGGAATATATAGAGCGATTTATAACACCATTAAAGAGATGAAGAAAACTTAATGAAAAAAAAAGACGGGCATGATGGCAACTGCCACCACCCGGTTTCAAAGGGGACACTCCTATCTTCCATCTATCGACCCATTTATGCAGGACCAAATATTACTGCCACTTGGGTCACGACAAAACCAGGCCACATTCTGAATTGCGTATATCACGAGATCACGCCAGAGGAATGACTGTCCTCGTAATGACGTGTCCGGTACAGCGTATTCACGCAGGCCATTGCAACGTGTGGCTTGGACGAAGCGACCCTCGACACAAGCTATGGCAGGTCGGCGTTCAGAAAGAGCTTCGCATCACGGTAGAGGCGGTTTCTTCCTCTCACTAGGCTGCTTGTTACTGCGCTGCGATCCGCGACAGATTGTGTAGCTCAAGTTGCCTGATGCCTCACAGTGATTTGACGCGAATGAGGTGAGGAACGACTTTTTATTGTCGAGTTTACTTTACCCAGTCTGCAATAATATTTGAGCATGAAAAAAAGGACGGCATCGCGCTTTAACTCATTAAATCTGTCTGCAACTAGCACACAGCCCCGTGGATTGGTTTTTGTTGTGGCTTTCGACGAATGAGTTATAGCTGAGAGTCGACGCTGAGGTATCGAGTCGGTTTATGCAGCCGTCAGAGTGAAAAAACAATTACGAAAGCAATTAGGAAAATATACAAGTACAGATATGACCGCTTCAATAGAAAAACACGGACTGTTCGACAGCTCTACTGAACGATCGCGAGCGTATTACTGCGTTAGGAAAGAGAAAGAGACGTATTTAAAAGAGAAAGAAATAACAGAGAAATAACATTCGTGCTGAAGAGCCACAACCTGTCGCGCGAGCGTGAAGCCTGGCGAGCACGTTGCTGAACGGAAGGGAGAGATATCGGCGTCTGAGTGGCGTTGGATGTCGACACGCGTATGAAGGCGTTAGTAGGCGGTATGTATTGCTTCGCCGTGGTGCTATCTTTCTGCCCTCGCAGTCTGGATTGCTGCTCGGACCACTCACCTGAAAGCGCCGACCCTTTGAACTTTCAGTTTCTCGCGTAGGTGGCAATAAATCCAGCAGCGCGCGGCGTGTGTGGGAAAGAAGAAAAAGAGAAACTTGCTGAGCGGATTTTGTTGGCTCGTTTCAACATGAAGAAAAGCTTGTTTCGCGGCGACGCAGAATAATGCAGCCCAGTCTTGGAAAAGAACGAACAGGTTTTTAGCGCATGGCGTTTTTTGATGCGGAGCGACTCCCGGGACAAAGGGAGCGATATTTATAGTAATAACTGGCGGTGCTTCAACGCTATAAGCCTGAGATCTTTTCACGGTCACTGAAATGAAAAGAGGAGAAATAAAATGAACGTAAATGAGGCTCGATTTGTTTAATAGAAAGGTTTCGGTTGTGCAGACATTGCTGGTCAGCTGACATGATAAAGTGACTGAGTTTTCGAGTGAGCAATTACACAGTAGCATTCAACCAAACGCAGATATTTCCATTATAATTGGGACATCAGTCAGTCTAAAGCATCTGCATTGCTATAAGCTGATTTGCATTGCTCCCTGTAGGTTTGGCTGTCGCTTACCTGCCGCTGTGTTGCACGACTTTGAATATTGCCTGTGCCATTGATTAGCCAGTAAGCGTAATATATTGGATAAGAAACGAAGTTATGAAATGCGTTTTACTAACGACCAGTCTACGTGTTGTTTGTTTACTAAACAGGTCCGAACGATTACGGTGAGCACCAGAAAGAAGAGCGACCGATTTCAAACCGCAAAGGCGTAGAAGATGCATATTTGGCGTGACTATTTTTGATTGTGACGCGCACGGAAGATTTTCTGCCACAGAACCTCAACATGTCATGCTGAGGCATATTTGTTCCGCAAGCTAGCCGATACCGTACGACTGCGGCAATGGCTTTCAAAGCTCCCTGTTTTGGTATCGGGTGCGCCTCGGACCCACTGATTTGCGAATGTCGTGCTCTGACACCGAGCTGTCGTGCCGCGAATTTCGACCGTGTTTCGCATTGCGTGCTCTTGCGCCGTTTGTACGCGAACGATGAGCCGGGGGAGAAAGGGGGGGGGGGGGGGGGGGGGCAGCGTCGTGTGACGAGTAATACTGATCTTGTGAAATGAGAAGAAAACTGTTGACGCATGGCGCGAGTTTGTGGCTTAGAAGCTACCGGAACAAAACCCAGAAAATAAAAAAAAAAATGTTGCAGAACCTTGACATTCAGGTGGTCACTTAAAGCGCACAGATGCGTGAAGAAATATGCAGTGCAGACACCCACATTCGGCTTAAAAGGACACTGAGAACAGCACTATCAATTTTGTTTGTTAGTAAAATGTGACAGTTTGGGATTTCGTGGCTTTGTTACCGCTTGTCCGGCAATGAAAGGTGCGTTTACTGCTAACAGATTTGGATTCTAAGTTGCAAAACTTTTTCCCTCCGTTCCTATCCAAACTCGGGACTCTCTGATGACCAAATACGAGAAGAGTAACGTAACGCGGCGGAAACGGAAATGAGGACTCCGTGATTGCTGGCTGCGAGCGCTGCGCTTCCGCCTAGCAGCCGCCGAAATTAATACTACTGCCGGCCGGGCGTTGAAGGGTCTATCAGCCGTCGTCACTTCGTTTACGTTTGCACCAACGTTACGACGGATCCCGCTTCCCGGTCCCGACAACGAAGTTGTTGCAAAGAACTGCGGCCTGCATTCAGCGACTGCATTCAGCGACTGCATTCAGCGACTGCATTCAGCGTGCGATGCTTTTGAGCGCTGAGGCGGCGGGTCTGGCAAGAAAGTCCTAGCGCCTAGGAGCCGGCAGCATCGCTGACCCCGCCGAGACACCGTCACGACTGATGTTGAGCGACTGGGGCGTGCGGGCATATTTAAATTCTCTAAAAATAGTCCTCATAAGGTTGATAAGGCAGCCCAGTGTCTTGGCACGTTGACGAAGCGAAGACGTCGAGCGGTGCGTTTGCTAACGTGGAGGCGCGTTGAACACTGGCTATATACAGCACTTTTTCGTTATTGTAGTTGCGTGCCGTTGCACAAACTTCGTGCGAGGAGCACTTAGAGAGACACTTGGACGTCCTCTGATGTTCCGCCCTTGTAAATAGAGGCGCATAAATTAACCAAACGGGCACGCAGAACGCATAGCCACGAAGGCCCCCAAAACATAAGCTCGCTGGCCGCCTGTTCCGCCGCCAATTGCAGGTTTTCATTGATTTCCAACATTCAGGTAGTATTTTTTTTGCCTTCCTCGTGTCATAAAGGTGCAGTAGTGGTTTCAAAACAAAACTTATATACTTGAATATCGATCAAACACGTACTCTTCATGCACGTTAGTCAGCCTTTGAGATCTGTGGTTCTTTTCTCCTATTTCGTCATCACGCTTGTGTAGAGTTAGTTGCTGTACTAGTTGGTATTCTCGAATTAAGTTTATAGTAAGCAGCGCAAAGGCAGAAGGCCAAAGAAAGAAAGGGAGAAGAAGGACGGGAAGGAAGAACACAGCGCTGACAACTGTTTATTCACAGACACAGCTTAAGTGCCCTCAGACCAACACAGGCGCTTACCGTAGAGGGGAAAGCAAGGAAAGATAAAGAAAAACTATTACACGTTTACCTCAGAAACCTTGAAAGCAACATCTTTTCTGCGTGATGCAATACAACTGAAGTGTCACTAACACATTTCGAACCAGCTTTCTTGATATAATACGCCTCTATCGTTTCACGTGGATTTGCAGTTTGTGCCTGCTATGAATCGTCTCACTCGAAAACCTCGGAGTACAGTCCTTGCAAGTAATGCAGTGGAAAGTACTGCAGGGGGGTCATGTGTTGCCCCTGTTCTATGTAATATCTTTTTAGCTAGTATTGACCGCAGTTTGCACGATATTTTTAAGCAATTTAAGATTGACTGTGTTCGAAGAGTGTTTCGTTACGTGGATGACTTTTTAATTTTTTCAAACAAAAACTGTACCATTCCCGTTGAGGACACTTTGAAGAGTATGCTGAATGACTTCGAAAAGTATGGCAAAAGGCTCACTTTCATTTACGAGGTCCCAGCTGAAGCCAGCCTGCAGTTCTTGAACTTAAGAATCAGGTTCTCGAGTAGGCACGTCTGCTGGTCGTATTCACCCAGAGCACAAAAAGAACTACTACCGTATACTTCATACCATCCACAAATAGTAAAGAGGGGTATCGCTCAACTCTGCTTCGAATCGGCACTAGGAAAATCATGTGTACATAATATGCAAGACAGCTTCAATAATCAATTGGTTAGGCTTGAGGCCGCAGAATTCCTGAATCTGTTGCTATGGCGGTGGCAGAAATGCTCCTGAAGAAGATGAAGCCCAGACCTGACAAGTGGGCAATATCCCCTCCGCAGGATAAAGTAAGGCCCGAAGTGATGCCTTACGTGCACAAGGTCTCCCATGGCATCAAGAAGGTGGCAAACCGGCACAAAGTGCCTTTCTTTTCAGCCCCCCAAAGATTGGCCAGCGCTTCCGACGCATCACCAGTGACAACAGGAAGCCTGGATGCAGAAAGAGGCACGGGAAACATTTTGTGGATTGCGCCACTGGCGTTGTGTACCAAAATATTTCACATAAATCGTACATCGGCAAATCGTACATCGGACAGACAAGGCGTTGCATCAATGACCGGCTCAGGGAGCACGCAAAAGATCTAGAGAAAAGGGAGAGGGCCAACCTTGTTGGCCTCTGCAGTACTTGCAAGGACTGTACGCCGAGGTTTTCGAGCGTGACGATTCTTAGCAGCAGCAAACTGCAGAATATAGGCGTATTATATCCAGAAATCTGGTTCGAAATGTGTTGGATATACTCCAGTTGTATTGTATCACGTAGAAAAGTTGTTTCTATCAAGGTTTCTGAGATAAACGTGTAATAGTTTTTTCTTTCTTTTTTCTTGCTTTCCCCTGTACGGTGTGAGCCTGTGTTGGTCTTAGAGTATTTAAGCTGCGTGGGTGTCTATGAATACATAGTTGTCAGTCAGCGCTGTGTTCGTCTTTCTTCCCGTGCTTCTTCTCCCTGTCTATCTTTGGCCTTCTGCCTTTGCTCTGTTTTCTATGAACATAATCAGGCTTGTACTTGTGAAATTGGCCTGTGGCGGCCTGTGGCCAGAAAATAATCTGCGAAATCAAAATTCTACGTGCTTGGGCAGCAGGAGGACACGACTGGTCGAAATAAATGATGTGATCTTGCGATGTCATCACAACATGCCCACTTTGTTGTGTAGTCTACTTTCTAGACAGCAACCAAGACAGAGGATCAAAATCAAAAATCAGAAAAAAAGTACAATATGCAAATGGCGGCACCACCACAGCATAACGGATACCTGCGCACTGTAGCTGGCAGTCCGAATATGGTGATTGAGGAAGCGGCCATTGCAAAGAAACTCACGGAAACACACAGCAAGTGCAAGAGAGGCTCCATCATATGGCAGGTCTGGTGCTATCGCATTGCACTCTTAAGGCGACTTAAGCGCCTCTATAAATTTTTTTTTAATCACAACCTTCTTATGTTTCACTTACTGTGTATGAGTGAAGAAAAAGAAGCTCACCTGTAGAGCCGTTACTCGAGACACGTCTGTCGTATGGCTAAAAACAACAACAACGATGATGTAGAGCAGCGGTGGTTCTTTCTTTCGTACTCGTCAAGCCAGACCAGCTGCGCGCCAAGATACCTGAATGCCAACAAGTCCAACTAGCTGCTTTGTCCGACGGCGAAAATTTAATTTTTTTTGTCTGTTTACTGTGTGTTGTGACGGGAACAAGTGCCGTGAACTCTGTAATCCCTCACCGCCCCCCCCCCCCCCCCCCTCAAACACCCCAATCCTAATAGTAAGCCTTGTTCAAGATCAACCTGAACCAAGCAGGCAAAGATACGTGACACTGGATGGTAGTGACAGTTTTCATCTTTGACGCACTAAAACAACGATGGACTCGAGACAGCGAGGTAAACTGACGCGAAAAATCCTGAAGGGAGGGTCTCTCGTAGAACTATTGCTGCTTCAAAGGTTATCGGTTGTACCTCTCCGGAGGACTCCGTGGGAGGGGCGCAAATGGCCCTAGCGCGCGAAATTCAGTTCATAACTGTTCATATCTGTGCTCAACTGGCGAGCCGACGCCCTCGACTAACGGTGTGACCGCCCTCGGCGGTTTGGCCCGCATTATCCAAATTCGAGGGGGTTGCGAGAGGGTGTGGGGATTGCCAGAGTGAGAGGTAATGAGCACTTGCGGCGATCGAACGACGCATATGCTGGCCATACGTGATCCACCTACGACAATGCACGGGAGCCGGCCCTTCGATTGATCAGTCTGCTTCTATACTGCCGTTTCCCATCCCGTCTATCGCTGCTGTTGCACTTTATGTTCCCATTCTTCGCTGGGCTCAAGAAAAGATTCTTTTAACACAGACCTGCATTTATGGGCCTCTGCGCCAGATTTCTGCGAACACAGTTTGGCGATCGCAATGCCTGATCGCACTACCCATCGCTACTAAGCTCAACGGGACGCTGGTGATCTCTGTCGTCAAGTGCTAGGAGGTGTCATAGGTTACATTGTTTTTGCGCAGGTTTCGTGGTTGTGGGAGCAGGCGTCAGTGCAAATACTGGAAGAAGCAAATGGCAAGCAAGAAGAGTGGCAAAAAGATGGAAGCAAAAGCGTGTAGCTTTATCAGTTAAAACCATAGCTGTTGAACCCAAATTTATTCGGGTGCGGTTCTGGTTCAGGTAAAATCCTTACGGGCTCATTTCCGGGTTCGACTGAAGAGCAGCATTCCGCTGCGTTTCCAACCGGTTCGGAACAGATTGGCCGGGTTCAAACCAGTTCGGCGCGAAAAAAATTTCTGAACATAGATGGTTTAACAAACTGTTTTAGGCTCTTTAATTTTCTGAGTCACATAGGCATATAAAATAAAAAAAAATTCAAAATTTCATTACTGAGAGTTGTTTTCACTTTACTCACTTTAATAAACAGAGCACGCTAAAAAGGAATGCGAGGCAAGAGCCGCAAACTGAAAACAACTCAAAATTAATGTAAATCCGCTGTGGATACGTTAGAATCCATCTGATGAGGTACGAAAGGCGGAAAGCCGGCGTATTTTGCTTCTACAAAACCGTCCAGCGTCAGCAGTTTCGGACACACCGTCGCGCGGGTATGAAGCTCGTGTGAATCGGGAATTTTATCTATGAATAGTAGTTACGAGGGCGTCGTCAGGTCCGCCGCACGCGGCCTTAACGTTACCGCGTACTGTTGAGATGAAGCTGGCCTGTATCAGTAGCTATTGCAGACAGACACCTTATTGTCGCGCCTAAGCCAACTCGCCAGTCAGCCTCGGCATACCTCCAGCATGTATCTTTGAACGCGACAGCGTTAAGGCTGCTGTTTTGCAGAAAATCCGGCGTCGTGGGCGCTGTGAGCGAAAAATCCCGGCGAAGCAACCAGGTCACGTGACCTTGTGGCGACAGTACAACCTGCCCACCGGAGTGGGAGAAAGCTGGCCACAGTGCCAAGTGAGAGTTAAATAAATTATTGGTGACTCGGGAAGAGAAACCTGGATCGCTCAAGCCCCAGAGGCGGCAGCACCTGCTATCGCAGTGGCGCATCGCTTAACCGCTCCAACACTCCGCAAGGTGTGGTGTGATCTCTCCCAGGGATCTATGAGTGTGAAGTCTAGTAGGACGAATTCCGCATATGTGGGCATTACTTAACCCATTAGGCTACCGCGTCATATGCTTAAGACGGTGGCCCCTCCAATTTTCGTGAAATCCCTTTCCCCTCAATCGCTCACCGCCCACCCAAGAAAAGTCCCGTGGCTGACCAAACATATTTTATTGACCCGGAATTCCTGAATTTTGATGCGCGGGCGGAGGAAGGACGAGATGATGGTGTCAGCCTTACGTCGAGATCGCTGTATTGGACCCGGTCAAGTACTGCACGATGCGAGTCAGGGAGGTTCCTGACATTCCATGCAACAATAGTAAAAAGAAGCTTCGGAGATGGCCGAGTACGCTACGTTATAGGTAAACGAAGCTTCTCTATTGTGCGGCCACTTTTTTTATTGCGAAAGCAATACTGCTCGCAGTTTGAGGCCTCCAGTGTCATGCCGGCGGTGTAACTACGTTTGACCTTTAGCATGACCTCCGCTGTGACGTCACGCCAGACGGAGAGAGACAGAGCCCCAACTCGTCTCGTCGCGGTCGTCCCAGCGTAACCACGGTGCGCCGAGCAGCAGCTGCGCGGCGCTGCCGCGAGGAGGCGCTCGCTGTGATGACGTAACGCCAGACGGAGAGTGACAGAGCCCCAACTCATCTCGTCGCGGTCGTCCCAGCGTAACCACGGTCACGGTGGAAGAATATACTAGGTGTCTGAACGACAGCGCCTTTCCAGCAGGCGATGTTGACGACCGTTGGCTCGTGTTTTCTGGGAGCGTCGTGAGATGGCGCTAGCAGATTAGGTGGTCAGCGGGCGTGTGGGCGGCTTGTGTGCCGGCGACTGCATTTGGAGGAGAGGTAGTGATCGCAGCGCTTGTTTTTGTGCCACGTGTCTTTTTTTGCCCATTATATTTTACGTCATACACTCCTGTGTATTGTGTGATGGGTAAAAGCTGTTTCGTTCCTCCCTGTTGATAACAAGCGTAGCATATTTGTCTTTTCGGATGCTCCGCATCTTATGAAGTGTGTGCGCAACCGTCTGCATTCCCAAAAGGTTCTAAACTTTCCTGGTGGCCGTGTCCAATGGGCACGCTATGATAAGTTTTTTGTTCAAGACCAAAAGCAGCCTGGACACTTGCGTGTTTGCCAAAAGCTCACATATGCATACCCATATTAATCCGTCGAACACGGAGAAGATGCGCGTAAAACTCGCTCCCAGCTGTTCAGTCGAAGTGTGACCAGCGGGCTGGAGTTTTACTAGCAAAGAAAAAAAGTGGGACTGGAGAATGTTAAAGGCACGGTAGAATTCACCTTGAAATTTAACGATCTGTTTGACGCACTCAATCGCAATCATTCCAAAGAAGGCATCAGTGCAGGCAGCAAAGATCTCAGAGTTCTCGCCTCCTTCTTGTACTGGTTCAACAAGTGGGAGGGGGAAGTGGTGGCCGGAATAATATCTCGCGATCATTTTCTGACAGAGCAGACTGTAGCAGGCTTGCGTGTCACAGTTTTGTCAGCTTTAGAACTGACAAGATATTCGCTCGAACAGTGCGGCTTCAAGTACGTACTGTCTGGAAAATTTAACCAGGATGTATTAGAGTGTTTTTTTTGACAGTCCGCCAAGAAGGCGGTCACAATGACCATCCCTTATTACCCACATTTCTTCAGCTATATAAGATGCTTTCAGAGTATTGCCTGATCAAACCACCCAAGCTTGGGAACTGCGAGGTAGAGCAAGCTCGGGAAACACATGTGCTTACGTTGGCTGGTCTAAAGCTTGCGTTCCAAATGGACGGAAAACAAGAGACTCGTCTTCAGCAGCTAAAATGCAAACTGGATGGATTGGCTGCCGCGGAGGTTGAGTGCGATGAAGCGTTTGGTGAGGTATGCGCAGAGCCAGAGGCTGCTCACTGCATTGTGTATTACCTGGCTGGGTTTATGTGCAGAAAAATGTTGAAGGGCTGTTGAAGAAACTGAGGTCCATACTCAGCCTGAAAGCATACTTGTGCAATGTAAGACAGGAGGTGGGCTCCTGCACCCAAATCTCAGGATTTTTTCTTTGCTGCAGATCGCTGAAAAAGAATTTCAGCAAAATGCCACACAGATGAATGCGTATCAGGTAATAATTGAAGCAATGCTAGCAAAGCATACATTCTCGTTCCCATGTGAGGAGCATAAAGAAGATATGATGGCAAATTTGTTGCACTATTACATTGCTATGCGAATGACGCAGGTCTGCAAACAGACAAAAATTGACTCGAAAGTGAAAACGCAACATCTTAGGAAACTTTCAAAGCTTGTCTAGAATGCCAAACACCTTGAAAAGCACTGCAGTCCTGAATTTAGGTTTGGTTTGGTTTATGGGGGTTTAGCGTCCCAAAGTGACTCAGGCTATGAGGGACGCCGTAGTGAAGGGCTCCGGAAATTTCGACCACCTGTGGTTCTTTAACGTGCACTGACATCGCACAGTACACGGGCCTCTAGAATTTCGCCTTCATCGAAATTCGGCCGCCGATGTGATATTGTGCTGGCGACGTCTGCATGAATGTGAAAAATAAAATCCGTCTTGTTGTGTAGCCGGTTGTTTTATGAGACATTTCGAGAGCACGGCCTTCAAACTTTACTTCGCGTGCCTGTACGCTTGTGGCCGCAAAGCAGAGGTGGAGACAGTGCATTTCAGGAACACGCGGCAACCCGCAGTTTGCGTGGGGCCACTATTTTCGCGCAGATATGGAATTGGAAAGCCAGCATCTACGTGAGCAATAATGCCCGACACAAAACCAAGCGGGAACCAACGATCACCTTCCGTTATCGGAAGCTAGCATATTTGACATACGTGACTAGGATTTATTGACATCTTAATAGCGCGTATTTGGAAATTTTTTTCTAAGAATTCTGCATTCCGCACAAGCCAGATTGTTTTGCGGTTGTACAAGCTGAGCTCCAGTAAACACGCGGGCGATTCCACTGTGGTCGATATAGTATAGGACGTTTACGAGTATCAAAGCACGCTTAGGTATGAATAGCATTTCTAAGCTGAAATAATCATGAGCATATACCTAAGCTTGCTTCCAAAGGCTTGCCAGACGTTTAGTCTAGTATACAGACATATATCGGGCAATTTACTTGTCATTCTTACGTGCGTGTGAATGTTTGTGGAGGTCCGCGCGCCGCGTCGGGTGCTACAGTTGACCCCCCAACGATCCACGCCATCTGCCGAGAGAGGCGTAAACTACGAGCAAAAAAGTCGCCGGCGCGGCAGCCGCGTTCAGACACCTAGTCTGTTTCTTCCACCGTGACCACGGTGCGCCCAGCAGCAGCTGCGCGCCGCTGCTGCGAGGAGGCGCCCGCTATGATTACGTCATGCCAGACGGAGATATATCGGGCTCCGACCCGGCTCGCCGCAGTCGTCCCGGCGTAACCGCGTCGTGCGTTTCAGCCAGGCCATGTCGTCCGACATGCACAAGGCAAGGCTGCAACGATTCGCTCAAGCTAGGAAACGACGGCGGGCTGAAGAAACGGATGAAGTTGCTTTCGCAATTTCCGGCCTTAACCAAGCTGTGCCTCTGCCAATTTTTTTTCCGGCTTTAGCAATAGAGCGTTATTCCCAAAAATTACCGCCGTGGGTGTGTTGGCGCGTGCGTTTGCATGTGCGTGCGTTTACATGCACACCTACATGCACACGTACGAGCACGCACGCCCGTGTGCAGCCTCTACCATTATGCACGCTTCGGCGGCTGCACATCCTGGCACTCACTGGTAAAAATGCAGCTGTATAGCTGCGAAGCCGGACATTTGAAGCCGGGAAAGAGAAATGTATGTACGAAATTATTTTGAAGAGGGGACGCGTGCGTGGTTTCGCTCTCAGCTGTAATTCTGTATTTTAGCTTCACTGTTTTGCAAGCATGAGCGCCCTAAAAGAATTACATATTTGGTGGCGACATAACTTACTCAAAAGAAAAGTAATTTGGTCTGGAGTCATGATGCGTAAATGCAGGGGTGCAATAGAAGCCGCATTCATACTGGTGAACAGCGCAAAAAAGGCGGGACAACGACAAGACAAGCGCTGATTTCTACACATATTAGAGCCCAGTGTACTAGAAATCACATTTAGTAAGGTTGAGATCTGGGCGAGTTGGTGTTCACCAGTATGAATGCATACCAACTCGCCCAAATCTCAGCCTTAATAGAAGCCGCACGCTCGTAATAATTACAGAAATTGCACAATCTTATCTTAAAGCATCGAAATCGACGCAGTTACATGAAATGTCCGATAAAATAAACCCCCTCCTTAAAAAAATACAAAGACGTGCCATACAGCCGGAGTATTTTTGCACTCGGTAGAGTGTTTCATCCTTAAACGGTTTTTCGCGGCAAACGGAGGTGTTACGAAACAATGCGAAAAAACTTCCAGAAATCTCGCGTTTCTCTACGTCATACCCAAGCCCTGTCGCCGCCCCACAAGGAACAAGCCTGCGTGCCAGACGTGCTGTTGCTTGTGGTTGCGCCGTCCTTTATGCCGGAACCCGAATTCACGAACTTGTTCTTTTTCCTGCCCGGTTATTTTCTCGAATCGAATACGTGTCTCCTGGGTGATATCCGTTTCCACTACTTTTAGAAATGGCCTCGGCAGAGGTAAATAACTCCTCTGATGAGATTTTTGCTGCTCACAGCCAACGCAATATCATGCTTGCAGGAAGGGACATCGATCATAATGATGGTAGAGATGTGAGTAGTTCTGTTATAATAGAGTACAGACCATAATCTCTGCGCGGAGTTCACGATGTTGTCGAAATATTCAAACCTGAGCTTCTACTGCTACTCCGGCAGCGGTTTCCCTGCAACATGAACAGCAGTGCATACAGCTGTGAGGTATGGTTGTCTGTTTTACTTGTATGTCTCTCATGGGAAGTTCAGAAGGACTCTATCTGCTCCATCTCTTGAGCGCTCTCCGTATTTCACATGGGTTCACTTCCCTTTCTTTTTGCGGAAGCAGTAACTGCTCACACTTATGCATCGGAACGAAGAACAAAACATCCGTCATTAACGGTTGAAGCGCTGCATAGATTATGATTTAGGAACCACGGCTTCCAAAAGCGCGATTAAAAAATTGTGCTTCGTTTATATTTCTTCTTTTCCTTTTATGCTGGCTTCTAGGCTTACAGTACGCATATATAACGCCGCCCAACTTGCATTGCTTATACTTCCATTGCCTTGTCCCTCGCGAGTGGTGCGAAACTCAAGAAGCAAAAGTTTGCTCCTTCGCCTGCTCGCCTCATTAAGCAACGTCGCTCCATTTGCGCGTGCTAGTGCCCCTGAGGCGTCAGCTAACCGGAGCCGTTCCCGCACCCCTGTTTTAGGTATTGCTTTAGGAATTTAAGTGAACCAAAGAAAAAAAAAGACAGAAAGGAAGTACCTGCCCCTTTGGTCGCGATCAGTCGGGTTTTTTCTTTTTCTCTTGAGTTTTACTTTTTCGATTTTTTTTTCTACGCCCAATATCTTGCAAACTACCTGTCATCGTCATCGTGGAAGCTGATGAGCCTTTCAGCGGCCCAGCTCGGCGGGGCGAGACAACTCCTCGGGGCATTTAACAACCGAGAGGGGCCTCGGTGAAGGGGGAAATGTGTTGAATGGAGCAGCAATATTTTAACCCTTGCAATCTTAGTTTGGCTTCAGCTTGGTTGTTGCTTTTACCCGTCCATACCGCTGCTGTTGTATGCTTACTTAATATGAAAGCGATAAATTCACCAATAGTTTTTATTTTATTCATGAGAGTGTTTTGAGAGCAAATACGCGTATCTGAAGCCAAAGCCCATCTCCGAGAGGCTCCATCTCGTGTGTTTGTATCGCATTCGCCTAAGGCTTCGAAACTGGAGCGTGATGTAAACGCTTATTTCCCACTGTTTTTCTACGGTCGCTGCATAACGCTAATAACGCAGGTGTTAGTGAATGGACTAAAGACAACAAAAAACTCTGCTGTCTAGATTACATCTGGAACAAAACTCAAAGGAACGTAGAGGACACAGATCGCCAGGAAGGATCGTTATCCCTGATGTTATCGCGTGTGTTCATTTATTATGGTAGAGGCTCTACTTCACAATAATGCTTACAGAAGCGCGATGCGCTTTAAATGCTCTTTATCGCTTCCCGAGACACTTATGATTAATGTAACTGTTCTGCGTCGTATTGCGCTGAGTCACGGTTGCAAAGCCTACACCTTCCACTGAGAGAGCTGAAACAGCCGATAAGGTTAGGCTATCTATAAAAGTTAACCATTGCTGCTACGAGGAACGCACCGTACCATTGAAGTGGCCTCACTGGATTTAGTAGGAACAATCAATGACGCTTTTGCGTTAGAATTTCGACCAAGCTGCTTCGGGTCAAACGGATGAGAACTCAGGTTTAAAGCACTGCGTTGAAAATGTAATGTTTTTTTTTTAGCACGGTTTTAATCATTGAAGACATATACGATGATTCACTGCTTTTTCGTAGGTCATTGGGACCACTGTGGAAGTCTCGGTGGAGAGGCTTTCGTTCGGCGTTGGTCACCGTTTTGTAACTAGCGTGAACAACTCTCCAGATTCTGTTAGTTGCTTCATGTGATCGCTGTGTGGCGTGTGTTGTCTCTTGATACGTCCTAAGACCGTAATGATGACGAGGCAGTGACCGCTGTCTCTTGATATATTACATAGCAGAAGGTAGTAACAGCAACGCTGGATATCAACAATTAAAAACAGTTCTATTTCACTGGTGCAACGGGATCTGTAATTGTGCAAATTGTACTACGCCCGCTGCAGGCAAAGGCCTCTTCACTATCTCTCCAACGGACTATGACACGAAGTATAGCCTATGAACGAACATAGGGTGCGAACTCGCAATCACAGACGACATCAATGAAATGTTTCTGTTTTTCATAATGCCACAACGAAAGCTTCTAGAGTGTACGGTTCTACGCGTTAGCAATTTAAAATAAAATTTACACTGAAAAGTACGTCTGTTAAACGGAAATTTGTTTTCGATGGCTAGCTGTATTTCACGCCATAATGAGAAAGCCCTCTCTGACCTTGGATAAATTCGGTACTCGTTTAAACCTATCTGCTTCTCTGTTTAATTATGGCAATGAGCAGGAATCAGAAATTATAACAGCCCATTTCGATCGTACAACAATGTTTCCTTGCAGCATTTATTTTGCAAACATTTATATTTCTGCAGTAGTAGTTATGTGTTAGGGCTGGTGAAGTGGAAAAGTTTTAAATATATGGGTTTATATAGGTTCCTCTTGGTAATTGCGCCAGACTGCTTTTTGGCTTTTTGTTAAGCTAGGTGAGAGGGTGGAGGTGGGATGAACTTTGATCCAAACATCCCGTGATTCTCTACCTCACACTTTCCGATGAATAAAGTTATTAAGCATGAAATGCTTTTAGCTCCCGTTGTCGGCAGTGTGGTGACGTCACGCCGAGACCGAGAGCCATCATCCGGGCACTGAATTCCAGTCATCCGGGCTCTGAAACGAGAACATCCGGGCACCGTACGAGACTTAACGAGATTTCTTGTTGTTGTTGTTGTTGTGACTGAGAGAAGGATGAAAAGGAAATTGCACGGGCCTGCTACTGGCTCGAGCCAAGCCACCACCACTGCCACGTGCAGATAGAGGAGAGTTAAAAGATCAGAGGAAGGAGAGAGAGGAAAGGAAAGAGGCGCGTCGCAGCAACAACTGCGTCCGCCGGAGCGGACGCTGCTCAAAAAACAGATAAGCGGCCGAAGCCGCGCTCGCCGAAGCGAGAACAGATTTTCACGAGATTTAACGAGACTCTATAAGCCCTCCTACGCGACCGGCATGCAAGCGCCGGTTGGTCTCCAAATGAGTCACAAAAATAACTGCTGCCAGTGCCTTCTCAATGTTTATCAAGATATCAGTCGAGCTGTGCGTTTGCTAATGCACGGAATTATAATTTCCGATTTCTAATAACGCGTGCAAAACGCACATACATGCCACAGTATTTAAGCATGAAATGCTTTTAGCTCCCGTTGTCGGCAGTGTGGTGGTAGTCACGCCAAGACCGAGAGCCAACATCCGGGCACCGTACGAGATTTAACGAGACTCTCTAAGCCCTCCTAGAGGACCGGCATACAAGCGCCGGTAGCTTCGCGCCGAACGGGTGGTGGCGTTCCTCTCTTCCTGTATGGTGCGGTTCGGGTGTCCACCGAGATGACAGAGAATTACTGCGCCATTTCCTTTCCTCAAAAAGCGTTTCGTTCAAAGGGCAACGCATCGCGCCGAACGGGTGGTGACGTTCCTCCCTTCCTGTACGGTGCGGTTCGGGTGTGCACCGCGATGACAGAGAATTACTGCTCCATTTCCTGTCCTCAAAAAACGTTGCCTTCAAAGGACAAGGCATCGCGCCGAACAGGTGGTGGCGTTCCTACCTTCCTGTAAGGTGCGGCTCGGGTGTCCACCGAGATGGCAGAGAATTACTGCGTAATTTCCTTTCCTCAAAAAGCGTCGCGTTTAAAGGACGAGGCATCACGCCGAACGGGTGGTGTCGTTCCGCGGACTGCCTGGCAGCGCTACAACACGCTGTCGCGTTCCACTCCTAAAGGCGAAGCTTAAGCGTCATTAATTAGCAGTTTATTAGTATTTAGTCATTAATCAGTCATTACACACTAATCAGTAATTTCTCATTACTTCGTCATGAATTGTGTGTGACGTAATCCAGTGGTAACATCACCAGTGTCACATACGCAAAATGGTGCTGAAAACGCTTTTGCCTCTACGCACTTCGGACAGTTTCGAACGCGCTGCATATACATTCTTGTCAGGCCTGCGTCTCGTCGTGTTCGCGTGCGCTTCGCATTATGCCCGTAATCATTTCATGCTTACTCTACTCTCGGTTACGGGAGAGGCAGAGTTTTTAAGCATAAAATGCTTTTAGCTCCCGTTGTCGGCAGTGTGGTGACGTCACGCCGAGACCAAGAGCCATCATCCGGGCACTGAAATCCACTCATCCGGGCTCTGAAACGAGAACATCCGGGCACCGTACGAGACTTAACGGGATTTAACGAGACTCTATAAGCCCTCCTACGCGACCGGCATGCAAGCGCCGGTTGGTCTCCAAAGAAGTCAGAAAAATAACTGCTGCCAGTGCCTTCTCAGTGTTTATCAAGATATCAGTCGAGCTGTGCGTTTGATAATGCACGGAATTATAATTCCGATTTCTAATAACGCGTGCAAAAAGAACATATTTTACTACAACTATGTTTTAGGGCTAACACTAGCCAGTCCAAGTAAGAAACCATCTATTCCCGGGTTTCCCACGATGAATAAGTCGTCTTTAAGAAACTTGCATGGAAGGTGGTTGCACCTTTCCTTCTAGGTAATATTTAGCAAATCTATGCGTGGCGTCCAAGCGAGAAGCGAGCGTACGGGAAATTGAGTCTTCCGCCAGGGCCAAACCCACATCAGTGTGGAAGGAGAGGGCTCAGTCGGGCTGGTTGGTTCATGTTGAATGGTAGGACGAAACAGCGCTGACGGACGGGACGGAAGAAGAGACAGACACATGCGCTGTCTGTCTCTTCTTCTACCGTCCCGTCCTTTAGCGCTATTTCGTCGTACCATTCATTAGTGGGGAATGTGCTTCCAAAGCATCGATTATACCCACTCTACACCAGCCTGCACGAAGAATTGCACGGCAGTGATTTCTAACGACGCTGGACTTAATCGCTTGAAATTCGAAGTGGCCAAGATCCTGAATTAGTGAAAATTATTTGGATTGATGAGCGTCATTTCGAAATGACTACAATTTTGACTTGTGCACAGGGAGACATGTAAGGACGGGCGATACTGCCAACAGATTTATTCAGTGAAACCCGCAGGCGTTTTATCTGTGTCCTGAAGTCGACAAACAAACAGCATATTAACAGCGAACAGCAAAATACAAACAGCAAATTAATATATAGCAAAAAAATAACCACACAGATAAATTTGGCGCAGAAATCTGTTTTGTTTCCTCAAATTAAAAGCCATCAAAGTTTGAGTATATTAGGTAGGCTTAAGAGGAGCATGTCCACACAAAAGGTCTTCGCCAGAACCCCCCCCCCCTTTCCAGGATGAAGCTTGGAAGCAAGAGCACGTAGAGAAATAAGCAACAGGAACAAAAATGATGAAAGCAGCCGACCTAGCCCCACAGATTATTCTTCATCGGTCGACCACCGAATCTGTCACCAGCTGTTGCCTTCGTACTGGCCTGCACCCCACTGTTGCCCAGTGCTTGCGTCTTTCTGCCAGAGCAGAGGCGCAGTCTGTCGGCTGTGTCTATCTACTTTGCCCCAGAATGAGCTACGTTGGCACCGAAGCAGCAACCGACGGGAGGGCGCGCAAGTGGCTACAATGTTTTCCCGCTTCAGCTGTGTTCCTTCTCTTGCTGCTTCCATGCTCATCCGCAGGGCACCAACAAATGAAGATGTGACAGCTGGATGAAATGGTGAGTGCAGCAGTCAACGATCTCTTTCAAGAACTGCTGTTCTGGGCAGTGGAAGGTGCATGGGGGGGGGGGGGGGGGGATTGACCTGTTTCTGACTGCACCAATCAAACGGGGCCTACAAGCACCTCACTTGTGATCTCGTCAAGCATACAGTGAAGTCAAGAAAAAAAATGCACGAGGATCATAAAATGGATAGCGAAAGGTCTGCGTTAGCATTTTTATTGCACACTTCGCTTCTACAGTGATCACCTTCTTGCGGCTTTGAATTGTATTATTGTATTACAGAGCTGGGTGGGCCTCTGGTGGCTGGAGGCGTCTGTTGGGTGGAGGTGAGAGGGTGGGTTTTGAGTAGGGCAGACTGGACGGTGGTGATTGGAGAAGCTCCTGTAGAATGGAGGTGGAGTGTTTGGTGATGGGTGGACGTTTCTCCAGGGTGGCGGAGGGAAAAGGTAGGTGGCTGTGTGCGTAGATCTCCAAGATGTTGGCGGCGGCATCACAAAAAAACTAGAAAGATTTTGTGAAAGTGAGGGTAGTACTTCTAACGCATTAAAAGAAAATTTTGTCATTTTGACGATCTAATCTGCCCGAGGCGAAAGCCTTTTCGCGCCGATTTGACTGCCTCTGTTGCTGATTGCACGCAGTTTGCGAATGAAAGACTACGCTTCTGTTGCCAATTCTTATCATTCTACTGATTCATTTGCTTGAATCATTCTGCTGGTGTATCTTCGTTGAATTCCATCATGTGCGGCTCGAAGTTGTCAGGCGCCAAGCGCATGCGCAGTAGGAACGACCGATGACGTCATCAGTTTGATTGACAGCTAGAGTGAGACAGAATTTTGGCAGACAGTATGAGCCATTAAAGGCTCTCACCTTAAAAACCGATATGACTCCCGTACGTATGCGCAGGTATGTGCGACAGATGACTGGCTGCTAGCCGTCTGCTGTAAATATCGCAGCAAAAAAGACAACAGCAAAAGTGTCACTAAATAAGTCACTGATTCAACACGTGAACACTGTCCGTTCACTTGGCAGAAGTTCTGTGCGGAGGTACGCAACTTTTTTTTCAGGTATTCGAGGTAAAGTCGTGACTATGACTCTATGACTGTTGACATATGTCATATGAATTGATATGTATGTTGTATGAATTCACATGCTGCAAATGAGTATATGACGTGAGTATGTGCCACGGATGTGCCTCATATGAACTCATATGGGCTTAAATGTGTTATACGCGTCACGAAAAGTGTCTCGCATGAATGCATGTATGCTTCATAATATAAAATACATGTTGCTAGCTGTCTTGGATGACCTCTTATGGTCTGCATAGAGACCATATGTGGGACAAAGGTTCCTCGCATGGGTTCAATATGCCCCATAAATCTTCGCACCCGTCACAAACGCGTCTCGCATGGACTTATCTGTAGCAGACTTTTATATGTAGGAGACATTTATCTCCGGGGTTAGTGTGACACGGGAGGACTTTAAGACTTGAAACTAGGTGAAATAAGGCTGGTGAAGATGACAAAACTCCCTGCTGGCTTCTCCTGCTCCTGCCCTTCCACTGTGTTTGGAGGGAGTGCAGCTGATAGCTCTACCCTTCACGCGCTTGAAGGGCCCCCACAACGCCCATGGCTCATACATTATTCCTGCTGCTGTGGCTCCTCCTCCTCCTCCTTATACTACTGCTGCTCGTACTTATAATTCTACGACTAGCGCTGCTGCTATTGATGCTGCTGCTAGTACTCCGACTACTATCACAACCGACACCTGTGCTGCTTCCCCGGCCACTGCCAAACTACTTTTACTACCTTTCTCGCTGCTGCCACCACCACCGCCATCACAACGGAGTTGATGTGAAGGAGGTCTAGCTCTAACCCTACGTGCCTAAAGGGGCTACTCAATCTGCTGCTGCTTCTACGGCACCTCCGCTTTAGCATCCTACTACATCCAAGGTCGCACAGTCGTTTTTGAAGCCGCCGCAGTGGCTCAGTGGTCATGGCGCTCGGCTGCTGGCTCCGAAAGACGTGGCTTCGATTCTGGCCGCGGCGGTCGCATTTCGATGTATGCGGAGTGCTAAAGGCCCGTGTACTGTGCAATGTCAGTGCATGTTAAAGAACCCCAGGTGGTTAAAATTATTCGAAGCCCTCCACTATGGTGTCTCTCATAGACTCAATCGCTTCGGAAAGTTAAGCCCATTAAACTATGAAATCAGTAGCTTTCTGAGACGGCGTCCCGAAATGGCCACCGTTGTGCCCCATGAACAAAAGCCAGAGAAGCTGAAATATGCTGCCGATATACGATTCCTATCTGGACCGCTGCGTTTTTTTTTTCATCAAGCTCCAGCTTATTTGTTTGCGAAACACTTGCCGAAATCTGGGTTGCGCAATTAAAATCTCTTGATGTGTATGCGAACTAGTAGGCATTTCTCTGTTTATTTACGATTTTTGTAAGCAAAAATACAACGGATGGATACCATAAGAATAGTTAGATAAACGAAGAATTAATGCTTGTTCAAATGCGCCCGCCTAGATGCGAAAGAAATACGTACTTTCCCCAGTTGCCGGGTGACAGTGGAAATTGCAAAAGAAAGCACCAAAAAAATTCTTGTCACTTTTTTCACTCTGGTATTTTTTTTCTCTAGGTCAGTTCCATTGCTTAGCACAAGTATTCCCTTTTGAACACTGGCTACAATATGCAAGGCTGTAAAGAGGAACATTTAGGATGGGTGTCTGAGCCACTGTGAGCTGCGCAGGCAAATTTCTTTTCATCATCATCACCATCCTGACGGTGTTCGCTGCAGGACACAGTCCTCTCCCCATATATCTCCAACTAATCCTCTCTTGTTCAGCCAGCGGCCATCTTATCCCCGCAAACTTTCTAATCTCATGAGCCCACCTGGCCCTCGGCAGCCCCTTAATACGCATGTTTGCCCGTCGAATCCACTCCATTATGCTCAGGGCCTTCCGGCTATCTTGCTATCTAAAAGATTGTTGGCTATCTAAAAGATTGTTGGCTATCTAAAAGATTGTTGTCAGGGTATCTTCTCTCGTTGTTGGGAAACTGCAGTTTCATTCTTCTTATTGTGCTAGTTTTCTGCCTTCAGGCATAGGAGCTTTTCGCAGTCTTAATTTCGCACTATTATAGGCTTTTTTTTTTACTTGACTGATCTTTATTTGTGCAGAACAGATAACTTTCCTGTTTTCTCGTCTCGGGAATGGAAATAAATATAGACAAGTTTTTAGGTGTAAATGTTTAGCCCTTAAATGTTGACATTTTTTGCCTCCTTTTTAGAGCTGGTTGTTGTATATGGTAGGTTAGTATGACACCTTACCAACTTGCCGAAATATCTATTCTTCTCAAATGTTTACCATGACGCTAACACTCCCAGTTGCTGCCTGCTGTGGGAAGTAGGAACGTAGACCCCGGTCACAGCAACTCTCCTCTTGAGAATGCAAAGAGAAAAAAAACTTTATTTTGCAACCCAGGGGCAGCACATGTTTCTACAATAGTGAGAACACTTGACGAATTGTAGCGATCTCTTGTTCAGTGCCAGATACAGTGTTTATTTGCGCAGCGGACGTCGTTAACCGGTCATACCCTCAGGGAAATAGCATAGCTAACTATATTCCAAAGGGCTTTGCGAATCCATTGAAATGTTCAAGAATACACAAACTGTGCCAAACGTGGCATGCTCCCTGCGTTATTAGAATAGGAGAAGGTGAGCAAGCCAGAATTTCGGGCTTCTTCAGTGCGGATCAGCCATTGGAACGCCAGTCGGAGGGAAGAAAGACCAACAAATCGTCGACTGGCTGCAGGGAAACATTGAAATGTCTGTGGGTCACCGTTAAATCCAGTGAATTGGCTGGAACGAAAGCCGATCCTGTTCATACCAAACAATTTGGACAAACGCATTTTTGAGCAGGAAACCGTATATAAACGCCGTTTTTTCATATAATGTAATATTTCGCTATAACAATCAATATATCTGTGGATCACCCGATGGCATTCTTGTATTTATTTTTTATTAATTTTTTTTTGCTATCGTCGAAAGCATTTCTCATTGCTTTTATATAGCAGTCTTAAATGTTCGATGCGATCGAGTTTAAACACTATAAAAGAAAGATTTCGCTACATAGAAGATTGAACCCTTACCTTCAGTATTTCTATAACATAGTCTTAGAATTTTTCAATTTTGAAAAATTCTGCCCGAGAATGTTGGCCTTAATTCGATCATTTGTATCTATGGCAGTCTTAATTATGACGCCAGAATCTGTGTACAAAAAGGTGAATGGAGAAATCAAAATCATGAGATGTAGTCGTGTCCCCAATTTCAAGCTAGTGCTTTTCGAACATAAGGAGTAAAACCACCTTCTGTGCAATGAAATTCGAAAGATTCGAAAAGAAGAATATAAGTCCGATTTGCGTCATTCGCAGGCGCCTGCGTCGGAGGCGGCTGGCACTGATGATCTTAAAGTAGGCCGCAGATAAACGAAATTGACGAAATAAAACTTTAGCTCTGAGGAACCCTATGAATATAAAAACTGGTTTCCGCTGCTGACGGTTCTCCTTGAACCAACTGCAAACAATAAGCAGCCGTATTATGCGCAGGGTTGATGATCATTTACGCTCTTCCGCGCATCGATGACGCTTTGGACTGTTTGCAAGGGGCCGAACTATTTTCTTCCCTCGATCTTCGTTCCGGATATTGGCAGGTCCCCATGGAAGCGGCCGATCGCCCCAAAACCGCTTTTGTAACCCCCGACGGCTTATACGAATTTACAGTTATGCCATTCGGCCTTTGTAATGCGCCTGCAACATTTGAGAGGATGATGGACACCATTTTGCGGGGATTAAAATGGAAGGTATGCCTCTGCTATCTCGACGACATCGTCGTCTTTTCTGCGGATTTTGACACCCACCTTCATCGCCTGAGGCACGTCTTGAACTGCCTTTCTGACGCCGGTTTGCAGCTAAACTTGAAGAAATGCCGTTTTGCCGCTCGTAAACTCACTATCTTAGGGCACGTTGTCTCGAAGGAAGGCGTTTCTCCCGACCCAGCCAAACTTCGAGCGGTCGCTGCTTTTCCCAAGCCTACATCTGTCAAAGAACTGCGCAGCTTCCTTGGCCTGTGTTCCTACTTTCGTAGATTTATCCGAAACTTTGCATCGATTGCTGCCCCTTTAACACAACTCCTACCCAGCACCTCCACCAAATGTAAGATGGGCACTGGGACGGTTAGAGGAGCAGGGCGCCGGTGGTAGACGCAGAGACACAGGCCTCGTAGACACACAGGTCGAGCACCGAGAGCTCACACACAAAGCGATGGCAATGCCGTTCAACACAACGGTCAGAAGTTCGTCGTCGTCTTCGCCGGAACAAGAACTTCTTCGTCGTTACAACGCCTTCAAATCGTAGAAGGACTTTAGCGGTCGCCTGCAGCTGATAGCCTTACCGCTTACGGTACAGCCTGCACTTTAACTTCCTGAGCATTCCCGATGTACATTGGAATTTTTCCAGAAATGGAAAGTAATGCCAATTTCACGATAAAGATTACGCAGCGTTAATTTAGCTCACACCTCGAGGTAAGAGCGCAGGGAAAGTTATAAGCGAACGATAAACAATGAACGCGGATCACATCGATAATTGGGGACGTTCCAGGCCATTTTGCTTTTGAGGAACCATTTTTGCAACTAGTTAAGTTCAGCTATAACTGAACGCAGTCATTGCGAAACATCGAAATGGTTTGCATTTCTGAAAGAGAAAAAAAAAACAGGCAGGAAGCAAAGCGCATCTTGAATAATAAGGGGACAGGAAGAGGAATAAAAAAGAAGAGAACCACATTGGCAGGAAAAATGAGAAAGACAGGGAAGGTCGGAGAGGTCAGCAACCCCGAGAAAAGAAAAATAACTTAATGAAGTCGTGGTAGTTGGTAAAGATACGTAAAACAAGGCGACGAAGTCTACAGACAGTACTCGGATGGATCCTCTCTGTTTTACGACATTTGCAGGAGCAAGTTGACAACATCCACAACGCGAAGAAAGACCGCCTATGCACACTGCGGCGGCTGACTCTTCAGCGTTGCTTCTTTTCGTATTTACAAAGATCACAATAAATGGCGAGGCGCACAAGTGATTGATGAGATCTGCGCCGTTTATATGAAGTGCGGGTAGTGTGACAAGCAAGATAGGCGTTGTTTACTGATGCACTTACGCAGGCGTATATGAGGTCTGCAACTAAAAGGAGAGGCCAGCATACAGACGCAAAACCCCTAAACAGAACACACACTTGTAGCTCGTGTAGCCATGTTACAGCTGCTGACAGACGCGTGTTAGTGCAGTTTAATCTTAGATTTATGATCTCCGAGCATTGCTAATTCAATGTCCCAGTTTAGCCTTGTACAATCTATCGTCCTTGCACCCTTCAACGTCGTTCGAAAACAAATATTAGGCTGAAATTATAATTTGAATTCCAATTATACGTTCAATGCAAACGCACTAAAGCAAAAAAAAAATATCCGGATGAGAAAAAGTACGACCCGGTTTCACACAAGTTTACAAATAGTGCCCATCGCACCGCGGAACATCAGCTATGCAAATATTTATTCAGACTGCTGTAAAATGCCAGGATGTAATCCGTTCTTGAAGTGCACCAACCATATTTCAACAGCGCCAGCAAAATGAATAGCTAGCATTCGTTTCGTACTGCTTAGTTTCAGTTACTTGTTTAGTACACTCTGTACGCGCGCGCGCGCGCGCACGCACGCACGCACGCACTCACGCACACGAACACGCACACGAACACGCACACGCACATGCACATGCACATGCACATGCACATGCACATGCACATGCACGCACGCACGCACGCACGCACGCACGCACGCACTGACTTGAATTCTGTAACGTTATGAGACAGGAAGAGAGAAGATGGGTCTGGTATCAAACGTGGGTTAATGACTTCCTAGTCGAAATCAAGAGGAAGAAATGCTTGGGCAGGGCATGTAATGCGAAGGCAAGATAACCGATGGTCCTTAAAGGTCAACAGTCTGCATTTCAGGTGAAGGAAAGCATAGCAGGGGGCGGCAGAAATTAGGTGGCTGGATGAGATTAAGAAGTTTTCGTGGATAGGGTGGTGGCAGCTGTCAGTGGAGGGTAAATGGAGATATGTGGCAGAAGTGCTTCATCTTGCAGTGGGCGTAGTCAGGATGCTGCTGCTGCTGATAAACCCGAGAAGCAGCTAGATTTTATACATATACATACGAGTAACTGGCACACGAACAGCCCGAAAGGCTGGACAGAATCTGGCAGTCGGCACATTGAAACCACAACTTTTTATTTTTTTTTTGCTAGTTCTTTAAGGACTGATAATTGCTATGAGAGTTCTGTACTTCAATGGCATGAAGTACAATGCGGAAAAAGCAGACTCGATAAAGCTTTTGTTGTGCGCCCCTGAGTTGTTACTATAAAAATAGTGACTCATTAATAGATGGTCGGACGCGGTAGTGTTCCTAGAAGCCGCAAAGCAAACTCTTGAGGAATAACTTAACAACCAACAAGACCATTACGCTAAACAAACAGCCGGTGCGTCCGGTCTGCTTTGAATGGTTAAACGGGGACCATAAGCACTCTATCGAAACTCAATAGCGGCAGGAAAAACGAGAGTGCTATCAGGAAACAACGGGGCGTGCGCGCGATCGATAGCAGATTATCGACTCTTTCTTATTTTTCCGCATTTATAGGTTGTATTGCCATCAGCAGCGACTGCCCTTTACTTTCTCTGATCAATTGTTACTAACACAAGTGCAGCTCGTATCGACCTGTCAGCTTTGTTCTGCGAAATTGGCTTGCCAGAAGGCTCTCGCATTGTCCTCTTCCTAGGACAATTTAAAAGTAAAAGCCTGCTCATGGAAGGTGGGTACTGTACGTAGAGTGAAGGACCAATAATTATGCTGCATGTTCCGTTCATTGATGAAGGTATATAGCTGAAGGCAGACGAGACGTAAAACGTTTACTTATTTCCTAACACGTATTCAAAAATTTCACAGCATTACGATTGAAACAGCGATAACGAGACATCACAAAACAATAAGGAGTGCAGCCCCACTTTGTTGATTTCTGCCGTATTGGAAATGAAAAAAATCAATATTCAAGCGCGTCTTATTGAGGCCGCAAAGTTTTTCTGCCAGAGACCTATGGATGTAAAGGTGAGAATGATATATTGCACATATAGGCAAATAAATAAATAAATAATAGATAAATAAATACAGGCATCACGACATTAACGCTACCGCGCCATACCCTTACGCTGCAGCGTAAGTGTTCCCTCAGGTTTTTATAATCAATAGAGAGTCAATTGATCAAGTTTGCCTTGATTGTTTGTTGAGTGCTCTTTTAATAGTTTTTTTATTTTCTAATGAAACACTGGCCAGATTCCCTAACAGAGAAGCACACCATTGCTCGGTTGCACCATCTGTGGCTCCTGTTTCTTTCAACAACCAGGTGGCGTCTGTGTTTTACTTCCTCTAATTTGAAATGCCAGATTTTAGTTTTCCTCAGTTTTTCTGTCTTCATGGAAACGAAGCTTCTGGTTGTAATTAACGCTTAAGGCAGAATTAATGATTAGCAAGGGTTGCTGCGACTGCTCTGAGAGTAGACGGCAAATAAGTGCGCGTTAATAACGAAGACTTTTTACGGTTACCGTCTTAATGAAAATTGTTTTTACCCCTGCTTGATGGAAAATCTGACACTGTCCTCGACTAAACTTTTGGAAGAATGGTCATCACAAGCAGTGACCAGTTTGACCACATTGGTAAAGACGTTCGCACAATAAACTATAATCTATATCTAGAAATTTCTGTTCCTCAACTAATGAGAAGGGTTGAAAAAATTGCATGTAATTGTAGTCAGTGCCTGTACCTACGTAATCAATATAGTCGATGGTTTCGCCTTGCGATTTTGACATCCGGAAAATATTGAAAAGTGAAGCAGTCAATGATAAAAAAGCAAATTAGAAAAAGAATTCCTGCCACACACACACACACACACACACACACACACACACACACACGCACGCACGCACACGCACACGCGCACACACACAATACGCATACTTAGGCGCGTGTATGAGCGAGGAAGAGTGGAAATCAAAAGCTTACAACACAAAAGCACGTGTGAGTCCATGTGGAGCACGGTGATCTCATCGCCAGTCTCTATTTTTCTTGAAATATTTTTATGAACGGGGCGTTGAAAACTTGGCATACTTGTCGGTGTAGTTTTCATGTTTTCTTCAACTTCGTAAAATAGATTTCTTGTCAATTATTGCTTAGCGGGTTAAGTGCAAGCAAGCTCTTGTCGGTGTAGATATAGCAGGTTTTGCTTTTTGGTTAAGACCGTAATTAAACCAATGTCTGCAGTTGCCCAATTCTGTGCTGGCGCTCTGGGGATCCTTGCAAGGTTATGCAATTTAACGCGCTACTGCACGTAACATTCTTGTAGTAGATATATTGATCGATACTCAGATGGTCTACAATGAACTTTTCTTTTTTGAGTTAACTGTACTAAAGCCAAAAAAAAAAGGTTATCGGCACCGCTTCGTGGCTGAGGATACCCAAACTATTAAACGCCTCATGGTACGATGAATTACTTTAGCTTCAATAAACCCCTCAAGCGCCTCCTGCATCGCTCTGCTTTTCCGAAGTTGTTACGTGCAGATCCCCACTCGTCGCCGACAGACTCTATGAGTCCGTGAACAGGGTCAACTATCCATCGCAGAAGTCGCACACAGATGCCAGCATACGTGTTCTGATTGAGGAATGGAGCTGCTGCTTCTTCATTTCGGCGAGAGGCTATTTTTCGGCACTTCAATGCCAACGCTACGAAGTGCTCTGTGTTGCGCCGAAACTAACAGTCGGCACGCTGTTAGGATCAGCGGTATGATCGTGCACTTTGTGTGCGAGAGCGTGTTGAGCATGTTTGGTTAGAAAGAAAGCCAATTTATGGATTTTGTAGCAAACTTTTCGTTTATAACGGTCATCCCCTTCAGTTGCTATTCTCAAACGGTGCCGGAGCAGCAAGCGTATTTTTCAAAATTTTCTGTCTTTTTTTCCTTTTGTGTTGACACTGGAAATCTGAGCAAGGCGGCATAAGGAGCGCCTTCTCCTAAGAGAAAAGAACGTGTTCACAGGAATTATCACCGGCGGCCGCTAAGCACCGAGCAGAAGGGACAACAGCCACATCGATCGAGCAGAAATAGGACCGTTCCCTTTGCGGTGTCTTAATGCTGAAAGCTAGACTTTCACTTCGGCAGCTTCAATCTTAGGGAGGCTTTGCCACAGAGACAGGGTTAGTGCAGCAGTGCACGCTTTACAAGCCGCATTCAAACTGCCAAAATCCTAAGAGCGCCAGGTGCATCAGCTACCAGTGAAACTTTCACTGAGTGTCGCCACTTAGCGAACGTTGCTGGAGTGGTGCCCTCTTTACAGATACAGTTGAGGCCTAGAAGATGTTGTGATAGCCTGTGGCGTTTTTCCAATCAAAGGACCTGCCATGATAGCGAACCACAGTAGCACGCGGTGTCAAAGCCATTCTCCCGATATTCAGTCAGTGATCTTATCAAGATCGTGGTTAATGGGATTAAGCTGGTTGCTTAATGATGCGAGTCTTGAAGGTAGAAACACTACGACATTTGTTTGCAGTCGCTACACAGAAACTGCAAATCTGTACAAGTGCACTGGTGTGAGGATTGCAACACGTACGCTTACGCTGAGAATGTCAATCATTTTTGTTTCGCCTGCAGGTCAAAATGCAGCTTACAAAAACTCTAATTTTCATAGGCGTGTGTCACGATCACATGTGCAACCGCTGTTTGAAGTCGCCTATAATGCTATGTGAAGCATTTAATTGAACCAAGCCGAACAGAAAATGCTGTCTATACGTGCTGACCTAAAAAAGTCTAACCATGTTACTTTTGTTGACAAATTCATAGTGAACAGTGATTAAGTCGTGACACCTTTTGGCGAAGGTAGATAAACTATGTATGGTCTGTACGATATCTGGTGTGGACGACGAGGAATCTAATTCAAGTTTGTGCTGTAGTCTTTTACGATTATCTGCCGTCGACTTTTTTCTCGTTCTGTGCGATCACAAGTACCCGAAAAAGAGGCTGGAGCTCGAAGCCAGTCTGTTTTACATCCCACATGCTTTAAAGGAAAAGTGAAGACAACGGCACCCAGCTATTGCCCTGAGTAAAATCTGAATTTCTGCCTCCCTCTGCCTATGTTGACGTCTGTCTGTGCGTCAGTAAGACTCCTTTATTACTCAGAAAGTTGGAATTGGAATATAATCCTGCCAGGAGATTGAAACGCGCTATGTGCTTGGCGGAGAGGACGGGTTACAGTAATCGCGAAGTAAGGTGCGCGGTATTGTAGCCTGGGGAATCTCTGCAAAATATTCTTGTGGACCCATGTATAGAGCTTACGAAATCTGCCAATGATGGCGACGTGTGTCGTATTTTTTGTGCATCCTACGCAACAAAAACTGCGTTTTCGGTGAGAATGGTTCGTTTATTATTAAAACACATCATCCCATCGATAAAGTTAACCGTTCCTTCTGAGAGTCCCTTTGATAGCTTGTCGCCTGATTCGCTCTCATGAGCTGCCGCGTGTATTCCAGACAGAGCACTGAAAAGAAATGAAATTTTAAAAAGGTCCATCTTGATGCACAAATACTGCATTTAAATAACATATAATATGCAAGAAAGGGAACTCGCTGGCAACGTGAAAAGAAGCGTTTCATGTGGCCAGTTTAAGAGGAATACTAGTTTAAGAACAATGAAGACAAATGATACATATAGCTTTTTGAAGATACTACGCAGCATGAGACAGAAGGGTAAATTGTGCAATAGCGTTTTAGAGAAAGGCCAACTTTCATGCCATGTAACCTTACACAACACCTTCAAGTAGATTGTCGTCGACGCATTAATGCACGTTATCGCTGCAGGAGATTGAATGTTACTATATCAGTGTTTCGAAATAAACTTATTGAATACAATTTTTTCTCATCGTTTTCCTACTGTCGCGCATCATATTCGTGGAACTATGCAGCTTGATCTTTTTCATGCGTTAGTAACGAATGAGTTCATGGAACCATTGTTCGCTCATCCGGAGGTCCCATTGTGCGTAAAGTAGTACGCATCAAGGAAGAGAGGAATTGCTGCAGAATTCATCGTTTGTTTATCATGCTGCCTACTGCGTTTCTTTTGTGAGCCTTTTTTTTCTGGATCTTCTTATCTTACTGCATTTGCGCTGTTCTGCGCCAAGGGTAGCCGCACACACTATTGTCATGTATTATGTTCCGCTCACTAACACTCATGATGCCAGGTTATTTTTTTGGCAGCACAAAGCCTGTATTGTGGACGGTAAGTTTCTGCAAGAAGGACGTTGCTGGATGTAGACCTGACGGTAACGGCTACATTCAGCTTGGACAAAACAAGAAAATGGTCGAGGGTTAATAGTTTCTAGTACGTTATGGTGGGTGATCGACATCAAGCCCCAGTTTCAACTGCGGCATCTATACAAGGCCTGTAATGCCGACGCACGTATTTTTCTTTTCCACCTATTGCTGAAACGGTGCAGCTATGGAGGACCTGGTCATGCGCACGTCCTATTAGGCGGATGTGGTCACCCGGGCAAGAGCAGAGAGCTGAAAAGCACTTTCGACCAGTTCCTTTTTCTGCAAGAGTTGTTTGGTTGCTGCTCACCTCACTGGGGACATAAAAACACGGCGACATGCATTGCAACTCACGCGTCTCTAATGCGGCGCGTCACGCCAGGTTCGATCACAGCAAGAGGCGGAGAGAAGAGCTGACACTACATGTCCAGCACTTCTCCAGGAAATGATAGCTTTCGCTGGCGTGGTTGGGTGCGTCTGCTCCAAGGAAATGTTGTGAGGCAGTAAATGAGTGTGTGCTTGCTAAATGAAGTTAAGGGTCGGCTGAACGCGCGAGGACGACCATGCGCAGGAACCCGCATTTCTGATCTGTTCAGTCGTTTATTTCTGCGCTTCTTTGAATAGAGGAGGAAGTCGTGGTGCACGAGGGGAACGCGCGTGATACCTGTCATGCAAGGAGCCAATCTCGGTGAGCCAATCAGTCGGCCTGATTTATTTCTGTTTCCCTGGCGATGCATTTCTCTGTCAGGCGATGACTGTAAACAGAGATGTACAGACTCATCACTCGTCGCGATGGCATCGTGGCTATGGCAGTCGGGGAGTAAGCGTCATTTGTGGGTTCGCGTTTCAGTCGGCGCGTTTTGAATTTGACAGGAGGCGAAGTGAAAAAAAAAAAAACACCTGTCTCCGAACCTCTGCTGCAATCACAACCACCTCAGGTGATTGAAATTAACTTAAAGCTCTCCCCTACGGAGTGCCTCACAGCGGTTTCCTCTGGTTTGGCACGTAAATATCCAGCGGTTATTACTAATGATAATCATGAATGACGTCCACGTTTAACCTTCTGTTTCTTGAGGGCTTAACTTTAATGTTTCTGATCATATTTTGGTCATTTCCTTCTCTTTTTTTTCTTTCTATCCTTGCATTCTCGCTCCCGCTATCCTTGCGGGCAGAAGCAGACATCCACAGTGGTTTGTTTATGCATTAACTTTCTTTGCCACAGCGAAAACGCCATCCTTGGCGCCGTCATGTCTCTCATAAAAACGGCGGCTGAAATCCTGAGCATGATTTGCGGATGAAGGAATACCGAAGTGTGCACGGATGCATCAGAAGCTGAATTGTTAGCTGTTGCCGTAATCCGCTATGTTTACACCATCGGGCCACATGTGACGACGCTGAACACTTATTGCACTTGTCTCGTTCCTTCATCTGTGCGCTGGAAGAGCGGCCAGCTTCTATTAAGAGCTTACTGCACAAGCGGGCAGTCGTTGAGTCGGTGAGATTGTATACAAGTTCTCCTCAGCCCGAGGAAACTGTGCCTGGGGTGCAGAATGATATACTATATACCTGCCTTTTACATTGCACTGAACGATGGGGCACTGAAACGGTCATCTTAAATTAAATTATCTTTCATTATTTTTCTTTTTTTCGTTCGCCCGAGTGGCGCCGGTTCTCTGATGTCCTTCTTATCGATGAAATATGGCAGTGGAAATCGCTAAGGTTGAAGATGCATGACTGGCTGCGCATCGAGCCACAGTGAACGTAAAGTGTAATTGAACTAGGAGCATAAAGCCAATTTAGTCAAACGGCTGTTCGTGATCGCTTTATCTTGTATAAATTATTGCTGCTTCAGTATACATTGCGAAGGCTATTTTTAGAAGAACAGTTACATTTAGCTCCCCAAGCGTTATTCATTTCTGCTTAAGCCTTTTTTGTTTTTATTTCTGCACTGTTTATTGCTTTAGAAAATCCGAGGGAATGATTATATGAATGGAATCAGGTTTCCAGATTTTCATGACGTTCCGAAGACACGCACGACGCGGTTCCCGCGTTCAAGGAACTTCTGGCACGCACTGGGAGGGGAGAAACCCGCAGCGGACAGGGGTTGACCTCGCGCACGGCTTCAATGCTGAGCTGACCCACAGCCGGAGTTATGTCTGCTTGAACGTGCCGGGACGGGCATATAGGACACGGGTGACGTGTCATGCTGTTGGCCCAATGATCAAGAAAAAAGGATGGTGTGTTCGCATCGACTAAAGTTAGAGGAGTTCCCGTGGCTGCAATAACTGACGCCGACTCGCACCGAAATACAGCACTTGTAACACACTGGAAAGAGAAACAGAACTTTCTAACAAAGTTGTTGATGGCCTAGTGATGTTGGGTTTCTTTGAGAAAAGAAGGTAGCAATTTCGTTAGCTCGGTTTTGCGCCTTCACGTTCAACACAGTGGGCTTTATAATGAGACGATTATTTTTTTCATAATTATTATCCGGAGGTCTCGAGTACAGCGTATTTTTTCAGTAATTTTGGTATTGGCCAGCAGTGCTTTGATGCCGGAACTGCCGACATACGTTCTTGTCTGTTGTACTTTAAAGAATCCCAGTTGGTTGAAATTTCCAGAGCCCTTCACTACGGCGTCCCTCATAACCTGAGTTGTTTCGGGACGACACACCCCATAAACCAAACCAAACTTAATGCCCGGCGTCAGGACAACAGAGACCATTGATAGCGGGATATAGAAATTACCGTCAAACAGTCCTTAATAGGGTTGACTGCGAGAAGGAGTCAACCCTATTAAGGACTGCACAACTCCCCTGCACAGCAAGAAAGCATATATTTTTAATGCATGAGTTGTGTCTTATTCCTCTTGCGTCTCGTAGTTTTCCTGATATATATTGTGAGTGAGAAGTTTTTGCTAAGAGCTTAATCAGCTATTTGGTCTAAGTTAGTGGGTGATGCTTTTCCGTTTCATCTCATCTTTTCTTCGAAAACTGAACACTTCCAGGGAATGGTAATATCACCCAGCGTACTGATGGATGCACAGTGCAATTGATTCGAGCCTCTACAGTTGCTGCTTGATTCGGGACGCACACTTCAAACCCAGAGTCAGAGCTGCTTCGTTCATACGTGACAAATAAAAGCTAGTCGTGGTCGAAAGGGTGACGTATTCCGGTTACATAGACGGTGGAAAAGATAATATAATGAATCTGAGTACACGTTCGCGGTGCGCCGTAGTGAAAGCCAGCGAAATAATTTCGGCTTCCTGGGTTTCTTCAATGCGCACCTATTCCTCAGTAAACGGGTGTTTTCCCCTCCATTTTTGAAAAAACGTAGCCGCCGCGACCACAAATCCAACTCGGGACCAAGTGCGTGTCACAAGAACTCGCTGGTCGCTGTGTTTTCGCACTGAGTTCGCGAGCATGCAGCTAGGTATATCCCATAGGCACTGCCGGTTGTCTTTGCTACCAGACACTTACTCCAGCTGCCTGCTAACCTCGTTCGCACAGGGGGACCGGGCAAAGCACATGCAGTGCTAACAACATGTAGCCTGCTACAACTCGCTTCGTGCATAGGCTGCGCCTGCCGGGCAGACGAGGGTGCAATTGCACCAGCCAGGCCTTTTCACCCACGCCTATTCTGCGATAAGAACTGCCGCTGAGAAAGCACTGAGTACATCTTAATCACGCGCACGAGAACCTAATTAGCCAGCGGCGCAGGCCGGCCTGCCCAGTTAGCATCCACTGTTCCTTCTGGGCCCCAGCTCCTCCACTGCCCTTTTTCCCTGCTGCTCTGTTTTAAGCCTCCGTGTTCTTCAACTTCTCTTTAGTTCTTCATTGAGCAGAGCGCGTGTTGAAGTAATGGGTAGACAGAACGCGAAGCGAGGCACTTGGCAGCGTTTTAGTGTCTGGGGTCAGCCAATTGTCGACTGAGTTCACGCAGTTGTTTGATGGTAAGAATATTTGGTGATTAGTTGGCGCCTCTGAGGCAGCCAGCGTTTTCACGAAGCTAAGGAAGCGACAAATCCCAACTTCGTAGTTTGTTGTTTTCTTTCTGAACTTTTCTCATTAAGGGCACTGGTTCGCTCACGCCAGCTTTAGCCTCCGGAGCGTTGGATGGCTCTGTTCGAATATAATACAGCGCGCTTAGCTTGAACGGGGAAAAATATTCAGAAATAGAGTGCACATAAGGAACAACGGAACTCGGCTAGGCCAACGGTAAGAGTTCAGTTTTCAGGCTTCGTCCCTTTTGCGCCTTGCTCTGTTATTCACAAGCTGAAAGTTACTTTTGGCCGCAAAGTATTTAATTACACTTTGAGCAAACGGCACAGGAAGAAATTAGAGGCGAGCATGAACGGGCTTCAGCTTAAAAGTTGCTTAGAATGGCGGAAGCGCTTCGGGAGACGCTGCGAGAGTTAGCGGTCGTTTCATGGGTTCTGTTGCGGCTGTTTTAACCATTTAAAAAGTCTCTGCTCTGGTTCGTTTTGGTCAGATACAAAATTAGGGATGCATTGAAAGAGGAGGAAACGTTAGAAATGGGAAAGATGCTAAATTGTAGGAAAGTGAAGGCACAGTTTCTCTGCAATGAGAAAAACTGCGAGATAGAATTTTACAATACAGATATGGCTTATTCGCTTAATACACATCTGCTCGCGACAGCGGTAGTTCAGCTGGTTGTAAAAAATAAGAATTCATCGAAAAAATAGCAGCATTTTGTTCGAGAGAGAGCAGGAAAAAGGAAAAGAAAAATCGAGGAAGTTACAGAGGTTTAATCACATGGACTACTCTACATTCCGGATTGGACAGTAGAAGAGGAAAGGGGATCGGAGAAAGGGTAAACTGGGATTGATGAAACAACTGTATACACTGATGTGAAACTCTAGCTGTTCGCACTGAGAAAGTTCAAATTGTCGATCTAGTTTATTTTTCCCAACATGTGACAAGGACATTGAAAATTCCCAGCTCCGTCTCCGATGCCAGCTATCCTACAGCTCCTGTGACACAAGCCACGCATGCCGTGACATCAGGGCTCTGACTGCTGTCTCCTGGAGGATTTCCATTCCCATCGCAGGAGAGAAACGACATTAAAAATCTGTCGTCACCACGCTGTCCGGGTTACGCCGCTTGCGCATAAGAAATTGTTCCAGTGTTACTGCTAACTATTCGTCTCTTAAAAGGTTTGGCGGCTTTCCTTGGTAATTGTGCTAGCTAGGATAACAGCCGTGCTGCATTTCGGTCATTTCCTGGCAGGCATTGTATGTGGTCTGCTATCGATCTGACGTCACTTATTTCCTTAACATCCGCGCATCCCTCAACCAGTTTTTCTGTTCTTTTGCCCTAATGCTTACGACGCCGGATTTTCTGCGACACGAGCTCCTTAACGCTATCGCATCAAAATACTCGCTCTCTTTATTTATTTTATTTATTTAAGATACACCTCAAAGGCCAAAGAAATAGGGAATCACATGAGGGATACAGTGGTTACAGCAAAGAAACCACAAGAAATACATCACTTATGACAGAAATGTAATATTTTTTTCAGTTTCCGGCCCGCATGGCGGGCCGGAATTCCTGCGGCACGGTGGGGGGCACAGCTGGACGTGGGTACTGCACAGCCGGCACAGGTGAAAAAGCTTGTGCCACTGCCGCAGGCCGTCGAAGTGCTTCACTGTACGACATGATGTAGGGCTGCGGCTCCGGAACCACTGGTGCTGGCTGCACCACTCGCCGTATTTCATCCCGCACCACGTCAGACAGAGCAGCGACGGTGGGCTGTGAGGCCTCGACGCGGAGTTTCGCTAGTTCTTCGCGAACAATGCTCCTGACGAGCTCTCGAAGATCCTCTGCGGGCAGCGGTGTAGGCGTGCAGATTTGGGCGGTTGCCATACTAGCTTGCCGGCCGTACTGCACGCCGCGTTCCTGCAAGGAGCGCTCCATGCTCATTGCCTCTCTTGTGAAATCGGCCACTGTCCTTGGAGGGTCGCGGACAAGTCCAGCAAAGAGCTGTTCCTTGACACCCCGCATTAGGTGCCGCACTTTCTTGGCCTCGGCCATAGCAGGGTCGGCTCGATTGAACAGTCGCATCATGTCCTCAACGAACATGGTGACCCTTTCATTTGGCTGCTGCGACCGGGAGTGCAGAGCGACTTCAGCCTTCTCTTTTCTTTCACTGTTGCCGAATGTCGCTAGCAATTCACGCCGAAAGACCTCCCGGGTGGCAAAAGAGGTCTCGTGGTTCTCGAACCAGATCTTTGGCTGGTTGGTTTTGGGGGTTTAACGTCCCAAAGCGACTAAGGCTATGAGAGACGCCGTAGTGGAGGGCTCCGGAAATTTCGACCACCTGGGGTTCTTTAACGTGCACTGACATCGCACAGTACACGGGCCTCTAGAATTTCTCCTCCAAAGAAATTCCAGCCGCCGCGGCCGGGATCGAACCCGCGTCTTTTGGGTCAGCAGCCGAGCACCATAGCCACTGAGCCACCGCGGCGGCAACCAGATCTTTGCAGAGTCCTCTAGCGCTAAGTAGACATTTCTCAATTTCCGCTCACCGTCCCACTGGTTGAAGGCTGCCACACGGTCGAAACTGGCCAACCAATCTTCAACGTCTTCAAACCTGTCTCCGTGGAACGTCGGCGGTGACCGGGGCGCGTGGAGCACGAACGGAGCGTCAGCTCCAAAACGTTGAGTGGTCTGGCTACCAGTGGTTGATGTCATCTTCCTTGGTTTTGTCAGGCCGCTGAACTCTGGCTGTAGGCCTAGCAGGCGGCGGCTCGCTTTGTGGACGGGGGTTGTATCGACGCCCTGAGAACCGGCTTCAAAGGCGTCTTCAGAGTCAGTGTACATGGGACGTTACCCCGCACCTCCACCAAATATGTCACGGCTAGACAGTCGGGACGGCCAGGACACGCTTTGCTGTGAAGCACCAGGCAGCAGCGGACTCCCGAGGGCACCACACAGAAGAGACGACGAAGAAGAAGACACCGCCCGCCACCATGGCTAAGGCTAGCCAGAATAGCGGTCAAGGCAGTTCGGCCGGAAGACGGCGCCACGAGGGTGCTCAAGATTGTGGCAATATCTTGAATTGTTGAGGACTGGAGTGGAGCAAGGGTGTCAGCGGAAAGATAATTCCAGTCTTTTGCGGTCTGGATGAAAAGTGAAAAAAAAAAAAAAGACACGCAGTGATATATGCAGACGGCGGGTAAATACTTTTGATGTGGCTGACACGTTGCGAGATCCGGTGGGAAGGCAGGATGACGGAGTTAGATGGCTGTAAATGATACAATTTATGTGAACGGCAAAAGTCCAGAAATTTTAATTTGAATAACGAGAGCAGGCATGCATGTTAGGTTGAAACTTTTGGTTAGATACAGTAGTTGAATAGCTGTAGTCAGAATAGATAAACCGAACATGTTTATCTTGTTCGGTGCTTGTCTTTAATAACCCTCAGTTACCACTTCTCAGCGCGGCACTTCTATAGTGTTTTTTTTTTTTGTAGTCCCTTCTTGTGCTAGTCTTACAGCATAAGCTGCTAAAGGCGCGTTCCCTGGGTTTGGCGTCGTAGTAGCTGTGGTAGTGGTATTGTAGTCTGCATAACTGGTGGGTAGTAATCACGGGGAAGGAGGCGCTTTCCCAGTAAAGAAGAGGGTATGAGGAGAACGAAGGAATGTGAGACCAGAAGATGGCCTCTACAAAACCCGCCTGGTGGCTAGTTACGATAAAAAAAATGAAGAGGAGCGTTACCGTGTTGGCAGAGTATGGCGACAGCGTAGGAGTGCGCAGCCTGAAGGTGGTTAACACGGAAAGAACTGGAAGGGCGGTCAATGCGGAAGGAGGGTGGAGAATACTGAGAGAGCGGAAGAATGTGGCAGATTCCGGCTGCAGTGAATGCTATGAAACCCGCCGCTCGATTAGAGGTTCAGCGGTGGTGGCTCGGCGCGAATAGAGCAGCGTACTCGAGAGGAGTGCTGGTCGATAAACGAGAATGTAAACCAAAAAGAGTGCTCTATATGTATACATATACGCGTGTCGCTCTCAGACCCTTGGCCACATCATATCGCGAAATGTATATACCTGAATAGCTGTCATTGAATCTTGCGTTACTCAGTAATAATCCCCATGTGAGTTTTTTTTTTCGTATGCGAAAAGGAGCATTCATCGTCACTGTCAGGCACTAACAACGGCTTATGTATTCATGTAAATAAAAAAAAAGTCACAGTTGATCGATGCAAATCATGCAGCAGAATATGCGTTAATATTAGTGTTCCCCCCTGACGGTGGAAGTTGGATAGATCCAGTCCGTCAATTATCATGTGACCCACCGCACTCCCTCCAATCTCTCCCCATCCCTCGACTCTGACTGGCGACCGCGGTTTCTCTGTCGCCAACCGACACCTTCAAGTCACTCATCCTCTCTACCTCCCTTCACATTCCCCCTGGCTTCACTCTTTCTCCTCTTATAATTCCGCCGTTCTCTCATCCTTTCCATTTTTCCACCCTGCGTTTCCTCCCTGATGCTTCACATGTCAGCGCCGCCGGATTCTCTTCTTCTAAGGGGTGTTCTAATGCGAACGCATAAAAAATCCGAGTAAATTAGAGCGACAGCCAGAAAGATGTTCTGAACGCGTTGTTCAACTTACGACGCCTCTTTCCACGCTTGTACACCACTTAAAATAGGAAATAGCGAAATTCGTGATATAAGAGCTTATCAAAGATTTTAGGTTCGCAATAATTGGAGGTTCGACTTTTGAAGGACTTCGTATCTTGTGTTCGTGTTGCTTTGCGACAATCACCTTTTAATTGCTCTTGATACGCAGGAGTGCATCACCGCTTATTACGCCGCGGCTCGTTCGTGCCATGAAAACACAGTCTGAAGAGACCAGTAGAAGAAAAATTTCTGCTGCCGCGAAGAAATCATCATAAGAATCGTGCTGCTTCTTTTCTCTTTGAAAAAGGAGTAAGGCAATCAGTGTTGTACCGGAAAAAATATGGACGGAAGCATTCATCTTATTTCATGGCTGAACTGTGAAACCAATTTCAGGAGCGGCGTTTGTAACGGTGGGAACGAAATTACTCCTTGCTGCAAACTGACCTAACACAGCGCGAGGCAAAATGAGACTGCACGAGTAGTGTTCGTTCCTTCGTAGAGTTCCAATTATTCTCTGGTCTAACATTAACCTTTGCAACTGAATACAATGGGTCTGCTTAAATTGTAGATAGTCCGTGGAAAGCTTTCGAATCTGATTGCTTCTCCCGCTGAAAAATGCGCTGTGTGAGCTTAAGTAAAAATTCAGCTGAGGAAATGGTAAGGAAGAAAACTATATTAAGCACACTGTATTGTTGTCCGAATTTGGAATGTTGATTTTTTTCTCTCTTGCTAAAAGAAAAAAATATTTTCAATCTTAAACCTGGTGTTTAATTTATTTTGTTGTAGTGAACAAAGGATTACTTCTGTCCAAGATGTAAAAAATGACATTCTTTTATTTTGTACGATTGCTAACCAACAACATTTTTCAGAACTATTCTGTTGGCGGGAAGCCGTTGCGCGGTAAAGGTTTCTTCTCAGAGCTTTTAATGAAATGCGCAGCACTTTCTGCTTGATGCTTCTTGCGGTTACCTTCCCTTCAACGTGCTCTCTAAAGGAGAAAGGTTATTTGCGCCCACTTCAAATACTGACTTACTTATTGTTGCATTCGCTGTCATTACTCAACGAATTTATACTATGGTTGCGGGCGAAATTTCCTCGGCTGAGTGACATTGGCTGAGTAGCAAGCATTGTTTCGAAACAGAAGCCGCGTGTTATACTTCTAAGTAATAATTGAATAAAGGGGCCAATTTGAAAGTTATTGTGTTCTTCAAATCCGTTTTGCAACTATACATTCCTCTTCGCTTTCTTTTTGCGATAACTTCACGGTTGAACTCGAAAACAAAAGAAGCAGATAAAGATCATGCAGGTTGCGTAGTTCTTGTAACCGAATTTGTATCTCTGCCTCGTTGTGCAAGCTCGAGCAGAGTGAGCAACTATTCGCAGTCGTGGGCTGAATTATGTTCCGCTGGTACAGTGCAAACTGGCTTGCTTACGTGGAACTAAGGGTTGGAGCTTGGCTACAGGCCCGTTAGTTGTGCTAGGCTCTTTTCGTTCCGTAGGTATTTGGATTTATTAGGTTTAGAGGCTCATCTTCAGGACAGAGAGACTGCTAAAAGAGCTAGTATACATGCTAATGCAGCGCAGGCGGGTCCGCAAAGGCAGTTACTAGCTACTAGTGTGCTAACAGCCACCTTATACTGTTCTATCTTTCACAGGTGACCAATGCTGCTACTGCGAAGCAGGAAACGTGCAGGATTACTCCGTAGTCTAGATATATCAGTGCTTTTTGCTTTGCAGCTCTGCGCAAGTATGATGAAAGGAAGCGTTTGTTGGCCAACTTATTGCTCCAAATTCCCTTTTCATTTTTAGCACTACTTCACCACGCATACGTTAAGGCCTGTTTTGCGTTTTGGTGGGATAAGCAACATAGATTGGCCCTGGTTTTGGTAGATCGTTCCTAGAAAATTCCTTTCAAGTTCTCACCGTGATTTACGTAAAATTTTTCTTGATGAAATCTTTGTATTATGCAACTTGGCGCCAAATCTTAATTCTGCTTCACCAATATTGTAGCAAACGTTCTATGCACCTTTGTTCCCGCAGGAGACTAGCTGCCCCAAATTGAGAAAGTTTTCTATGTTAGAAGGAACCTGTCCATCAGCAGCAGCTTGCGCAGTGCTCATTGATTATGGTAGCAGACAACACAGAAGACTATATTCAAGTCTTCTAACTTCCTTGTCGCACTGAATCGATACACGAACAAGTCTGCTTACGTCATTTCAAAGCGCTCCAGGGCACTGGCACATTTTGTGGCAGGTCCTGGAGAGGAGAGGGGAGCAATTTCTATGTGTTAATCGTCTTCGTGGTACCCGTACTCCGCCCTGTAAAGTTTGCTCTGTCATGGGAGTAAAGGCAACCAAAGTTTATTTTTTCAAAGCGATAATTTTCGAAGGCGGTTTATTGAATTCAGATAACAATATGTGATTATTTGAGTAGGTCAACTACAGAGCTACACTTTTTAGGTTAGGCCAGCTAGCCAGGTTGGTGCCTCGATTGAACGTCTTTGTGAGTGTTAGGTGATCAATTTCTGAACTTTTCTTAATTTAAAGAATAAAATTGTCTTGACTGCGCTATAATTTAGTGGCTATAATTAGTATGCAATGAGTAGAATATTAAATCCGGCATAAAACAAAGGCCTGCAAGACATATGAGCACATGTAAAGAATGCAATGCCTCCTGTTTGAAACCGTTGTAATTTAAGCAGTGGCATCATCATCATCATAATCATCAGCCTGGCAACGCCCACTGCAGGACCAAGGCCCCACCATTTCTCTTCACTTGAGCCTGTCCTTTGCGAGCTACTGCCACCGTATCCCCGCGAACTTCTTAATCTCATCCCACCCAATTTTCAGCCGCCCCCTGCTACGCTTACATTCACTCGCAATCCACTCCGTTACCCTTAAGAAACAGTGGTTATCTTGCCTTCGCATTACAAGCCCTGCCCAAGCCCATTTCTCCCTCTTGATTTCGACTGGGACGTCATTAAGTCGCGTTTGTTCCCTCACCCACTCTTCCCGCTTCGATCTTTATTGTTACACCTGCCATATTTTTAAATAGCTCATTACGTTGTCTTAACTTAAGCTGAACCCTTTTCTTAGCCTCCTCATTTCGGCTCCATAGCTGAGTACCGGGAAGATAAAGCTGTTGTATAATTTGAAAATGCAAACACAACTTTTCATAAGTTGACACACAGGACGAAGTTTTTCGCGAATAGCTCGTTATATGAATAAAGCTATTAGCATTTTTCAGAATTAATAGGTGGTATAAATTTCTGGGCCACGGTGATCACTAGATTCCGCCCGCAGCTATAATATTCTTTAAACCACATATATCAATAAGAATGTCCTCTAAAACTGAATTCCATATGCTGGTGTGGCAAAATTAGGTTGCTTTGTTACCTGAAAATGCCACTTTGGGTTGAGGGAAGATTTACCGCACAAATCCTATCGTACTATGGGAGTTTAGGAGCCCATAATTGTGAAGCGTTTCATTTTGGACGGTACCTGCCCATCATCAGCAGCGTACAAAGTGCTTATTGATTTATTGCAGTAGACAACACATAGGACGATATTCAAGTCTTCTCACTTGCTTGACGCAGTGAATCAATGCACTAGCTAGGCAGCTCGCGTCATTGCTAAGCACTCCTATGCGTCGGCACATTTGGTGACAGGTGTTATAAGCACGTGGAAGAATTTTGTGCCATTAGGAAACATTTCTGCTCATTGTTTTTTGTTTTCACAATTATTGGTTTCATTATCAAGGAACTCTGCTGCATTGCATAAAGAGAAAGTTGCTATTGGTCAGCGGGAATAGCTAAGCTCACATGATTCTGTTTTTGCGAGGCTGTTTAAGCCACTTTTGTGTAAGTTCGTTGGTTGGACGCAGTTCGACAACAGATACAACCTATGACAGGCCTATGACACCTATGACCTATGGGAACCTACGACCTATGACAGGTGGTTTTTCTTCGCGGGCGAAAGTTGGCAATGTATTTTTCCTCAGTGCCCCCCTACAAAAATGTCCCTAGCGGGAGCTGCAAGTAACATAATACACAAATAAATAAATTGTATGCAACTCGGTAAGGCTGGATCTTTCACCTATTCTCGCTGCTCCACGCACGCCACAATTGAAATAACTTTTATAGTGATTTTCGTATTTGTTGCCTGTTATAAAATAAACTCCAATTATTTCATATTCTAAGAGGTCTTTCCTGATGTGTGACCACAGAAGACTCCGTCATGGTTCGGATAGCAGCATATACCGTTGGAAAGCTTGGGTCAAGTGTGAATGCACTGTGCTAGTTAGCTACCGGAATTAATTAGCCTTAATTTGTTAATTGCGATTAAAACCAAACCGAACATAGCCACAGAACTGACGCTTAACCAATTAGGTTCAACAGAGTTTAACCGTTGCCACTTTTAGTTATCTGAATTGATAATACCTATTGTTCGCTAAAATACGCCATCTATTTGCGCTGTAAATACATTAACTTTAGCTTTTAAACAGCACCTCAACGACAGCGCAGTCATATTCATAGGTTTCCGGATGATAGTTTTAGAATTTTCGGCTTGTTTGGAAAGAAACTTTGAAAGGTTTCCTACTGTCCTTTCAGAAAGCTTCAATGAAGGGAACTTGTTTGTACTGTACCAACCGTCAGAAAACACCCGAGAGAATCTGTCGATACCTTCGGAAACTGCTGCATTCTATACAACTATGTGGTGCAAGTTAATACGCAGTGTTCTGTCAAGACGCGTACAGAAACACAACACACTGCAAGGGTTTTTTAGCCCTCTTAATACTGAAATACTTGTTTTGCTTGTCGTGTTTTTCCGCTAGTTTATCTCATCTTTATTTACTTTGCTATAAATAGCCGCTTTCCTCGGGCTTAAAAAACACACCTTGCACACAGTGGCTGATTTGCATATGCATTGCTGAAGTAGTGTCATTAGTCTTGAGAAAAATTGCTTCCACTTTCAAATGTAAAGAAAGCCTTCTGTTGCGTGATATGGCGTTAGAAAAGGTTCAGAAGTAACAAAAAAAAATTGAAGTGACGACGACAAAGAGAAGCATTACTTATAGAATAAAAAAGTTGAACGACCTTAGTGTCAATCTTATCCAGGGCATGAATATTTCATCGTGCTGCGTCGGCTTGCATCGAGGCGCGGTTTCCTGGTTTGCTGTATAATTCAGAGCCTTTCCGAGCGTTATTAAAACGTCGTTGAATGCGGTCACATAGGCTCTGCGTAGTATTTTTACTGCTGCCTGCGGAACGTGGTCCTGTTTGTGTGTTTTATTACGATAGCGTACATTGCCATGTCGGGGAAAAATTTTCCGGCGTTCTGTATTCTCTGATACCTCCAAGAAACAACTGTCACCTCCCTTGGCTGACAGGTGGCAGGATGGAGAGAGAGGGAAATCCCACACTCCACGTGTAGGTGAGATGAAGGAGAGGCCGGAAGGTGGCTGACCCGGAAGAACCCGGAGCGTGGCTACCGTCGACGGAAGAGGTTCTGATGCGGGCGGAGGAATGCGCAGCCCAATGGTGGTTCCAACGGGAACAACTCGGCGGATGGTTACCACGGAGGGAAGAGGGTGAAGGGGAAAGTGAGCCAGCGGAGTTGCGCGCGCGCACCGAATGCCACTCTTCTGTCAAAGTAGCTGTGTGCGAGAACCCTCCAGAGCCGATTGTCCATGGATACTGGGAATCAGACATGGAATACAAGACCAAGTGTTCAAGAGAGTGAAGTGCAAGGAAGCGCAAAGAACACTAAGTCTACATTTAAGGTAGATCTCAAAAATTGTGTGTGATAGGTTGTGTCATGCAAATGGTAATGAAATTGTAATGTTATGCATCCCCTTTATTTATTCATTTATTTACAGAATACTGCAGACCCTTCTGGGCCCTAGCAGGAGGGGCAATACAGTGCAAAATGAATATACAAAAATAAAACACTGAAAGAAAATTCGAAACACAAAGCAAATAAGTTAGATGGCGTAAATCTTCTATTTCTTCAATGGAGTCAATGTCACAAAGTGCTGTTAAAGGTAAAGCATTCCATTCAGTTACGGTGCGGGGGAAGAAGGAGTATTGAAATAGGTTAGTTCTGGCGGTGAATGGAGTTAGTGAATCAGAGTGGCGATGTCTTGTTGGTCGTGGAGCGGAAAATGGCTTGACGTAGGGATCCGGGCACATTGACAACTTGTTATGTTTGAGAAGGAAAAGAAATTTTAATCTGAGAATTTTACGTCTTACCTGCAATGTTTGAATTCGGTTTGCTCGCATTATGGCAGTAGGTGAGTCGGTTGAACGGAATTTTGAAAAGATGAATCGAATGGCCTTGCGCTGGATCATTTCAAGCGCTTGAATGTTAGTTTTAGTAAATGGGTCCCAGACAATGCAAGCGTATTCTAACTTGGGTCTGATTAATGATGAATAGGCTAAAAATTTCAAGTCCGCAGGAGCATTCTTCAGTTTGTGCTTGAGGATACAAAGTTTACGAAACCCTGATGCACATACGTTACTTATGTGTTTGTTCCAGCTTAGATTATTAGTTATCGTCACGCCAAGATATTTATATTCAGTTACCTCCGAAAGTGGAAATGATGGAAGAGCGTAAGGGTATAAAAGGCTCGGCTCGCTGATCGGCTCTCAATATTTTTTTCTGTAGTATGCATCACTCAGTACGACTCAAGCGCGCTTTTACTTGACAGTACAAATTGTACAGAATCGCACACTATGAACCTCGCTGAACAGCTTAAATAGGAGGGCCGCAGGACATGCTTTCGTCTCCTGCTGTGCACCAGCTACGCAGTGTCCACATGTTTGCAATAACGAATACCACTGTGAGCAAATTTATGTGTTTTGTGAATTGCTTCGGTGTGAAAATATCGTTAGAATTTTTATTTTGGTTACTCATTTCAGGCTTCCATAATTACGTTTTTAGTTTTTTTTGTCAATTCGACATTATTGTGCCTTGTATGCAATAGAATTTGAGCGCATAATATGTCCAAAGGATAATTGCGAATTTTCGAGGATGTGTAGTCGCCTGTGCTATTACATGTAGAACTGGTTAAAAAAAGTAAACGGAGCATGCTATTGCTTTTTAACATTGTTCACACGTTGCTGATAGAAACTTGGAGCTGTGGTATGTGCAGGCTGGCAACGAACGCGAGTACGCTCTTCCTTGGATAAATAATATAGCTTCATTTTCTACAGAGAAATCGTGATGCCATTTAGACCGGGATAGTGTTCTTCGTTTACCTATGTCCGTACCTGTACTGTTTTTGCGAAAAGTAACGAGCTGCACAATTTGCTTTTCAGTCATATAGTGGAACGCATACACCTCCGCTCAAAATCTAAACATCTGTAATGCAAGGAAAACCTTTGTCCTCAACTTTCATGGCCTTTTTCGTAGTTGGGGGAGCCGTATGGGCTCCGCTAAATGGGAACCTGAATGAGAAGCACCGGTAAATGGGAAGCACCCATCGGCGCACCTTCTTAGACTCTGGCGACATCATCCCCCTTCCGGACGGCTTCCGTGGTGACCACCCTACGATTACGCCTTTCTACTCTCTCTCCATACCCTCTTCCTCCTCCTAGCCTAACTACCCACCTGGATTTTCCCGTGGCGGCCACCCATCGGTTGTGCCTTCTTACGCTCTCGCCGTATCCTCCTCCCTCCCACAGCCAATTCCTGCACCATCAAGCATGAGGCAAAACATGCTAAAGGTGACAAAGGTGCTGCACGCCGTAATAAACATAGTAGACATGTCCAAATAGAAAAACATTTCATAAGGACCGTTTCAAATGTTCCTTTTTTTCTGTAACAGCGTCCGAATGGAATGGGCTGCCAAACGAACTTGTAAATGCACAATCTTGAGAACAATTTTCCGTCTTTCTTGCTAAACATATAAAACAATAAAGTATATAAAGGGAATCTTTTATTACCTGCAATTCTTCACCTGTATTACATGACTGTACTTTGTTGACAGTGTTTTATTGATTCTACTCTATTGACTGCGTCTTGTTCCTGCTGGTCTGCGTATGCCACAAGTTTGGTGTTGTGTCCACTTCTTTCTTGGGCCAGGCTGGACCGATAGTATGTACAAAGAAATAAAAAAATAAAGTATACTGCGTACAGCTTTCTTGCGGAAGGAAGTACGTTGGATAAATCTGCCGCTGCATAAACGAAACATTAAGTGAGCATGCCAACAAGTGCTAGTCCGTCACTTAGCAAGGAAAGTTTGCCTCGCTGCGACAACTGCTGCGACAAATGCATGCCACCCTTTGCAGAACCGCTGTTTTATCCGATTCAATCTATAAAAGAGAAAGAGAAACAGTCGAAGCCTTCGAAATAAAACCTGCCGGCCTGACAAGTGCCTCAGCGACGTGTCGTTGTAGTGTCTGCAAAAGAAGTGGATTTGCTTACGCTATCTAGATGAGTTTGTTCCGCTCTGTACACCTGCTTGTGATGGTTGTTGTTTCGTTTTTTATTAACTCCCGTTTTTTTTTTCTTTTCTTACCCTGTAATATTTTTGTGTCCCATAGGTAGCACTTGTACACCGCCTGTCAAAAAGGAATCCTGCTCCATTGAAGAGTAGTTCTCAGTTCGCGCTTTGAGTTGTGTCTTTGTCTTCTTTTGTTGTTCGTAAAAAGTTGAGCGTGGTTCTTCGAGATTTACAGATGTAATTTGAAATGCTTTCTTGACACACCCTGCATCAAACACATTATTATGCGGGCATTGCTGATGCCTCATGACACCTTCGCGCTCTCATTTTTCGCCTTCTAGCCGCCGCGGTGGCTCAGTGGTTATGGCACTTGGCTCCTGACCCGAATGACTTCGATCCCGGCCTTAGTGATCGAATTTCGATGGAGGCGAAATTCTATAGGCCCGTGCACTGTGCGATGTCAGAGCCCGTTAAAGAAAGCCAGGTGGTCGAGATTTCTCCAGCCCTTGACTACAGCCTCTCTAATAACCTTAGTCTATTCGGGATGCTAAGCCACATAAAAACATTAAACCATAATTTTTCGACTACACTGTTTACATACTCTAGGCTGTCAAATTCTCGGATGCCCACATTCGTTGGCAGTCGTTTTGTCTGATGTGGGAGTTAGAACGACCTATTTCAATGAGTGTTCTTTGGTGAAACGTTCCATACGGCGTTTCCTATGTTTTCACATAGTTCCTGTATGCATCATACGAAAACCATATGGAACATACGCGGTCTATACAGACTGTCAGCGGAAAAAAAATGTTGAGTAGTTCAGATTCATACGGACGCCGAATACTGTCATGCCTGTCATATGGAAGGCGTGTGGAAACTGCACAGAAGTAAGACGGAAGCTATACGGAAGAGATGCTGAAAGCGCATAGAATTCCTTATATATTCTCACGCCATATGTAGTCCATATTTAATGTTTTATTCTTTGTTTTCGAATCGCGGCTCCCTTGAGCTAAAATATGACCTACTTCTTTGGTATAAATTTGCCTCTGCAACTGCTTTTTTCTATGTATTCTAGCTTACCTCTTCTTCTCACTGCGTTTGCATCGCGGCCGCTGTGTCAAATCCGGCGAAATACCTTTGTGTATACATAAAGACTCTCCAGAAAAAAACTTGGATAAGTCTGCTTTTTTCACGGAAGATTATTGAACAGGAAAGAGGGCTTTTCATTATCTCAGCGCGCTCGCTTGGCAGGGAGATGTAAACATAGTAATACAGTTTTGTTTCTTTCTCTCTTCAAAGGTTTCTCAGCCTAGGGAATATGAGCGCCATTATCATCTGAACGACAAGCGCTGTTGAAACGTGAAAAAAAGATACGAACTGCAGTTCACCATAAATCATAAGCAATTTAGTCTCATTGTCTTCTGTTGCTCCTCTGTAATGAGCTACAGTCTCTTTTTTGATGTGAGCTTCGTGCGGAGAGTTTTACATTTAGTTTAAGAACGTTGAAAAGTCCTTATCGTTCTTTGTATTCTTCAGACGAATAAAAACAGACAAAAGAGCCGATATTTGATATGACGAGCCAAGCAAAGTAGAATTAAAGATAGTGTGTTTCTTCCCGTTCCACTAAGTACAACTTGAAGACGATGAATAATAGTAAGAAAAAAAGACGAAAGCTGCAGGAAACGCACGCAAGAAAATTATGCGAAAGGCTGTGTAGTGCGGAGTCAGCGAAGAGCGCCAAAGAACAATAAGAGAAAATAGAAAACAGCTAAAATGTCGAGAGCAGATGGGAAGGCTTCGTGCAGGCTTTACAGAAAGGGCAGTAGGAAACAAAAATTTTCCTACATTAACTATCGAGTCGGGGCTGGCCTGGGTGTGAAATAAAATGAAGGGCAACCGAGAAGTGCGAGCGATGTCCGAGTGTGCCCTTAAGGATCGTTGTTTTTAGAATTGGTAATGAGGAGCTTTTTGCGAATGCCTTTTAACGCACAATCACGCACAACTGAATTGCAGACTTTATACACTCGCAGGGAGGTGCCTTTCAACGATATCTAAGCATAGCCAGGAAAGGAACGTTAGCACTTTTGGGAGAGTTTGCGGAGACGGGTCGTGAGAGCTGTATGTCGAATGTCAGAAATAGTGATCAGGCGTTCCCCCTGCGCAACTGTGCCTGCGTCTGGGTCGCTATTTTGTTTAGGATTATTCACCGTTAGGATTACAATCTGCTTAAATGTTTCTTTCAGGAAGCCTCCTGCATTTCTGACAAGTGACACTTTGACTTCCCTTTGATTTATATGTTGAAAAAGGCACGTTCTTCAAGTGTGTTTTTTTATAAAGGATTATACGCATTTTTACACTAATCGTCCCTACTAATACGCCGGGCGCTACAGAGATAAGAGCGTTTGTAATCTCATGTCTCAGAAACATACTGTGTTTATTTCCTCTTTATAGTGCAAAAACTCAACGGCAATAAATACTTTTGCTGCTTGGTGCGGCAAGAAAGCGGCCCTTCTTTAGCGATACATAGCTTTAATTATTCTACGCTGCTCAAGCGCTACAATTCCTGAATTTTTCGTTACACATATGCGTGCAGGCATCTATCAGTGAGGCCAACAGCAACAAAATAAAAAACGCAAAATATTCATAAGCCGACCACGAGTACTTAATGCCGCTTTGATATACTCCAGCTATTTCTGAAACAAAAACAAAACAAGAAGGAAACGTCCAAAAAAATTATCTTTTTTCATGCCAAACTAACGGGTGTGAAAAGGGTAAATCGAACAGACGTTCCAACTCACCTCACGCGATGAGTGTTAGAGGGATTATACGCACTTGATCATTGCACGTAATCGTGCCATCAAGCTTACTTCTCTATAAACAGCCATGAATGTAGTTGCAATAGTAAAATGTGCATACTTAATATTCTTGTTGGTTTTCCAGAACGGAAAAGAGCATTCAGTGCAAAGTGTGTGCGAGAGTGGGCGGAGAGTACAGTCTACATTCGTCTCTTTTCCGTTAGGGGTCTCATCAGTCGCACACTTTTGTACGTACACTCTTCTTGAACGCTTTCGCAGAACTTCCATTATTTTTCTGCGCCTAATGAACAGAAGCGAACCGATAAAGGGCCCCACCTATTCCATAATTCTCAGCACGAGGAGGCCATAATTAGTCCTTCGTAACGCCTTAAGGAGGCGCTCTCACAGCGAAGCAGCTTCCTTTGCTCCCGTTGTTGCCCGAGTTACACCACTGAACTACTCCATTAAGGAACAAGCTTGAAAACCGAGGCTCACGTAAGCGCAAGGCTACGTAAATGGAGAGTCCTGAACCGAGGTCCTAGCAGCAGTGCGGCTGGAGCGTAAACACGGAAGGTTCGCGTCCTACTCTTCCACTCTTCCGAGAGCCGCACTTTCGAGCCGTGACAAATGAACGCACGTGTTCGGGGAGCAAGAAAGCATCGCGCGCTCTAAATCTGGAAGACGCAGGCTCGCATCTTCGAAGACTGCCTTTCTAGGTGCTTTCCTTGCTTTCTTTTTCCACCGCGTCTCCGTATTTCGCTTTCGCATAGCGTTTCCCCCGCAGGCAATGCTTCCTTTTGCGCTCGGATGATCATTTCCAAGCACCTATTCTTTCAAACTGATTGCGCCTACGTGCGCCTCGGGGGCTCTCCATCTTTCAGTTCCGAGGGCCTGCTTAGGGATGCTTAGATTCAGAGGCGGCGCTGCAACGCGCTTGCCCTGTTTAAACCATTCAGCGTTGGAGAAAGCACTGAGCCAGTGATAGTGAACTGACTGTCGCTGTCAGACAGGTACACGCACCCAAACAACGCCTTCGCATTGACCGACAACGGTGCGCTGGTAGACACGATAGCCAACCAAGCGGCCAGACGCGAAGTCGAGCACTTTGGTAAATTCATAGTATGGTCACCGACCCTCCTGCTGTGGCTTCTAAGTCGCTGCACCTTTTCAGAGAGACTAAGTACAGGCGACAATATATGACGCATTAAAGCGGCCCCGTCGTTCCTGCGATCCCGCTTGGCCACAATACTGGCAAGACTCATCTCTCCGCTACCCTGCCCTGGCGGTGGAGTCCACCTTCATAAAACTGCGCTCAGTGCGCATAGACCAACAATGTGTCCAAAAACAGAGAGGACAAAAGTGTATGCCGAGCTGGTCGCAGATGTCGTCTGTGCCGTGGTCTGCTAAGGTTCGCCGTTCGCTTTTTAAACTGTTTGAGAACAACCTTTCATGCAGAGCTGTTTAGGCTGTGTAGTTTGTACGACTGTATTTGCGAGAAATTGTAGAGCATGCGACAGTGCGTCTGACTGCACGAGAATAATGTACAGTTCGATGCGATACCCAGCTGATTGAGCGTTTAGAAGTTGGAGAGGATATGTCGGGCATCAACACAAATACATTCATCCTGACTTTTAAAGACATAAGTTTTTAATTTGTTCTCTTTGATTTATGGAGTTTAACTAAGCGACTCGGGCTATTCTGGACGCCATAGTAAAGCGCTTCTGATCATTTCGTCTACCTAGGGTTCTTTAATGTTCACTGACATCGCAGAGTACACGGGCCTCTAGCATTTAACCTCCATCGAAATGCGACCGCTGCGGCCGGGATCGAACCCACGACTTCCGGGTCAGCAGCCGAGCACCATAGCCACTGAGCCGCCGCGTCGGCTTGCTTCAAATTTATGTGTCATACTGCGTAATGTTCTCCTTAAATGTACTCGCCGGCTATTAAGGAACAGTCGCCTTCATATATATGCTGAAAAAACAAAATAATTTCGGAAAGTTTTGCCTACATCTGTTTCTATAAACCGTGCACCTGCCAGGTGCTTTAAAATGGTGGTACGTTGGACCTCTCCTCCTTCTCTTTTATTAAATTACTTTGTCTCTCTCTTGAGGCGCGCACATATTGCGATTTTTTAGGAACACACGGGCTCTTAAATGACGTTAGATACTTGCGTATTCTGCTCTGGTATGCACGTGGCTTTTGTTAGCGTTGGGGTGACCTCAAAGGTGCATTGTGGAATCAGAAAAACATGTTGAAAACTTTTGTTCAGATGCCTTCGTATGCGCTATACGCCTAGCTGTTACCCTTACCCTTCGACAGCTGCGCCACCGGATGTTGTTTACGTCACAGATAGGTGTTGGTTCATACGCTAGGCTAATTCTCTTCTTTTTGCGCTTTGGAGATACGTCTTTCGAATTGCTCGATGCCGTCGTGTTTTTGAACAACGGTGCATGTCACCGAAATCTGCTAGATTCGATGATGTGTTAATAAAGATGTCGTTGTTCTGATAATGGTGCAGAAATATCAAAAGGAGCTGCCACCGATCTTGACAAGGTGGCTCGATGGCGCATTCCCTCATTCCTAGGTCAGCGCGAGTGAAGCCACTGGAATTTGTGCGGCTTGTCCTGGAGGTCTAGTGTCTGCCTAGTATTTCAATGCAAAACGTCGCGTTTTTTGTCCCTTCGTTTGCAGTATTTTTAGTCGTTCTTCCTGTAATATTTCCTGTTATATCAAAGGATTGAGCAAGCTGAACGCAAAAAATGTGAGCGTCGTTTGAAGGACCCTGTAGTAGCAGAAAAACTGACGAAAACAGGCATGGAGGTTTCACCCTGCAGCTGTAAAAGAGTACGTACGTATAACACACTACACTCTTGTTTGGTCTTTGTCTTCCGACCGTAAAGGAGAACTAGTGGAATAACAATGAGGATAGAGCCATCTTAAAACCGACTTTTAAGTTTTCGCTTATCATAGAAATTACTAACGATGGCGGAAACCCGGAGACTGATCCCTCGAACGGCATCTCATTAAACAGCGGCAGTTTCAGTGCTGAGTACTAGGCAGCCGATGTCTTGTCTCATCGAGGAGGGGTGGGTGGAGGTGCGGGGAAGTTGTTTATTGTTTTGGGACGTATTATTTGCCAACCAGACACGCTTTTATCCTGATTCCATAGCACAGTCACGTTTGTACAGCTCAACCTTTAGGAAACATTCAAAATCATATTCCCGCAAGATATTAGCATATTTAAATATACATAGCGCGAGAGCAACGACTGAAGAGAACGACCAATGCTGCAGCTCGGGCCTTTTCCGATGTACACAGCGTGAGCAAAGTGCTCGACGAGTAAGTGGAAAGAAGGACAAGCGCTGTTAGAAGTCAACAAGTCACCTGCACCGAAAAACACGAATGAAACCCCATTCAAGCATAATAGTTTATTTAGTGCAGTACGAAACAGTACTTGACACACACCGTTGGAAATGCAATACATACCGAACGTTTTGGAGGCGTTCATGTTAACCACAACACTGTCGGCACCCCATCAGGGAGTAGCCGCGCCCTCGCTCCTGTTCGATCGCAACATAACTCAGTAAAGTGGCCCCTGCAAAGTCGATTGCTTGGAGAAGTCTTCCCTTATACCCTCTTAAATTCATCCCTCATTGGTAATGCAACTTGAGCTCAGAGTGCGGGAACGTGCAACCCAATGAAGCGTAACGTTGGCGACCTAGCGCAACGGCACGACAGAGAGCTCAGCAGAGAAGACTCCTTACGGGTTACGTACAACGTGTTGTGTGGAGCGACGTCCTGCCATTGAGATGCAAAACACCATCTTTTCGAAACATCTTTCCCGAAGAATTTGCTGGTCCCCTCATGCAGTTGACAATGCAAAAAATAGGCATTGTCGGGAGGAATGACAGCAACGATGAAAAGACAAAACGCCAAGTGAAAAACAGAAACAAACTGAAAAAGCGTCCTAGTGCCCCGTTTCGTGCACTGCCAAAGACCGAGTTTCGGTACGAGACCACTTACTTCCGGCGGCTTCACTATTGAATTCCTGATGCTCAATCTTTCCCCCTGTAGGAGACCAGTGGGAGCTGCTTATACAGATGGATCGTATGTAGCTAAGTTCGCTTCACTTGCAAGGTAACGCCAAACTCGTGCCAGACATTATATAGATGATCAATGTTTTGATGGGAGGCCTTATCTTGATGATTAGTATGCATGATGAACAAACAGCAGCAGGTAGCAAAAGCAGTGGTACTTAATTCACTGCGATCAGATGGTGAAGACAGCGAACGAGTAAAGCGTCAAGGCAAATTGGAAAAGGATATCAAATAAACGGGTGGTGTGCAGTTTGCGAGTTTTCAAATAAACCAAGGCAAATGCCTTTAGAGTGGTCCACACAGACTAATAGCATACATAGAGAGCTAGTAATTAGCCTTAAATGTACTATCAGCAAGAAATGAAACGCGAATAAGGAAATTGAAACACGAAGAGGAGAATTAGAACACCTTGGCTGGAGGGCTATTTCTATGTAAAAAGGGTAATTTCAGTTCGAATGCGAGAAGGCTGTCCTTAAGAAGTGTTTATCAACATCACTTCTATTTCCTGTCAAGGAGCTAATATATTGGTTTTTCTCTGTTAGCATTTTGAGCTCTTTTCTTCGCGTTTCATTCTTAGCTGATAGTACCACTTCCGGAGCCTGGAAGAAATAATAACGATTTTGTCGGCCGCCTTGCTACTTCTGATGAAACGTCGCCAGACCCTTCAACTGCTCGATTTGGCTGCGAACGAGCACACTTTTGTGCCTTGGTAAAGCTACACCTGCATCATCTCTCGCAAAGCAAAATGACAGACGTCCCACTCTCATGTGGCCATTTTCTCACGTTTTCAATGGCCATCGAGGTTGCTTCTACGCACGGGCCATCCCTCCTTTCTATTTCCCCATTTCTGGAACTCGCGCACTGTGAAAATCGATCCCATAGCTCTTCGGCACCTACATGCGGCCATCCCAACGAAGAACCACGCATTCCACGACGAAGTGCGCGGAGAGATAACTATCCAAGGGGTAGCTTGCCGCCTTGGCACGACATCTTGAAGTGTGTCTATATAAAGCGGCGGGGCAACGAAGGAGGAAAGAAAGTGCATGGGCCTGTCGACTTGCGCAAAAAGGGCTATTATCACAGCCTTGTGCAGTTGGAAGTTAAATTATTGAGAGTGGGGAGAAATTGGTGGAGAAATTAAGTATCGGAGCGCAGCACCCGGCTTCGTCTGTGGGAAGGCACCCTGGGTGCGCCCGGCGGGAACCGACAAGCATAAATGGGTATAGATGTCCGCCGGCCAGGTGCTAGGCCACTTGGGAGGCTTCATCTGGAAGGAAGGTAATAGGTGCGCTCTCTTACGGAGGTTGTCAGGCTCCCCTGTAGAACCACGGATGGCCTTGTGGTTGGGCACCCGCACTGCTGTGGGGGAAACTTCTGTATCACCAGGCACCTACCGCTAAAATACGTACGAGCACACTCTCGGTCTGGTGCTCGGATATTATGGGGACTGAACACTCGTAAAGATGACCCAGCTTGCCCTTGTCGTAGAGCATCCGCCTTGCATTTGGGAGGCGCTGGTTTGAATCCACAGTGCCGCCGGCTAGCCATGGGTTTTCTTACGGGCACAGTGTTTCCCGTTGCCTCGTGCTCGGCTTTTCTGGTTTTAAATGCTTCGTAAAATGTCACTGAACAAATACGGGCATAGACGGGGCAGTGAGTCGTTGCGCCATCAAACAACTGAAATCTACCTCTTGTGGTAAAGCCCACTTGCGGCCCGGTTTTATGACTGCTGCTGATGCTGTGCTGGTCACCTTAATCCCATGTTGAAGATCAGAGCTTTCATCGGCGCAACTCGATGACATTTAAACGTCAGCGTCATAACTTTTTTCCAGTTCCTGATGTTAGGGTGCCGATATACACGACAACTGACCGATTTGCGAGTAAATACGATGCTCTGGTTGAGCCGACACTAGCCTAAGTTCATGGCACTAATTTGCCTTGAATACATAGTGTCCTGCCCTCTCCGGCCCAAAAAATTAAAGATGCGGATTAGTCCAAAAGGTAGCGAGTCCCACATATGGCGACGAATTTGTAAAGGAATTAAGACATCAGATAAATTCAGAGTGTTAGCTAATTCCAAAGTGATTCTGGCATGT